>NW_012267257.1:12305487-12436861 GCF_000151885.1 Dipodomys ordii | reverse complement strand
TTCCTCCTCCTCCTCCTCCTCCTCCTCCTCCTTCTCTTTCTCCTATCTCTTCCTCTTCCTCCTCTTCCTCTTCTTTTCTCGTGCTGGTCATGGGGCTTGAATAAGGGCTTGGGCACTGTCCCTGAGCTCTTTTATTTGAGTCTAGCACTACCACTTAAGCCATAGCTCCACTTCTGGTTTTTTGGTTAATTGATGGTAAGAGTCTCACAGAGTTTTCTGTCCAGGCTGGCTTTGAACCATCATCCTCAAATCTCAGCCTCCTGAACAGCTAGGATTATAGGCATGAGCTACCAGCACCCAACTGCAATTATGTCTTTTAAGTTTTATAGGTTATGATAAGAATTTCTCGTGGAAGAAAGCCCATAAATAATTAACACTGGTAAATTAACATGGCTCATGGCCTTAGTATTCTGGTTTACTGGAGGAAAGACCAAGTTCACACCAGATTACTGATAGAATACCAGAAATTAAGCAATATCAGTATTTGATTTTTCCCCTAAGTTGCATATCTACCCATTGTACTTAAGAAATGTACTATTTAATAGTATTTTAAATAGTATTTAATAGTATTTTAATACACTAGTATTTAATAATATTTAATAATATTTTCAGATTTTTTTTACTAAAAGCTTCTGAATTTAAAAATCTCTGACTTCCAGAGCATATCTTTAAATTTTGTTTGAGACACTAAATATGTAGTCTTTGTTTATTGCTTTGTTTTTCTGTTTTTGCTTTATGGTGGTCGTGGGGTTTGAGCATAAGGTTTCACACTTATGCTCAAAGATGATATGATAAAGAGACTTTTATCATTCTGGTCACCCTGCATTGATTTTTTTTATAGGTGAAATTTCATAAATGGCGAATGCAATCCCTTTATATATAAACTGTTTGTAGTATTTGTTTTGGAGAATGATATTTTCTATACTTTGCTTTATGTTTTATGGGAATAATTATTTGAATCCTGTATTAACTACACTTGGTTGATTTATTCATAGATGTAGGCTTTTTAAATACAAAATCAACTCTTAGACTTTAAGAATAGAGATATTAAAGCATTGATGAATATATTTTATAATGTGTTGTGATGATTGTGTAATGTTATAAAGTGATATAATTTAGATCTGAAAGAGAATCTTAGAAATTGACATGGTTTGACAGTCTCCTCCAAAACTTACATTGAAATTTAATAGCCATCCTAATGGTATTAACAGTGGAATCTTTACAAAGTGTTTGGATCAAGAGGGCTCTGCCATCAGCAATGGATTAAGGCAATCACTGTGGAAAAGATTTACTTATCTCCAGAGGAGGCTCCTGACCAAAGGATAAATTTGGCTTCTATCCCTTCTCAGTTTCTAGAACTCTTGATTTTCCACCTCTGCCATGTTTTGATGCAGAAAGAAAGCACTTGACAGATGCCAACACTTTAATACATCTAAAACTGTGGGAAAATATTAATTAAAAAATTACAATGTACTGTGATATTCTGTAATAGCAATAGCAAACAAGCCAAGGCACACACCATTCATTTTCTTTGGCAGATGAATTATATCAGATATATTTGGAGTTTTGTTTAGCGTTGTTAGGTTGGAATACCAGTACTTCTTTTAATTGAGTATCCGTGAAGTACACGTTTTCTCAAACAGCAGCTTTCAAGGTCATTAGAAAATATGTTGCTTCTAGTAGAAAACAAAAATATTTTGATAATTTCTTGCTAGCTCAGCAGAATTTTTAAAATTACAACTTTCATTTACTAAAAATCCACACAGCAAATACCAGCAAAAGACTAGCTAGTGTGTACATCAAAGCTTTAAGATACACATTTCCAAGAAGAGAAGGATACCCAGTATTTTCATAATTGAACAAAATTATGATATACACATTCAGTTTCAGATAATAAGTCCTGAGAAAGATGGAGAAAGACTTCAATGGAGACAGTTTGAAAAGGCTGACCACCCTGAAAAAAATGTTGCCACATGATCCAAAGACTGTAGGAACCATTTATAGCTGCATGTAGCTGGGTTGACTGAGATGTTTCAGTGGAAGAACGTCTCACAAGGGACCTATGGGACATTGCTCTAAGAGTTATGTGTGCTCAAGTTCATAAAAGGTTCCAAGAAAGACTGCTTTACTCTGAGTTTACTCCTGCCATGACTCCCTCTCCCCTCCCAGTTCTGAAGCTTGAACCCAGAGCCTTGCCTTTTGCTTATTGATTAGAGATCGCTTCTCATGGATTTTTGTTCAGAATTATGATCCTCCATGTCTCAGCCTCGTGAGTTAAAAGTTACAGGCATGAGCCACTAGCACCTTACTCTGTGACTCAGTTTTCAAGTGGATCTTATCTAGAAAGGGATAGAAGGAAGCAAGGCAGAATAACCTGGTGTTAATACGGACAATCACCCGTATTAGTGAGAATAGGAGGATTGGGGGCCACTTTCGTGTTTTGGTCAATTTTTTATTTTTTCTAAGTTCAAATAGATTAATAGAAGCATTTTGTTTCTATTTTGATCTATCAGGGCTACCAAGTAGCCTTGTCTGATATTGGGGTTCTGTGAAATGGTTAGGTTCAACAGGAGAATGCCAAGACCTACCTGTGCGTGCCTGGCCAGCTCTAGGAATGCCAAAGCCTTGTAAGCCACACCACTTCCCAGCCATCCAAAGTTGCTTTTCTAAAGTGGAGCGCCGGTGGCTCACGCCTGTAATCCTAGCTACTCAGGAGGCTGAGATCTGAGGATCACAGTTCAAAGCCAGCAGGGGCAGGAAAGTCTATGAGACTCTTATCTCCAATAAACCACTAGAAAACCGGGAGTGGTGCTGTGGCTCAAGCGGTAGGTAGAATGCTTGCCTTGAGCTGAAGAGCTGAGGGACTGCAGCCAGGCCCAGAGTTCAAGACCCATGAACAACAACAACAACAACAACAAAAGTTGCTTTTCTTTCTCTGAAATAAAAGTAAATTTTCTTGTAATGCAGACTAGGCTTTTGCTCCTCCAATGAAAGCAGAGCAAAGGTCATGAGCATAAAGTACCTCATCTGTAATTCCAAAACTCAGACAGCTCTGAACATTCACACTTTGCCCTTTATTAATTTGGCAATACAACCTGACTATAAACACTAGGAGGCATTTAATCTTTATCTACCCTCTTAAAGGTGAATACTTTACTGTTTTGTCATAGAAATCAACTGATTCCAAGTGCTTACCTGCAGCAGTGCTATATCTTATCTGTCCCTAAGTGTGGGCCTGTATCTAAGTTTCAGGAAATTGTCACACATTTGCTTTCTCAATACTAAGATGCTGTTTTAGCAAGTGTGCATGTGTTATAGTCATTTAACATCTATTACTGAATGTGCAGATTATGTAAGTAATAAATGCTACCTATATGCTTAAATTAGAAAATGACAGTAATAATATAAATGTCATTGAATGGGCCAAGTATTAGGCTAAACATTATACATATAATGTATCACTTAATTCTCTAAACACCTCTTATGAGTTAGAGTCTACCACTCTCCCACTTTTATAAATGAGGAGCTCTAGTTTCTAAATTTCCCATGGTTAAGGGACTTATATGTGAGTGAGGAGTTAAATAGAACCTTTTTTCCAGGGCTTGCATTCTATTCATTATTACTACTACTAGATGGCTTTCAGGGCCTTCTGCTTAATGCCACGTTATTGGAGAAGTACAGGAACCATTTCACCTGCTGTCTGAGCCTTACAGTCTAATCACAAAGGCCTATCAAAGATTTTATCAAAAAGAAACTTCGCTGATGGGACCCACCCAGATATGTGGCTTCAACGATTAGAGGTGGGACTGAGTTGTTGTTATGCCACTGAAATCCCAGTTGAAAATCACCTGGGGACAATGAAGATTACTACTGGGCTGCTGTCATCTATTGATTTCTTATTCATTATTCACTGTCTGGATTCAAATCATGACTTCTTCTGTTAGTATAGACTTAACTTATAGAAGAAAACTCAGTAAACCAAAACTTTAAAAAATCTTTCTTTTTTCTTTTCTTCCCCCATTATCCTCTTCCTTTTCCTCCCTCTTCATTTTAGGCTTCTCATTCTTTGTTTCTAAAGATACTTTTTCTTCATCTTTTCCCATGCCTTCTTGAATATATGCTTTTTTGTTTCTTGTCCTTCATTAAATTTCCCCTTTTTTGTTTTTTGTTGTTTGTCATACTTGCTTATTTATTGCAAACAATCCTGACAGTAAAATACATGTATTTTCTGTCTTTATTTGACTTTTATAATACAAGCCTTTCTATTTTACTCATATCAGAATTGTTCTTTTAATATGCTATGCAATTTCAAAGGAGGTAGATTACAATTTTATTTTGGAAGTGACCTTCTTTAGCAAATAGTTTGCTACAGGTCATTTATCTGTTTCATTGATGAGGATGAGATTGAATTAATTTATCCCACAGTTATTCATGAGCCAGATTTCAACCTAAAAAGCAGGTCAGAGTTCAAGCTCTAGAGGGAGGCAGGAAGTGGAGGAGATGACCTGAGGCTAACATAGCAACAATTCCTGACCAGGAAACTATACACCAGAAATGACCAGAAAGGAGACCAAATGCCTAAAGGCCTATGGTCAGAAAGAAAGCTACATGATAATGTAATGATCAGTCTAGGTGGAACCTTTCATTAGAAAACTAAGAGAATAAGGCAGGCCTAGGGAAAACAGATCTGAAGAAAATAAGAGAGAGAAAGGGCACACAGAAGAGGTAGAAGGCAGAGCCTAGGCAAACTAGGTGGCACACTGAAGATGGTGGCGGAACCCCGAGTTAGCAAGGGGTTTGGAGAAGGAAGGAGAAAGTAGTACTGGTGAAGTAATGGCTCACTTCTTTCTGGTAGAAGCAGAGGTACCAGTTCTTTACGTATATTTTTCTCAAGAATAACATCCATGTTTCAGATTATGACACAGGTTTACAAACTCAGATAAAACCTATAAGGAAGGGCATCAAACCCTCTACTTTTAAAAGTACACCATCTTATAGAATGAGATCATCAGGCCCTGAGTGTGATAAATGGATCTGCATGAGAACAAGCTCACCTAACTCTCATATTTCAGTAAGAATAAGTATATACCCTTCTATAAATCATGGCTGAACATAAATTTACATGGTTAGAATCTTTCAGTTTCTAAGTGTTTGCAAAAAATTATTTTTAGTTTTCTGAAAGCATTTTGTATCCTAAAGGCTTCATAACTTGTTTTCTATTGTACATTCAAGCTTACATAACCTTATTGTTAGATTTCAGAGCTAGTCAGTTCTGAGGCTCACCTCAAGTGAGTTGAGTCAAAGAGAATAGCTCACATCTTTTCCAACTTTTTATGTATTGCATCAATGAATACTTGGGATACTTTTCATAGAATTGAGTTCTATCAGAAAAAAATATGGACTGATAATCTATATACCAAAGAACCTTTTGATTATGCTTATGTGGGGTCTGCTGAGAAAATGTCTCTTCAGTGGCCTCGATAGGGCATCACACCTCAAAACACTGCAACCACAACCAAGCACAAACTCTACAAATCATGAACAAAGCTATTCTTCATAATCTTCCTATTACCACTTCATTAGTCAGCTAGAAAAAGCTGAAGGATCTGGTATAGCTGGGCATGTGATACTGCAATCATGTCTAGTGTTTTGAGTGCTGTTGAAAAAGAATAAAGGGTGTGTATGGGAGAAATGGGAGAAAATGGTAAAAGGGACAATAGCAATCAAAATACATTCCATTTTTCAAATTGCATGTTGAGTGGCAATCCTTTTGTGCAACTACAATAATAAAAAATTTTAAAAGGGAGAATGGAAGCACGTTCAAGATTTATGGAAGATTGTGAAATCACTTGAACTCTGATAGCTTTGGCATATGATAATGTTTATTTGTCTATCAGTTTTTATATATTGTACTTAAATGCTGTATAATTCTGCACCTTTCATTTCATAAAATATTTACAAGTGGCCCAAAACCAAGGACATTTTTTCTTCAAAAAGAGCATATTATTTTGAAACTTTAAATGTACTTATCATTTTGTGCTTCACCCTATGTATGTAGTAGATATGGTGCCAGTGATTTTCATATAATACCTGTAATTTTTAACAATGGAATTCTATTGAACATCAACCAAAAGGATGAAATCCTTAGTCCGTAACAACTACAACATAGTTGGTACCGGAGATCATTATGTTACATGACATAAACCAGGCATAGAAAGGAAAATTATCTCCTAGAAGCTAGAGTGGAATGGTGGTTATCAGAGACTACAGAGTAAGAAGGGCAGGATGGTGGCGGCTTGGTCAACCATTACTTAGTTACAGGGAGGCAGGAGCAAGTGTAAGTGTGCAGTATGATGACTACAAATTATAAAAACCAACATACATTTCAAAAAGTGGAAAGAGGATTGAAATGTGGATATAGTGGCACAGTATTAGCCTACCAAGGCTGAGATCTTCAGTTCAAGCTTGGTACCACCAACAAACAAATGACAATAAGAAATACGCTAGAAAAAAAGGATTATGAGATGTTTGAGGATACAGAGACATTTAACAGAATTTGAATATTATGCTATATACATCATGTTAATAACATGAAGATGTATGTTTATATTTATATGGATCAGTCAAAATACACTAACCAAAAGTTGAAATAACCTTGCAAAATATAGATCTGGTTACCTCTATTCTAGAGACAAAAGAGGCAGAAACTCAGAAAGATAAATTGCTTATTTACCCAACATCAAATAGCTAGTAATGGGCAGAGGACCAACATTATGATACAGAGTTACTGGTTCCAAAGTGAATTTTCACCACTGAAAAGAACAAAGAAATGAATTGTGAAAATCAGAAACATGAAGCAAGCACTTGAATATGAAGATGTTCAATAGGGTTTGCATTAAAAGACAAAATGATTTTAGCAAATGCAAACATTCCATTGCTTTGCAGGTTTAAAATTAAATCTTCATTTAAAATGTTAGATTTCATTTTAATTGGCAATCTAAAATGTGTTGCCTTCATTGGCTGTAGGAAAAGTTAAGTATTAGAATGCAATTTTTATTTTTAAAAACCTTTGTTTTTGCATCTGAGGTTATTTATAAATAATATTGGCTGTATTTTCCTTTATTTTGATCAGAAATTAGTTTCCTCTTCTTTCAAAAGTTTATCAGCTATTGATTTATCTTTGGGATCAGTCCGTCTACTGTTAATTTAAATTTTCTTCTCTGTTTATTTAAATATATTTCAAGAAGCACACTATTTTGAGTTAAGCTAAATGATGAAGTTTGACTGTATGTAAACATTATATTGCAACATTACATTCACTTTTCTATCCCAATATTTTAAAACTTAGATCCCAAGTCATTTGCAAAGGCATTTTCCAATGGTTACCTAATTGGAGAAGTCCTGAACAAGTTTGAACTTCAAGATGATTTTTCAGAATTTTCAGAGAGCAGGTTAGTGAGATTTTCTTATTTCAAAAGAGTCATTTCCTTAAGCATTTGAATATTTATTGTTCCAGGAGTACAAAAGAGAGAACGTTACATGGTTGCTGCAGACTTCATCCCCAGATAGTATTCATTTCAATATCTTCCATATATTCCTGCAATGATAGACAGTTATTTCCTCTTTTGTTAAATGATTCTTCCTTCTTTTACAGTTGAAATAGGATAGTATACCTTGTTATAGTAGGAGTATTCTTTGTGTTTCAAAAAAATAAAATTGACCTTAGCTAATAAAAATGCATAGTGTTTTAGCAGCTGTAATGAGATAATTCTTAGAACATGGCTTACCATTTTAAAGTACATTCATATATTAAATGTATTAGCAACCGTCACTACTAACTACTGAGCTCCTTGTTACATCCTAATGTATTTCTTGTCTGAATGAATCTAATCTACTTCAAGTGACACTACTTCCTGTTTACAAATTTGAATGTTCTAACAAGTTATATCAATGGAATAGGAAAATATATCACATTTTGTGCTTTTTTTCCACTTAAAGTAATGTTTTCAGTGGTTTTAAGGTCCATTAATATTATCGTTATTTCAAATTACTTATTTCAGTTATATGGGTATAGTATGTCATATTTCTTTTATCCATCTATAAATTGATGGGTGTTTGACTTTCAACCTCTTAGGAATAATGTGCATTTTGATTTTACGAAGATATGTTGAATCTAGTGTGTATTCTTCTGTGGGCAGTATATAATTAGATCATACACTGAATTCTGCTATATATTAGGATGTTTGCTGTCTCACAGATCTTTGTTATTCTTCCTTCTGTTATTCTTGATGATCCACAACAAATACATTTTATTTTAACCTGGTGCTTTCTGCTCAAATATTCCTTTGTTGTGTTTGCCTACACAGAGCCTCACCTATGTGGCAATATTTCTGAAGCAAAAATTCCCTAATGCTTCCATTGCAGTGATGAATCATTCTTTCACAAGTCCAGATGTGTTAGATGTGGTAAGGAGCATATGACACAATAGGCATCATACCAACCCCTTTTGTGCGAATCCTAGCCAGTTTCTTCAGTTTCTAGGGTGCTAGATATCATTACACTCTGAACCGACAGCTCCTATCACACGTCTCCCGTAAGGAGATGGAATACTAGCAATATCACAGTGAGCCTCAGCTGTCTCCTCGGCCTGAACTCCGCATATCCCTGCTGTTGCTACCAGGAGAAGCAGGAGCAGCCTTCAAAGTGTAAGAATTCCAGGATAGACAATGTCCATTTCCTCCCTTTAATTTTGTGCACTCTCAAGAATTCTCACATGCATAAACTGGCTTATAGAGACTTGGATAAAACCAGGTTTCTGATCTCTTTATTATTATTGTTTTTCCACTGAAAGGCATAGCAGTTTATGAAACAAGGAGGAGACTTGCTTTAACTGACTCCCAAATATCATCCATCTTCAAGTCTTGCATTATCCTACTATTTAAATAAAGCAAGGATGAATAGACCTATGGCTATGATCTTCATAATAGTGTGATTGGTGGGGAAAGATGCTTTGTTGTCAGTCCGTTTATAAGGCACTTTTGTAATACTTTTAATTTCTTTAATCTGAAAATAGTAAAACTATGTGCTAGCAAAACTTGAAGTCATGCATCTTAGAAATAACTCAACTTTAAGAGTAGTTCATCTAACTCAGAAATACTTCTCTTCCGAAGAATATTTTTGGGTTTTAATAAAAGCATGCCTATCACCAGTGGCTCACACAATGTAATCCCAGCTCCTCAGAAGGCTGAGATTTGAGGATTGTAGTTCAAAGCCAGCATGAATAGGAAAGCTTCAGAGATTCTTATATCCAATTAATCACCAAAAAGCTGGAAGTGAAGCTGTGGCTCAAGTGGTAGAGCACTATTTTGAACCAAAAATAAAAAGCTCTGGAACAGCACCCAAGCCCTGAGTGCAAGCCCCGTGACTGGCACTAAATAAATAAATAAATAAAGTTAAGCAGAAAACAGTGAGCAATGAGAAGATTCATTCAAAGGAAAAGTAAACAATGTTTCTGGGAAGTTAGGTGAGCCTACTTATCTTTCAAGAAGTATTCTCTGAGCTGGGCTCTGGTGGCTCTCTGGACAGATAGCAAGGAGGGAAGGAAGTCCCTTGGCACATAAGCACTACAAGTAGAGAGCAAGATGTCTTTTCCCAGAACATATTTCTCATTCCCTCAGAGACAATATTGACATCATATGCTCTGCCTCAAGAGCAGAGAAATCCCAGTAGTTCTTTTTTTCTGTGTTCATAAAAAAACAGCTATTGCTTATCTTGTTATGCTAATTGTGCACATGCTTTAATGTTATATGCTTCCACCAGTTTACACAGTTATGTTCCACAAGTACAACTTGATTGATTGGACTGGAAATTTAGAATATTCAGAAGAATGTATATAAAGAAGTCATGTAATACTTTTGAATACTTTGGCTAATCAATATAAAAACATTTAAAATCCTAATTTTTACATTAGATTGCATTCTGGAAGCCATGTAATATGAATGAGGGGAGGGACTATAAATATATTCTTTGATTTTCTTGAATACAGGGCTAAGCCTTGACAAAATTTGGAGATGGCCAATGTTTGCCTCCAGTGTTTGTCCCTAACTCATGTGGCACTATATGCAACCCAGAGCAAAGCTCTGACAGATGCCTCTCAAGTCCCCTCATCTCTAATACTGGCAAAGGGTGAGGCCTAAGGGTCTCATAACGACTGTTTCCTAAGACACTCAAAGCAATTGAAATTCTCTGTTTTGAGAGAGAACATTTTTGGTGGGAAGTGTATAGAACTTCAACTTAGATTGAAGTGGATTCAATTAATTTTTTACATTTAAAAATGTTGCTGAATGCTACAAGATAAGGAAAAAACATTTTGTGTCTAGTTTTCTCATTAAGGGGCATGAGAATTGAAAATATATTTAACATACTTTGCTTTTCATTTGTCATCAGCTTCATATCTTAACAGCCTTAAATCATTTGAAACTGCTACTGTAATCCTTATCTCCATTCATTACTACTTTGTAACACACCTGTCTTTCTCACTATTACACTGCTAAAGGCCTGTAACTATAACTGACTTCTTTCTTGCTTTCTGGCTTCTTGTCGGTTGTGGGGCTTAAACTCGGCCTGGGCGCTGTCCCTCAGCTCTTCAGCTCAAGGCTAGCAAGCACTCTACCACTTGAGCCACAGTGCCACTTCCATTTTTCTGAGTGGTTTATTGGAGATAAGAGTCTCACACTTTCCTTCCCAGGCTGGCTTTGAACCATGATCCTCAGATCTCAGCCTCCTAAGTAGCTAGTATTACAGGGGTGAGCCACCCCTGTATAGTGTTAACTGAAGGAACAAATTAATGGATTTCTTTTAGTAAAGGCATCTAAATATGCAATAATATAAAATATAGCTTCTAGTTAGAATGACTATTATTTTAAAGTAGCAGTACAAACTATATAATGATATATTAATTTATAATGATTCATAATTTATATATTAAATTTATAATGATATATAATTAATTTTATTGTATAAATAATATTTTAGTTAAATAATTTTAGCAATGCCTATGAGAATCATTGCTAGAAATTTCAACAAAGGATTTGAAATATCTTCGGATTCTAGCAATAATATCATTTAAAGAAATAGACATTAAGTTGAAATTTTGTCTTTAGAGTAAATATTTTTCAAAATTATAGTTAAAATTTTCCATATAGAAGAAAGAACTTAGTTACTTTTTGTATTTACTTCCTTTAAAAATTCTCAACTTAGAGCATTTAATTGAATAAAATTAGTGAATTGAATGTAACCATTCAAGAGAAATAAATGAAGTTCAGGTAGACTTATCTAATTTAAAAATTTCTCAATGTATTTTCATTCTGAGTGGTCTTACAGAGGAATGGTACATTTAAAAGAACATTGGACAGTTCATAATATTATATTAGGGTAAAACTTACAAAATTCTATGCTTATTCAGTACTATCATCTAATTATATGAATTATTTTAATGTCCAGGGTGGCTACTGCCAAACTTAATAATTTTTCCCGCTTGGAGCCAACACTCCACCTTTTGGGCGTGCAGTTTGATCAGAATGTGGCCCAAAGCATCATCACAGAGAAGCCTGGGGCAGCAACCAAACTTTTATATCAATTGTACATTGCTCTTCAGAGAAAAAAGAAAAGTGGACTGACAGGCATAGAAATACAAGCTTTGCAGCCTCAGACAACTTCAAGACTTCAAAACATGAAGAGCGAAGCTTTTCGAGAGGTAGGTACATAAAGATGCCTAACATCTCAACAAACTTGATACAGTGAAATAATGTTACATTCTCAAAACAATCTTACTGTGTAAATATGTTCCTATGTATGTTACTAGCCAGACTTAGTTTTTTTTTCATTCAAGCAGGATAATTATTTTGTATTGTAAAGGTGATGAACAGAAAAGGGTTATAGTTTCATAAGTAATGAGTACATTTCTTTTCAAACTTAGTTTTAAGATTTTGAATTCATTTATGCAGTTGTGATGTCGCCTTTTCTCCCTCTCCACAATTTTCATAGCTTTTCAAATTCTGCCCTCATTCTCAGTTGCTTTTTGTGCTAATGTGGTTACCTGATCTATTAATTGGTTCCCTGAATTTCAGAATTACTAATAGCGGCAAAATCCTTCCAGGTGTATCTCCTCTAAATTCCACATTCACCAAATTCTTTGGCTTAATCTCTATTTTAAATACATCCTGTTTTTAACTTGGATTGACCTTCAAAGCTTTTCACTAAACAGTGTCCACTCTCCTAACATTCTTCATACTTTCCAGGTAAAGTCCATATTAATTGACAGTGTATCCTTGAATATGAGTCATATATTCCTGTTCTTCCTTCCCTACTGCCTTCTCATTCTTTCTTCCTTAACTTCTCTTTTTACTTATGCTGTTCAGCCTTCTGACATACATAAATTCTCCCTGTAAGTCTCCTGATATTGGTATTGTTGAGTAACCATTTTTTGTCATATGACTCCAAGGATTTTAGTATTTCATCTCTGTGTATCTAGTACAATGGGTTGACAATTATACTTAGTAAATATGTTTAGATTAATTATTATAACTTTCAGTTAACAATTCTTCAAGTTCCTACTCTGCTTCCTTATAGTGATTGACGTACATTAACTTTTCCATGTTTTGGTGTTGATGAAAAGTACTAAATATAAATGTGGATAATTAAAATTTTAAGTCAATTTTTAAGGTAGAATTGACATGGTGGATATGACAACATCTCCACTTTCAGACTGATACATTCTTAATGGACATCTTTATAGACCTGGTAGCTAAATAGATTTACACAAATTGGTTTCTAGAAATTACATTAGGCTTACAGCTGAGTAATACAGAATTGTATCCTTCCTCTTTCACATACAAGCTGGTTAACTTGGAGCCAGTCCCTGAGAAACTTTCAAACTCTATTTTCTCAACTGTATAAACCAAGAAGGACTGTATCTACCTACTTGAACACTGCACTTTTGTATAACCTTAAAAAGTCCATATATAAACAAGTGGAAAGAATGTGCAATACTGTGTAAAGCCAGGGCAACCTTCCAGAGTCAATCATTAATCAGATATTTATTAGATCTCTACATTGTCAAGCACTTGCAAATGAACAATACTGGGAAAGTCTCGAACTCTTCTAGACTATATATTAGGAAGAAACAAATGTTTTTGTAGAATTGTATATGTTGCAGTGGTTTAAAGAGGAAGGTAGAAATGATGAAGAAGGGGGCATAAATTATTCTATCAATGAATGCAGAGGAAAAGGAAATGAAAAAATATGAACAATACTTGAGGCTTGCCAGAAGTATGAGACTATATATTTGATGGATATAGAAACTAGGACAACTTGTAACTTGAGAAATAAAGTCAGTAGTAGGAGATAGAAATGGTATAAGTGCCAAATGGAAAGAGATCCTCAGGGGAAGAAAAGAGTAAAAGGGAACCAGTGGTTTGTGCAGAAGAGGGTTTAAAGAAGTAGAGATGCTAAATCTGGACAGGCAGATTGCCAGTATATAGAAGTATTAATGATAACTGAAGTTTACTGATAGTACAAAGTAATATACCAAGCCCTAATCTGGGTGGCTTGTGCATATTATATTACTAGAGCTTCACAACTGCACATTGTGAAGTTTTATTTGTTCCTGCTTTACAGATGAGGAAACTGGGCTACAGAGGGGCTAGGCAACTACTAGATTGTTGTATGCAGCTAGTAGACCTGAAACTCAAGCCTAGGAAGCTTTAATGTTTAATGTTTTGCTAGGCAATGATTGAATAATGGGAGGAAGCAGGATGCTTTTATTATCTTCTACATATTGGGATACTCTTTATAAGTTATTTTGTGAAAATGTATTTTGTGAGATATAAATACTGTTCATTTTTTCTGTAGATACTTTTAGTTTTTAAATTATGTTTAAGTAGTTGCGTGAAGCAGTTACCATTTAACAAAGCTATTTATGAATACAATATACATCTGACTGATAGTCATCCCTTTCCACATTCTTAGTCATCCCTCCCAACTCAACCATTCCCTCACTTGCTTTTCTTAACTTCATAGTATTACATGAATTCTTGACTCTGTCCCCCCACTCCTTTTCTTTATATATAGAACAGAGCTGGAGAGCCTTTATTAATTTCAAAAAATCATACTGCACAGCAAGAAAAATAATCATGAATTACAGAGACATTTCAAGATAAAAATTAATAATATGTATACATATATATGCAAGATGATATAAACAACTTTAATTCACATGTGCCTAGTAAACTATCAAATGAGAAAAAAGAACTATACAAAGAAATAGACATATTCCTTATAATATAGAAATTTTAACATCCCAGTTAGTAATTGAAAGAGCCAGCAGGTAGAAAATGAGTGAAGGCATATTTAGACTGAATACTTAACACTTGCAAAACAATAGCAGAACACAAATCATCATCAAGCTCAGTGGAACCATTACTGTGGATCATTTCTGCACTCGAAACCACATTTTAGCAAATTAAAACAATAAAAATCAAAATAAATATGCTCTAAAATAACAATGGTATAAAACTAGATAGTAATTACAGAAAGCAAAGCAGAAAATTCCCAAGGATTTGGAGATCCAAAACACAGTTGCTTCTTTTTGCAATTTCCTTTAAAAAATAGTATTAGCATAGGGAAATTATACAAAGGGATTTCATTGGAATATTTACAACATGTATATAATAGACATTGATCAAAAATACAAAATAAATGTTATTCTTTATTGACATATATGTATATGCCATATACCTGTAATATACATGTCATATATATGATAGATGTGATATATATGGCACACATGACACATATGCTCTGTATTGTAGCACATGTGACAATGCAACACATGTGCCATATATGACATGTTGATACAGTGGCACATTGCCATAAATCACATACACAACACATCACTTTATGTCACATATATGTAACAGATCATGTGTGTACCGCCTGTCATGTAAATGTCATATGTATCACACATGACACATTGACACAAAGCATACTTTACATATGTGGCATGCGGGCCATGCATGCCATATGTATCACAAGTGTCACTCATGCCATATATGTAACATGTGTCATGTGTCGTGTGTATCATGTGTCATGCATGTCATTTATGGCACATGGGTCATATGCCTGTTTGGGTGCCATGTGTACTATACATGTCATGTGTGTCACACATGTCACATGTGTCATGTGGCGCA
Source organism: Dipodomys ordii (assembly GCF_000151885.1). Taxonomy (NCBI): domain Eukaryota; kingdom Metazoa; phylum Chordata; class Mammalia; order Rodentia; family Heteromyidae; genus Dipodomys; species Dipodomys ordii. The sequence goes on along the minus strand of NW_012267257.1, from coordinate 12,421,613 downwards.
CATGTCACATGTCACATGTGTCACCTGTGTGCTGCATATGCCACATATGCTATGTGCACCACATGTCGTGTGTGTCATGTATGTCACACCTGCTATATGTGTCACATATATATGACATGTGTCGTGTATATGACATATATTCCATATTTGTGACATTTATGTATGTCAAGAATAACATACATTTTGTATTTTTTAATCAATGTCTATATATTCATGCTGTAAATATCCCAATGAAATCCGTTGGTAAAGTACATATATTGACATCTCTATAATTCTTCTATTGGATTTATTATTTATCACATCTCCTTTTACTTTCACCCTACCTGATGACCCTCCAACGTTTCCATTTATTTATTCATTGATTTTGTTGTAAAGGTGATGTACAGAGGGGTTGCAGTTACATAAGTAAAGTAATGAGTGCATTTCTTGTTGAACATTGTTACCGCTCAGACATTGTTATTAGGTGAGAAGGAATTCAGCTCTGGTTTTTATTGGCCTTAGATTGATATTCAATACAGTTTGCAGTAATTTGACCTTCTAACAGTGGAAACGCATAGACATTTTATTTTGAAGACAAATCTTATGTATGTTTATAATGTATGCTTGTTCTCTAGTAACAGAATCTTCTGAATGCTTTCTTCATTTAGAAACTTAAAAACCTGATACCACGCCAAACTGATTTCAATCTGATGCGGGTTACATACAGGTTTCAAGAAAAAGTTAAACAGATGAATGAAGATCTTGACCAAATGCACTTTGAGGAATTTGAAAAATTTCAAAAAATCAAGGAAGACCAAAGATGTTTAAAACTCAAAAAGGTTTTATAGAACAATTTTTTCCAGAAATTCATTAGTATATAGTATACTATTTGTAATGTATGCCTATTGATACACATTGCATAAGAAGTAATATAGCACAATATGCATTTTCCTGATGCATGGCTTTGCCTTGCCTGATCTACCCTTCCTTTCCCTGCCTTTGCTCCTTCTCTTTATGTTCACCCTTGCTTCTTATTGGTACTTGCTTCTTATTGGTACATCTACTTTTGGCTGAGAACAGTAACTGTCAATCCCTAGAGTGTCAGAACAAGTTGCTCTCTTTCATTGGTGGAAATGTATGCTTCAGCTGTTTGAGGATGATGGCTTGCTATTAGATATCCTAATTTTCAAAAATCCATAACCATTGTCCACACTAAGAGAGATATACTTGGCATTCTCCCTATGCTTCTTTATTCTTTGCAATTTTTTTCTGCCCATCTCATTTCTCTCTTATAGGGTAATTCTGTTTGTTGCCCTTTGAAACTGTCGCTTTAAGAATATCTTTTAGCTTCTTCGTCCTTGCTTGTTCCTCTGACTCCTGTTGCTTCTCCAAGTCCTTTGAAAATCTTTAATGATCTGTACCTTTAAGGATATGAGAGGGAAATAATATATGGGATCATTAAAGAATTTAAAAAGTATCTTAAGTGGCTTGGCATATGGAATGTGTGAACTAAAGGCAACAGAGCTGATTTTTCCTGTTGAGCTACAAAACCACTTTTTAAATTTATGTGTTTAGGAAAATAAGAAATCAATACATCCTGAATATAGCCAACTCCCTGTAGAGAAGGAGGGAACAATGAGAGGCCAGATCTAGAAGCTCTGATTCTATTATTAGTTGCCAGAGAAAAGCACTGCACTTTCTTTTAGCATTCCATGTTGGAACCAAATGCTCGGAGTCATTTATATGGAATCATCCATTCCAAGCTTTAACGTATCAAATCGAATGCAGAAAACCACCAGAGTTGTAGAAAAGGAAATATGATGCCATTAAATACTTAGAAATTAATTTTGTTGAAAATGACCATAGGAAGTAAATATGACAATAGAGAACCTAGTATCTATAATAATTAAGAAAATTTTTACATTTAGAAAGTGAAATGAGGACTATTAAATTGTTAACAATGTCTGTTTTAATAGTAAGTTAAATTTTTTATCATTGAATATAGGTGATAACCTTAGTATATTTCTATAAACTATAATGCTTTAGCAGTAAATTCCTGAGTCTTTCATATGTTGCCTTATAAATAATTTATTTAAAATAATTTTATCTGATATTAGTCTTGCTTTCTTTGAGTTATATTCTTTTGTCTCCTCATTAAAATAACTACTTACCTACTGAAGAGGTGATTTAATAATGACAGATAATTTAATGTTAATTTTGTGTCTGAGGTCTTTTCTAAACTTATGAACCTATATGGCTCGGGGAAGCCCTCATTTCTGTGGGGCGTCCACAACTCAGAGCAGTCTTCTAGGTGTTATTTTCCCTACAGAAGATTTTTAGGTTTTTTTCTTCTCATGATTGGGTAGGTCATGAAGTTGGGACTGGGAAACAATTGTACTTTTCATTGCATTTGAAACACTTTCATGATCTATTAGTAACAGTACACAGAAGGAAAATACATTTAATAGGCATCATTTGAGAATTGTGCTTTATGATACTTTTCAAAGAATGCTACTGACAAGTGTTTCCTGATTAGACAATTGTAATACCTAGTACCACGCCTACTTGCCAAGTTCTGAAATTTCCCACAGACAAGTTGAATATATATGTATCTGTACATGTCTTACATTGACTATTATGCTGAACAATGACATAACTAAACTAATGTATATGGGATACTCAGCAACGCTTAAGCAGAAGACGACAAAATGAAATAATGGCCAAAATTCAAGCAGCTATCATACAGATTCCTAAGCCTGCAGCAAATCGTACAGTGAAAGCACTTGAGGCCCAAAAAATGATGAAAAAGAAAAAAGAGGCAGCGGTAAGTGATAAAAGCCACTTAGTAAAGGAAAATATCCTTTACTGTTGTTGTGTTATGTTTATTTCAATTAAAGAATGATCCTTCAAACATGGGCATTTTGCAGCATGTCGATAATCCCAGAAGGGAGGGGGCAGAAAAACTAGGATTTTGAGTTTGAGACCAGCCTGGGCTATATAGGAAGACTCCCTCTGTCTCTGTCTCTCTGTCTCTCTTTCACACACACACACACATACATGCATGCACACACGCACACACACACACACACACACACACAATGATCTTTCAAAAAATCACATAGACAAACTTTTCAAAACTATTATTTTCTCTTCAAATGATCTCTGACCTTGGTACTTCTTAATCATAATTTCCCCATCAAATCCATATTCAATCTATTTTACAGTGTTGTTAACAGACTGTAGCTTTAAGCTAGGCTTGTCAAACACTTTGAAATTGACTGTATCAGTCACAACTGGTATGCTTATGATTCTATGATTGCTGATAAAGTAGCTGAAGATGAGTGATACTCTCCTGGATAATTACTGCCCTGGGTACAGCCAGGGTCAGGTAAGATCCACATACTATGTGCGTGCCATTCCTCTTCATCATGTAGTACTATTTTACTATCAATCCCAGAAATGTTATGTAACTTGTTAATGTTAAAAATAAGATACTTACAGTAATGATGTTTTCTAGACTACATCATTAGTCACGTCAATAGGAATTTGATTACAATTTGTAGGAGAGCAATATTGTGTTTTAGGGTTAGTTTCTCATGGTCTATATTATCTTATGTGACCTAAAAGAGGACTAACAGCTGTCAATTAGTGAACATATATTGTTTGTCGGGATGTAGATTAGTGCTCCCCATCATCTTTTTTTTTAATTTAATTTTTTGTCAAGGTAAAGTACAAAGGGTTTACAGTTACATATGTAAGCTGGTTAGTACATTTCTTGTCAAACATTGTTACCCTTTCCTCGTTTCTCTCCTACTTTCCCTCCCTCTCAACCTCCTCTAAGCTGTAAAGTTCATTTCCAACATATTGTCCTGTGAGTATCGCTGTTGCATTGGTTCACCCTTTGTCCTTTGTCTCACCTTTTTGTTGTTCCACATCAGCTTAAACTCACAAATAATGCTTGAACTCACTTGTTTGAAGTAAGTAAGAAGGCTGAGATCCAGAAAGCTGACACGTTTTCCTATGTTTCCAGCACTGGCAAAAAGATGGTTGCATCATTCTGATTTCTACATCTGTTGCATTTGAAATTAATACACATTTCTTTCTTTAAAACTACATGCAAAGTATCTTCCACTATAATACTAAGCAAATGTTACACACAGAAGCATTTTGTGAGCCATTTTAGTATTTAAACCTTCAATTTCTTTGAAATAATTGAAGCTCATTAGTAAAGAATTGTAAAATTAGCTAAGCTAATTTTCATGGAAAAAATTAATAGTATAAATAAGATTACATGAGAAATATAATCTCATGTAACATGAGAATTGTTTGAGTTGAAACAACTCAAACACTAATTTCTTACAGAAATATTTATATCCAAAAGGAACTTGCCTGGCTCATCATCTGCATTTTCATTAAATGCCCTTTGACTCACTTAATTCAAATCATGAACTGAGTGATTTCTGTTAGTCAATTTTCATTGTCTTTTATGAAGTTAGCCTAGTCCAAGGTGATAAATTAGAATGACCAAATGATTCCGGCATATAGAATTTAGTGACTTAGCTACTGGTTACCTTGAATTAGTAATGCGTGTCACCTTGTAATCCTGGGTGATCCTGGTGAATGAAATTTTCCAATGGATTTTGGAAACAGAACTGATGATGAACTTTCTTTAAAGGATGTGGCCAATGAAATTAGGAACTTTGAGGCATTAATAAAAAAGGATCTTCAAGCAAAAGAAAGGTAATTCTAAAACTGTTTTCTATGCAACACTTTTGAATATTTACAAACATTTTATTTAGAACTGCTATTCCAAGATCTTTCACTTTGGGAATTTTCATCAACTAAAGTAAAAGGGTTGAGCGCATGGCTCAAGTTGCAGAATGCCTGCTTAGCAAATGTGAGTTTTAAACTCTAGAACTGCATATAAGTAATTAACTATAAATAAATAAGTGCCTTACCATATCATTTTCATAAATACTAACATTTTTCCTAATACTAATTTTCTTAAACCTTTATAAGTAGATAGGGTTAAACTCTGACTGTGATTTTGGCAGCTGCATAGTTTGGTGCCCAACTCCAAAAAGTTTCACTGAGCATTGAACCCTGTTGATAAAATAAGCAGAAATTTAGTGATTGATTTTTACATTGGCACAGTGATTCTTAGCATAGTATTTGAAATTTAGCAAACATCAGCATTTTGCCAGGCATCCTAGCCACATATACAGAGAAAAAGTAGAGAGATGACTTTTCTTATGAGCTCAGAATTGAGCTGGAAGCAGCAGACCTGCGAATTATGGTCTATAATTCAATACTATCTGTACTATAAATAGGCAACTATCCCATCATTTAACATTAGTTAACTGTGCTTTTATTCAAGTACCTTTCTACATCATAATGATTGTTCCCGACATACTTTAATAATATGTCCTTGTTTCTGTGAATTAAATTAAATAAAGCATATTGATTATGCATAATATTAGAACAATGACTATTCCTAATATAAAAATCATTTCCTGGCAAGAAATCATATGGAACAATTTATGCTATTGTATTTTTAAAGAGGAATGTGTGGATTAAAATTGGTGATGAAACAGTTATGCACATAAAATTCATCTTTTTTTCTTTTTTGCATATATTTTCTTTCCTATTTTAAAGTTGTATCTTTGTTTTGAATGATAACTTTTGAGTGAGTGAAAATTCTATACTATGCTTCTATCTGTCTCATTAAATTTAATGTGTTTATTTTCTTTGGGGAAGACCACCAGGCTCTTCCTGATTCTTTAAGTTTTGGATGTGAGGTAAAGTAAGAAGCCAGGTTACAACTGTATTTTTGGGCATGTCATGACAAACAAGTCAACTCTCATTTTCTGAGTTTACCAGGAGGGTTGAGTAATTCCTGTAGGTAGCCAGAACTTCATTAGGGAGTTCTTGTGCTCTAATAGGAGAGGGAGAATGGTAGTGAGTGGAACCAACCATGTATACGGTAACCTGTGTCCCATACTGAACAAGTGTGTTATCAATAGCCTGCCTAATGTACACACAAAGTAAGTATAAACTTGAAGTAGGAGGTCCCAGAATCAACAGAAAGATGATGAAGGAAATTCTAGAATATCTATGTAGACTAAAGATCATTGAGGGAAAAAAAGACAAAACATGATAGGCCTTTTAAAGGGGTTATGCAGAGAATCTCACAGAGAAAGAGCAGAAATGACATAAAGCTGTGGGTTTTATACTGGAAATCTAGTATTTGCTTCAATGTTTTTATTAGTGAACTAACAAAGAACTCAGGGGACCTTTCTTAGAGGTCTTCTGAATTCACAAATAGAGACATATGATCGCATTACTTTTTTAATCTAAAAACTTTTGTCTCTAGTTCTTCCAAGAGTTTTTTAGATACAACAGACCAGATAATTTCAGATTTGTTAAACACTTACTCGGATGATGACTACATTAAAAAAATCCAGAAGCGCCTGGAAGAAGATGCTTTTGCTCGAGAGCAAAGAGAGAAAAGACGGCGGAGGTTGTTAATGGACCAGTTAATAGCTCATGAAGCCCAGGAGGTAATACATTTAATGCTGGTTAAATAATAATAGCATTGGGAACTTCACAAAACATACTACAGGCAAATCTCTATCTTATTGCTTATATTATCTGCCACTGTTCATGGTATAGTGTCATGTCAAAACAGCAAAAAATATTTATGAAGAAATCAAAACCTACATATTTACTAAAGAATCTAAAATCTAGTCACGGTAACACAGAATTGTACATTTACTTAGTCGAATTGTCTATTTAAAAATCACTGAAGTGAACTGGGTGGCTGTGGCTCACACTTGTAATCCTAGCTATTCAGGAGGCTGATATCTGAGGACTGTGGTTCAACAGGCAGGAAAGTCCCCATGAGACTCTTATCACCAATAAACTGCTCAGAAAAGCTGGAAGTGGTGCTGTGGCTCACATGGCAGAGCACTAGCCTTGAGCACAATATGAAACTCAGGGACAGCACCAGGCCCCGAGTTCAAGACCCAGGACTGATCAAAAGAAAATTGAACTGATAGATTCTATATTTTGCATATTTTACCACAATAAAAATACAGATGCAAAAAGGAATCTACACTAGATATTTTAATTTACTGTTACTTTTGGAGGTCAAAGAACTTTATAGTGAAAACAACAAAGAAAAGATGGTTGTCCTTGCAAATTGTCCATTAGTGTACATCAGTGCTTCTCAAGGTATGTTTTGTGGATCAACAGCATCAGCAACATCTGAGAACTTGAAGGAAGACATCAGATTTTCTCATTATTCTGAACCCACACAGAGGAATTAGATAGTTGCAGGGTGGAGGCCTGGAGGAGATTCTGATGTAGCTGCAGTTGAAGAATCACTGACCATCTCTTATATTACTTAGACACTCACCCTCCTCTGTGCTCCAGATACTGTAGGAGGTCCAGAGACTCCATAATGAGCAGAAACATTAAGAAATTTGGTCTCAGAGAACTTGTCAGGTAGGAAGCTCTGTGAGTAGGCAAGAACATTCAAGAGAGAAAGTGAGTTGAAAGTAATGGGCAAGTAGATGACAGAAGACAGGGGTCCCTGGCTTGGTTCAGGGGATGCTGTGCTGTAGATAAGAACAGAAACATGGAGGACAGCCAGGAGCTCACTGACTGAAGGTGGGAGTGGAGGCAGAGGAAGAGGACAGGGTGGAGGTGCAGCTTCCAGGGGCTGTGGAAATGCTGCAAGGTGAAGTGTGGTTTCAGAGAAGAGACTCTCACAGGAGATTCAGGGCTTTCAGATAGCTGCAAGTCACCTCTTCTGGCAGTATTTCTAGAGACCAAATCATCATGAGCTCTTTTCAGAGAAATGGAATGGTTCATTGCTTCTTAGTTGACTGCCTAGACTAGATCCATAATAAATGGAGAATTAAGCAAATGGTGGTAGACCTAAATAAGCTCCTAACTTTAGCTCATGGAAGAAGTAGAGGCCTTGACAGTCAAATTGAGACTGTTACAGATCTATTGAAATCCCTCTGCATACAGTAAATGTAATCAGAATAACCATTTTCTACTTTATTCATTTCAAACATAGGATATTTTGTCTCTTGTAGGTTTGTAGGCTTTCCTGAACACCTAACAGTAACTTACACCTGAGTTTCTGTGAGAAACTATATCCTTCATTTCATTCCATTGAACCTTTGGGGAATTAAAATTCATTTGGAATAATAAAGCAACTTCCAATTTAAAATGTAATGGTACTTTGTGACCCTTAAACTATCTCAGCATTGCAGTAGAAACTTGAGGCTAGCCTCACCTCCATGTTTTCTTGTTGTTTCATCTGGACTTGCTCAATGTCTGTGGTCAATTGGTGGCTGGCTGAGGCCGGCAGACACACAAGATTCTAGGAGCCCTTTTTGTAAGGCTAATGCCTCTGTAAGGTCTTATTTTTTGGTCCATCAGGCGATTCACACAGTGGTAGCCACAGACCCAACTGCCTTTTTATAGTTATACTTTTTTTAGATTTTGGCTGATGTCCCACTGGTCAGATTAAGATCGACACTTCCTTTCCTCGTATTTAAGGAGTAGAGAAATAGGTTCTGTGTTTTGATGAGCATAGCCATAGGGTAACATGAAAAGCTGTGAATGAAAAGACATGAGGAACTTGAGGCCCTTTTCACACTTTGTCTCCACTTTCACTACTGAATCTTAAAAGGAAACCAATGACTCACATTATACTGTTTTAACAGTGAGATTTGATCTAACCCCAGTGAGAATAAAGAAAACAAATCAAGAAAACAAATGTGGGCAAGCACCCAGGCAAAGGAACCCCTAAATACTACTAGTGAAAATGGAAATAAGTATGGAAATCAGTATAAGGTATCTTAAAAAATTATAATTAGAACTGCCATATGAGCCAGCTATACCATTCTGGGCATATCTGAAGGAAAGTAAATTACCATACAATACACCTGTGTTTATTGCAGCACTATTCACAATAGTGAAGCTATGGAACCTGCTTGCATGCTCACCAATGGATGAATGGATAAAGAAAATGTGACATATTACACAAAAATGTACTAATCACCAGAATGAAGAATGGAATTGTCATTCTCAGGAAAATTGATAGAATCTGAAACTATTAGGTTAAGTGAAGTAAGCCAGATTCAGAAGAACAAATGCTATATAGTTTTCTCATATATGAAATTGGGATCTAAAATAAATACATGAATAAATCAAGAAATGAATATAAAAGGCAGACTAATGAGTAGAGAATCAGATGGAGGAAGGAAGGGAAAGGGAAAAGGCAAGGGGCACAAAACGTGATTAAAGTTGATTCTATGCACATACCAAAGAATATATAAACCCCTGTTAAAAATTCTGTAAGGAAGTTTTAAAATTGGGGTTGGGGAAGAGAGGATAATAAAAAGTTGTAAGCAGGCTTCAAACTTGTAATTGTAGCAAGTCAGGAGGCTTGAGATCTGAGTATTGATGTTGAAAGCCAGCCTAGGCAGGAAAGTCCTTGAGATTCTTACCTTCAATTAATCACCAAAAAACCCAAAGTGGAGCTATGGCTCAAATGGTAGAATAGTAGCCTTGTGCAAAAAGCAAATGGTGTCTAGGCATTAAGTTTAAGCCCCAGGAAAGGAACACACTCTCATACACATACACAAGAAAAAGTTATAGAAGATATGTCTATGGAAATATCACAACTCCTCTCACTTTGGAGACTCAATGTACACAAAATTAAATTTTTGGTACATCCTGAGTTTGAACTCAAAGAATCATGCTTACTAGGTAAGTTCTCTACAACTTGAGTCATACCCACAGCCACAAAATTAATTTTAAAACACATTAATATGAATTTTTAAAATATTTGAAAGAAGATGCAAGAACAAATAGTTGAACTTCAGCTGAACTGTAATTCACATTTCCAAAAAATTCCCAGGTGAAAGTTTCATAAAATATTATTTGTGTCTTAATTTTGTTAAATAAATAATAATTCTGTAGTCTCGTAAATTTGAGAACTATAATTACTTCCTCTTTCCACATGAGGTCTCTGTTTAGACATTAAGTGAACTTGTTGGGCCCTGGGAAGTCATCTTCCACCTAAACCTCTCCTTGTGACCTATCAAGAAATTTCCCTGTAATACTAAGTTATTTGCCAAAGCTACATAGCCAATGAATGGTACAGCTGGGAACAGCACCTGGATTCACTATTTTCAAGTTGGTGCTTTTCCCACTGTACATTTACTGGTCCTCCCCTTCTGTTCTCTCTTCTCCTAAAACAGCAGAGTTCATCTGTTTTGAGACTCTAGCCACACAGATTTTCTCTTAAAACAAGCAAAAGACCATTTCTATTTGGTCTGGCCTCTCTATTCTTTATATTCTGTTAGTTTTTAACTTTTCCTCATATTAGTATTGAACTAACTCTATGGGAAATAACCAGGACTACTGTCTTTTCATGGGCAATAACTGCATCTGTTTTATAACTACTTGTTACCTTAAAATAAAAATATCATATTTCTAACCAGCTGAAAACATTCTTATAACTAAACAATTTTGTCAGTGATTTAAAAACTTTGAAGAGAATGTCTAATTTATTTTGATCATATTTTTGGCATGCATTTTTTATTGTCAAGGTGATATACAGAAGGGTTACAGTTACATAAGTAAGGTAATATGTACGTTGTTTGTCAAACTTGTTACCCCTTCCCTCATTTTTCTCCTACTTTCTCTCCCCTCCACCACTCAGATCATTGTTGTACAGATCATTTCCAACATATATTCTTGTGGATATCACTGTGGCATTGGCTCTCACCTTGTCCTTTGTTTCACCATTCTGTTATTCCCCTTCCCTAATTCAAATAAACATATGTACAATACCAGTGTACAAAAATTAAATACAATGACAACAGGAGATATACTATAGGGGGAAGAACATACAAAAGAAACAAAAAAATCACATAGTACATTAAAAACAACAAAGAAAAACCTCTTGTGTCTGTGTCTTGGAGTTCATTGTGCTTAGCATCATCTTATATGGTCATATGTACATAGCTATTGAGCTCATAGCTAAGATATGGAATCAACTCTGATATGCCCCTCAGTAGATGAATGGATCAAGAAAATGTGGTATGTACACACACACACACACACAATGGAATTCTATACTTCCATCAGAAAGAATGACACTTCCCTATTTGTAAGGAAATGGAAAGATGGAAAGACTTGGAAAAAAATCATATTAAGTGAAGTAAGCCAGACCCAAAGAAATTTAAGTCCCATGGTTTCCCTTATTTTCAATAATTAGTATACATCTAGGATAATATTTTGATCATATTTTAAGGGTAAAATTCATTTAAGTTAATTGTAATTTTCAAGACCATATTGTTTCTAAATACTAAAATTATGCAGCATCTGTTGGGAATTTTTTTATTTTTCAGCTTGTGTTTTTGATATGTTCAGGTTGAAATCAAGTAACAAAAGTTGTTTTAGGTAAACTTGATGCCTTTTATAGAGTATTTGTGGATAGATCTGTTAGCCTATTGGGGAATCTGGACTTGGCTTTGAGGAATCATTGGCTTTGGTTTCACAGGAAGCCTATCGCGAGGAGCAGTTGATTCACCGGTTGATGCGCCAGTCCCAGCAGGAACGCAGGATTGCTGTTCAGCTCATGCATGCTAGGCATGAAAAGGAAGTTTTGTGGCAGAACAGAATTTTCAGGGAAAAACAATACGAAGAAAGACGTCTCAAAGATTTCCAGGATGCTCTTGATCGAGAAGCGGTAAGCCAAATCTCCCTTAAAAATCTTCCTGGGGTCCTTTTTAAAACTTTCTGTGAAGCAAAGCTGTCTTTTATTATCTTTTGCTTAAGAAGAATTCATTTTTTGTGTGATCTGCCTACTATCTTCCCATTTTTTATTTCTTCATAATTACATGACACTTTCTTCCTTTAGTCTTTTTTTTGTGGCCAAGCCCCCTTTTTGAAGAGTGACAGGGACAGTTTTTTTTTTTTTATTTGTGAACATACTGTACAGAGGGGTTACAATTACATGGGCAGGATAATGCGTACATTTCTTACCAAGCATTGCAGCCTCCTCCTTTGGTTTACCCTTCACATCCCTTCCCAGCCTCCCCCCTCCCCCCCAATCCCAACCCTTCTCCTTCCCCCCCTTCCCCCCCCCCCCCCCGAACCGACGTTGTAAAGCTCGTTTTGGACATGACAACTTATACTTCTCGTTGTTGCATCAGGTCCACCTGTATCCTTAAACAACTGGTTTTTCCCCCTTCTTCCTTTAGTCTTAATTCGCCTAGTTCCTAAGTTTGTAATGTTCCCCATCAGTCCTGTGTTCATGTGTCTCATGGATTAATGTGCTTGTTTTCCAGATAATTCCCCAGGAAAGACCTATGCACAACAATATTCCCTGAGTTCTTCTAGATTGATAATAGACTGTACCTCCTCTACTGTCAGTTTTGTTAGCAATAACATACTTGGTTTGACTTTTTTTACTTTGCTTATCTGAAATATGTCACTATTTCTTCAGGCATAATATAATGCTGTTAAAAAAAAACCCTGATAATTGTCTAATCCTTTCCTATGTTCCTATTCATTTCTTTGAATCATGACTTTCTTTTTCCACAAATGCCCAAAGGACTTTCCTTTTTTCTAAAGTCTATTAGTGTTACTAGGTAAACACTAATGTGGCTTATTCTAGGTGAATAGTCTCAGCTAGTGATAGCTTTTACACTGTTTCAACAAGGCACTGTGGGGTTTTTAATTTAAAATTTTTCTGCTTTCTACTAGACAATATTTCTGAGATCCATATAGCATTCCTCTTTTCTTTCGATCAGAATTATTCATTTACCTGGGTACTCTAAGAATGCAATGTCATTGAGAATGGTGCCCTGCTGCTGAAGTCTGGCTCCTCTCCAATCCATTCTATGTGAAAGAGAATCTTTTGAACTCTGGTTTGATAGCTGCCATCCTGTCTGGAATCCCACCAACAACATATCCCTCCATCTCCTAGCTCTTTCCTGATCCCCAAATGAGGCATTTCTTGCATCTTTCTTCTTCCGGACCTGTGCCCTTATCCAGCTAATATTCATCTTTCAGAGCTCTTTACAAATGTCATGTCTTGTCTACATCAGGGTTCCCTGTTGTGTAAGCTCCCTACCTTCATTTTAGATCTAGGGCCACTTGACACGCACTGCCAATTAGTCATTTATTCCTGTGGCTTTTTGACTTTGCATATCCCAATTAGCATGAAAGCTCAGGAGTAAGCCCTTTGCTTCTGGTCACTGTTTCCTAAGGCTTAGTCCAGCTTCTGTCACAGTTCAAAGAAAAAGGAAAAACAAACAAAGTAGTGAGGTAAGGAAATGGGAGAACTTTGTGTTTTTTACACTGAAGAGATTATTTTTTTAATTTGTTTAATTTCTAGATTAAATCTAATAATCTCTTACTACATGGCAATTGAGCAGCCATTCTCCATTAAGACAATTCCAGGTCCCCAAATTATGTGCCATCAACTTGTATCAGTACTATTTAACTACAGTCCAGTTTAAAAACTTTTTGGAGCATTTGCTTTGAGCCAAGCATTATCTATGCTTGCATGCATATGAAATCCTTGCAATAGCCACAATTAGACACTTCCTTATGTGCATTTTAAGTACAAGGAAAATGAAGCTTAGAACACTTAAGAAGTTCCAGTTTATCAATTCCACAGCAAGAGCAATGCCTGTTCTATGAAACTCAAGAGTGCAAGCTCACAATCCCTGAGACTGATTACCTCCCACGGGCTTCCTTTTCCTTTCCTCCTTTCCAGTATAGATTACAGCCAACTTTAATGTAAGAAGACAGGAAATTGTGGTGAGGTGAGCCAAGTTGATAGTAGGTAGAAAAGAATGAGAAGACTGAATAGCTCTAGCAGTTCATTTCATATAGTTTTCTACACGGGAGGAAGGAGGAGATGAGTGAAAGTATGGCAGGAGGGAGACAAGCAAAATTGAAAGCTGTTCTGTTATTGATATGGCCATTTCATTCTTCTCAAAGTTTTGGTTCTATCACATCGCAAAAATTTCCACATATTTCACTAGCAAACCAAACTAATGATCAATTTTTCTTTCACTCTCTCCATAATGAATGCTCTAATATTCCTGGTGTCTTAGATTCATTTTTTCCTCCTCACATTTCATGAAACATTCCGTAAAGCTTTGCACCTAACTTATATGCTTTACCCATGAAAATAAAAACAAGAATGGTAAATTCATGTGTAATTCTGGACTCTGTGAAATATATTGAGTTGACTTACAAGTCATGTAGCCCAACCAGTTGCCTGTCAAAAAAAAAATAAAATAAGCTTGTAAAAATAAGCAGCAGCAGCAGCAGCAAAATAATAATAATAAACCTTACATAGAAACCTACTGTCAGACATCTAATCATTTAAGAATGGTATGATAAGCTGGATGCTGGTGGCTCACACCTGTAATCCTAGCTACTCAGGAGGCTGAGATCCTCAGGAGGCTGAGGATCACAGTTCAAAGCCAACCCAGGCAGCAAAGGACTCTTATCTCCAATAAACCACTAGAAAACTGGAAGTGGCGCTGTAGCTTAAGTGGTAGAGCGCTTGTCTTGAGCTGAAGAGCTGAGGGACAGCGCTCAGGCCCAGAGTTCAAGCCCCAAGACCAAAAAAAAAAACGAATAGTGTGATACAAAATACTTATTCTCAGAAGATAATTGGGTTTTTCTCTGAATGCTAGGAAACTGGGGCTTAAAGGGGCTGAACAATTTGCCCAACTTCTCATAGTTTGAATTTGGATTCCACACAAGGAAGAGCTTGAATTTGACCACAGAACTTATAAAGTCAAGTTTTACTTGTGTTTTTTACTGATTGGATCAAGTTTCATTGACCAAGTCTAGATTCTAGGGCAAGCTAGCACATGATGGATTGCTTAAGTTTGCCACAGCTTTCTGTGAAGCCACATTTGATCACTGGAATCCCATTCACTGAGTATTGTGTTATTCGTCATGATAGGAGGCTAAATTTAGTATACAAAAAAGGTTCTGAAAACAAAATGGCAGTACTGTCCAAGTACAAGTTATGAATAAACAGTTAAATATTTTATTACTTTCTTTTATGTTTAATTTCATCGTAAATACTAAATATTTCATTATTTTCTGCAGAAGTAGATGTTTCTAAAAATGAGGGTTATCAATTTATTAAAACTAACACTAGGGGGTTAACATCTTTCATATTTGTTTTCTAATGTATGATGATCTCACACTTGCAAAATCATGGCATTTCAAAGTAGTTTCTAAGTATAGACCAGAATCGTGGGCTTCCTGTACTGAAAACACCAATAGTAGTGCTCATAGCAGAGGTGCCCCAGTAAGGGCTCCCATTGGTGATGAGCTATCTTACAATTTGGCACAGACCTGTCAATTTCTCTGTGATTTGTGACTGCTTAAGAAAGTCTGAAGATGGGGCTGGGAAGGTGGCTCAGTGGTAGAGCGCTTGCCTTGCATGCCTGAGGCCCTGGGTTCGATTCCTCAGCACCACATAAAGAAAAAAGCTGGAAGTGGCGCTGTGGCTCAAGTGGTAGAGCACTAGCCTTGAGCTGAAGAGCTGAGGGACAGTGCCCAGGCCCAGAGTTCAGGCCCCACGACTGGACAAAAAAAAAAAAAAAAAAAAAGTCTGAAGATCTAAGTTACTGTTTTCTCCTTTGGTCAGTCAGACTACCATGTTGTGCTTGGTTGATAAAATAAAGGTGGAATATTCCCTATATTGTGTTTGCCATCATACCCACTACTTAATGTAGTTGTTTTAAAGGCTTTTTTGACTATTCACTTTTAGCATCATTTTCTTTTTTGTTTTCATTACCTTTAAGTAGTTACACAAACGATTTTTCCATTCAATAAAGTTTATGAATACATTGAGCTGAGAAGGTGGCTCAGTGGTAGTGCTTGCCTTGCATGCATGAGGCCCTGGGTTCGATTCCTCAGCACCACATAAGCAAAAAAGCCAGAAGTGGTGCTCTGGCTCAAGTGGTAGAGTGCTAGCCTTGAGTTGAAGAGCTGAGGGGACAGCGCCTAGGCCCAGAGTTCAGGCTCCATGATCAGCAGAAAAAAAAAAAACAACAGTTTATGAATACAGTGCATCTTGATCAATATTCTCCCCTATCCTTTCCAACCCCACACTTTCCCTCAGTATTTTTTTAAGTTTGTGGAATCTGCATTGAATTTTATGACTGTATTTCTTCCACTTTCAGACAATTATGACTTAAAAATATGTTTTTGCATTATCAGGCTCTGGCAAAACAAGCCAAAATTGATTTTGAAGAACAAATCTTCAGAGAAAAGGAAATTCATGAGAAGATCGCTGTAGAAAGGGCTCAGGCTCGTTATGAAAAGCATTATACAATTTGTGGAGAAATTTTGGATCAAATACTTGATTTGTCCACTAAAGTGGCAGACTACCGGATGCTGACAAATAAGTGAGTAAAGATAATGTGATATGGAAATACCCCCAGACAATGAATAAGGTGGGATTACAAGGTAGATTGGAGGATTCTAAAGGAGGTAAAAGAATTTCATGAGAGGGCTGGGAAGTTGGCTCAGTGGTAGAGCGCTTGCCTTGCATGCCTGAGGCCCTGGGTTCGATTCCTCAGCACCACATAAGCAAAAAGAAAAAAGTCGGAAGTGGTGCTGTGGCTCAAGTGGTAGAGCGCTAGCCTTAAGCTGAAGAGCTGAGGGACAGCACCCAGGCCCAGAGTTCAGGCCCCACGACCAGACCAAAAAAAAAAATAATAATTTCATGAGAAAACAAGTTCTAAGAAGTAGTATAGGAGATTGTGCTTACTGAGTTGATTCACCTACCAGCTAGCATTATTTCAGGTGCATCTGTATATTTTTCCATTTAAAAAATTGTATCTAAA
The DNA here is from genome assembly GCF_000151885.1 of Dipodomys ordii. Lineage (NCBI taxonomy): Eukaryota > Metazoa > Chordata > Mammalia > Rodentia > Heteromyidae > Dipodomys > Dipodomys ordii. Next base: position 12,404,709 of record NW_012267257.1, on the reverse strand, counting down.
TCATTTGTGATTTATGAATACATTTATAATAATTTATTTGAAATAATTGGAACTTCCAGAACAGTAAATCATCTGATTTACAACTAAATGATGTATTTTCATTTCATCTTATCTGGGAGGAATCAATATATTTGCAAGGAAATACCAAAAAATATTTCTAAACTGAATAAGCCAACATAATAAGCAAGGAAAATTGAAATTAAGACAGGATGTTAAAAATAAGGAATCATAAATATGTAAAATTTTATCTATGTGGCCTTGATTATAGTCATCAATACAGTATTCTCTAAATAAATAAAATAATAAGGAATAAATTGAAACACAATTATATAAGCATCAATAGATTTCTGAGGTACTGCAGCTGAGCTTGCTATTTGGCAAAGGACAAAAGGAAATGCAAACTGTCACATTAGTTCCATTTCCATCCCAGACACCTACAAAATATAAAGATTTTGTTGTCTGGTTTAAAACCCCCATTTTCTCATGTGATTTCAGGAAATAAATGGCTCAGTGCAGCTGATCTAGTAGGGAAAGTCTTCAGCATTCTTGCAAGCAAATTTAATATATGGTTCCTAGGTCTATTTCTTGTGGTGTCCTTTGCTGCAAATTTGAATAGAATGACACTTCAGAAGACCTAAGTGAAAGCCATTCCATCAGAACAACTCTAGCCCTCAAGCCTCCCAGGCTGAGGTCTTCTCAAGAACTTGCAATATAAGGAATAAAAGCCAAATGGCCTATAGGGTTCAAAGGCAGGAGATAGATAGAGAAAATATCTGCTCACCCTGGCTTGTTAAAAAGGGTTTTTGTCCTTCTACTATGGCCAGTGTCTAGACCATTGCCATATAAACTCTTTTAAATGAAATATCAGGACATTTTGAAGATAAAACTATTAAGCTGTAACATCAAACAATTTACACCAAAGAATAAAAACATCGAGAAAGGTATGAAGGTATAAATATGCTTTTTAGGTTCATATAATTCTAAATACCCCAAAATTATAAAAGCACAGTTATGAAGAAGTTGACACAGAGATCTTCATAAAAAGATTCTAAAAAGGAAAAGTCAATGATAGACTAAATTACAGAAAACTAAACAATAGAGTAAATTACAAAAAAAAGCCAAGAAGTACAAAATAGAGCAGACTGGTTTATTTAAATGAATAAGGCCTGTAATTTAAAATTAATACTTAAAACAAATCTCATTTTTCTCTGAAACAAGGGAACAAATGAAATTTATCTGTATTCCTTCTACTAATGACAACAAACCCCTGGATATTATGAAACACAGATGATAAGACTGATAGCTAGAGAGCTATGTGACTAGTCTTCAGGATGAGAAATAGTGGTATGCTTCTTGGGTTTTCTTTTGGCTTCTGATAATCCAAGTCAGACCTGAATATTCTAGCAGCAGATATATCACTGGAACAGATTGCTCAGAGAAGGGACAGGCTAACAGGATAAAAAAACTTTTAGATAATAACAGAATAGAAAATTTATAGAGACCTTGAACAACTGTCATTTTACAATTTCAAACCAAGAGAAAAGTAGGGAAGTAGAAATTTCAACCTCGTGTAGCAAGGCGAGCTGGTAGTTTTGGAGTCTTGCTGACCGCTGAGCTTCACCTGGGTCTTCACTTTATGTCTTTCACCCCATAGAGAGGGCTGGGAAGGTGGCTCAGTGGTACAGTGCTTGCCTTGCATGCCTGAGGCCCTGGGTTTGATTCCTCAGCACCACATAAGCAAAAAGAAAAAAGCCAGAAGTGGCGCTGTGGCTCAAGTGGTAGAGTGCTAACCTTGAGCTGAAGAGCTGAGGGACAGCGCCCAGGCCCAGAGTTCAGGCCCCACAACCGGACCCAAAAATCAAAATAAAATAAAAAAAGAAAATTTTTAGAGAATGACTGCTCAATTATGTTCAAATATACAGATTAAAAGAGTAACTTCACATCTACTAATACCGAAAAAGGTCAGGCAGGATACCTCATCTCCCATCCTCTCAGAGCTGTAGCAAGGAGACTCCAGTGCAGCTTCCAAGTTGGTGACTGAAATAATTAAGGAGGAAGCATGGGCTCCACTTAAGAATGGCAGGGCCTTCTTTTCATGAAAAGCATCCATGGCCAAATGCTTTGAGGAACAATTATAAACACATCTGACACAAACAGAGAAAAATTGGCTTTACTCAAAACTTTAGTCGTAGCAAAGACCCAAGATAAACAAGAAGCAAATGGCAATTTTATGATTGAAAAATACAATAACCAAAAGAAAGAGCTCAGTGGTTGGGCTTAATGGCAAAATAAAAAAGATATTTAAGTAAAATAAAAAAAATAGAATTACAGAAATTGCCCCATCTGAATATAAAAAGGAGTAATTAGACTGAAAATAATTAACAGAGCTTTGGGGACTGGTCATTCATGCTCTGTTAGTCTGTTTTCCATGTGAAAACCCATTATAATTAAATTTCTGAAAATTGAAAAAGAAAACCTCATCAAAACACTCAGGAGATTACAACAGTTATCTTTAAGAGTAAACTAATTTAAATGACAGAAGATTTCTCCCCAGAAACCCTGGAGACCAGAAGGAAGGTTTACAGTACTTTTTAGTTGCTGGAAGAAAGACCTCTCAACCCAGGGTCCTGTACTCAGTGGAAATACACTTCATAAATGAAGCAGAAATCAGTATTGCAATTGTGGTAACAAAGAAAATTTGGGGGCAGCATACTTACCTTTGAACGAACAGCTGAAGAATGTTCTGTAAACAGAAATAAAGTTACTTTTCAAAACAAGAAATCAGAAAGGAGGAAAGACTCAGTGTGCAAAATGCACAATAGAATTTCCTTTGCATTTTGTGAAGGCAGTTTAGCAGTTGAAGCAAAATTGCTAACATTGTTTGATGGAGTTCTGAATGTATACAAAGGAAATATTTAAGAGTTATTGTATAAATAGATAAAAATAAAGGAATCTAAAGGAAACTGGTATCATTCTGATAGTAATAGATGGAATAATGCCCAGCAAAGAGAAACATTCTAAAACAGAAAAAGAAATTAATTATTTACATAATATGATGGCAGGAAAACAAAAGATCCCACAAAACATAATGGAAATGATAGAGTTAAGCCCTAATATAGTAATTATATCTCTAAATATACCAGTTAGAGGACAGAGTTTGAAAGAGTGGGTTTTAAAATGTGATCAAACTATATGCTGTCTATGAGAAACTCACTTAAATATGATATAAGCAGGTTGAGGGTAAAATAATGGAAAAGTTCCTAACATGCAAACAATCAAAAGAACGGGTGTATGATTATATTGATATCAAGTAAAGTAGGCTGCAGAGCAAAGATAATCATGACACAAAGAGGGACATTAAGTGATATAAAAGAGTCAAAGCATCAAGGAAAAAACAGAACTATAAACTATAGACAAGAAAAATGGATAGGGGCTGGGAAGGTGGCTCAGTGGTAGAGCGCATGCCTTGCATGCCAGAGGCCCTGGGTTTGATTCCTCAGCACCACATAAGCAAAAAGAAAAAAGCTGGAAGTGGTGCTGTGGCTCAAGTGGTAGAGCGCTAGCCTTGAGCTGAAGAGCTGAGGGACAGCGCCCAGGCCCAGAGTTCAGGCCCCATGAGCGGACCCAAAAAAAAAAAAAAGAAAGAAAAGAAAAAGAAAAAGAAAAATGAATAGAACTGTATGCAAATGGAAAGATCCATAATTGTAATTGGAGACTTAGACAATTGTAGGCAATTAGAAAACCAACTAGGATATAGAAGAATCAACACCCCAACCAATCAGAATCAACATTATAAACACATCTCAGAGTATACATGAACTTATTGCAAGATAGACCATATACAACCTGAGCAAATTAAAAATATCTCATGTCAGAAAGTATATGTCCTTTGACCACAGTGGAATCAAAACAATAATGTAAGGAGAAAAAAATCTCCAAGCATAAGGAAACTAAGGAACACACTTCTAAATAAATATTGGATGAAAGAAGAATGCTCAAGGGAAATTAAAAGTGCATTTGGATGAATGAAAATAGAAACACAAAGTATCAAAATTTTAAGGGCATAGCAGAAAGGCTGCTAGCAGATATTAAGAAAAGTTTTAAATCAATCATCTAAGCCCCCATATCAGGAATCTAGAATAAGAAGAAAAAAATAAATTCAAAGAAGAAAGGAAAAATGCAATGAAGTGGCCTATACATAAAATTAAAAATAAGCATATGAACAAAAAGTGTAGAAAATTTGATAGAAGCAAAGAACTGACTTTTTAAAAAGATTAATAGCTCCGAAAAACACACTAGTAAGACAACCAAAAAACAGAGATGATAGAAATTATTGGTATCAAGAAGAAAGTTGAGGATATGTCCATTGGCCCTTTTTTTAAAAAAAGGTTAATAAGAAAATAGTATGCATAACTGAGCACACTTAAATGTGTCAACTTGAAAGAAAAGGTTCAATTCCTATCAACAAAACACAAACTACTACTAATGATATAATGAAATTGGTGTTTGTCAGGTTTAGCTTTATATTGAGTATTGAGTTTATAATTTAACAACTCTCCCAAAGAAAATCTTGTCCCACCCAGCAGGGTCCACTGGCATATGTTCTTAATAAACAAAGGCCTCTAGGAAATAGAAAAGAAAGCACACTTCCCCAGTTTTTTTATGTAGCCAATATTATCCTGATGCCAGATTAAACCAATATCAAAAGAAAAACCAGAAACAATAAAGGAAACCCAGAAATTTCTTATATACACAGACGCAAGAAGGTTGTAATGAAAAATTAAGTAGTAGAATTTGACTGATAAGAAGTATGTGCCAAGTTGAATGTACTCTGGGAATGAAATGATGATTCAAAAATCAATCAATGCATATTAACAGACTCAAAATCTGCATACCTATGTGAATCAACACAGAAAATCATTTACCCAGTTCAGACATCTATTAATAATAAATGCTCTCTCAAACGAGAAATAGAGAAGAAACCTTCTGCCCTTTCCAAATAACGTCTGCAGTGGACACTGTACACTGGCTCACTTTCACCTAAGATTGGAGAGAAGGAAAACATGCTCTTTCCTCCAGTGTAGTACTCCAAGTACTACACAATGCCAAAACACAAGGGAATCAAAGACAAACCAATCAGATAGAGGTAAGGAAATAAAAAGTTGCTCTATTTTCAAATGGCATGATAGTTCATTTAGAAAACAACAGAGAATCTATAATACAACACCTAAAACTGAGACCAGAAAGTTCACAGGATGCAAGATAAACATGAAAACAAGGTGTATGCATATCATTTAAAGATTAAGGATATAATACAGTCATATTCTATACAATTAAGAAACAAGTACAAAGGAGAATCATGAATCTAGAAGAGGCAATACTTTGTCTTCAAGCTAAAATGAGCTTGACCTAGTGCAAATGGAGACCAAAAGCCCGATTTTTAATTTGTGCAAAAATGTTAGAAGACATAAATACATATATATATATAAATATATTTCTTTAAATTTCTGAGTCTTTGATATGTCTATACAACAATTCATTCTCTTTTCCCTGAAGCTTGAGTGAGACACATGAAAAAGCTATGTTTCATTTAAAGGCATTAATTAATTAAATGATTGAAACTTGAAAAAAATTAATCAAGATGCATTATATTCGTGAGCTACTTGGTTGAATGGCAGCTCCTTTGTACAACTACTTAAAGATAAAATAATAACAATAATAATAATAAATATAATGACACAATTGCTTAACAACACACAAGTCTCCACATAAGAAATACGAGGAGATAGGGGCTGGGAAGGTGGCTCAGTGGTAAAGCACTTGCCTTGCAAGCCTGAGGCCCTGGGTTCAATTCCTCAGCACCACATAAGCAAAAAGAAAAAAGCCGGAAGTGGCACTGTGGCTCGAATGGTAGAGCACTAGCCTTGAGCTGAAGAGCTGAGGGACAGCGCCCAGGCCCAGAGTTCAAGCCCCACTACCGGACCCCCCCCCAAAAAAAATACGAGGAGATGGAGACACTAATTACTGTGATTTGATCAATACACTGTAATATGCAAATATCCCATTGTAACTCCAAGTATATACAGTTACTTGTTAAAGTTGTTTTTAAATGCAAAGAATCTTTAGTGAGGAATCTAACATAATACGTATACAATTTTTCTGTAGGAAACTATATAATATTGACAAAAATTGATGGTATAAATACGATGAATGTAGAGAAACACTGAGTTCATGAATTGAAAAAGAGGTTACCTCTCCCAAAATTAATACAGATATATAATCAATTCCTATCTAAAACCCAATAAAAATTTTCATAGATAGACACAAGTATATTCTAACATTCACATGCAAAGAAAAGTAATTAATCTCATTAAAACATTTGGAAACAAAAAATAAACTGGGAGGAATCATTTAACCTAGTTTTATGATTTACGAATAACTGTAATAATCAATAAGTGATGCTGACAGAAGGAAAGGCAACAAAGACAAATAGAATGTAATAGAGATTAAAAAACAGACCCTTAAAGAAATGCTGACGTGATTTTTGACAAAGATTCAAAAGCTATTTGAAGGAAAGATAGGCATTACACTATGATGCTGTAACAATTGGTTTTGTATAGGCAAAAAATAAAAAACTTAAAAGGATCATTGATTCACTCACATACTATATAAAAGTTAATTTAAAATGAATCCATAAAACTATATAGCTTGTTTTAAAATAGGAAATTGATGTTTTTTATAACAAGGCAAGAGTTTTCAGACCCTAAAAGTATGATCCATAAAAGAAGAGTTAGCAAATTGGACTTCATTAAGATCAAAACTTTTGCTTTAGCAACAGATTAAAAGTTTATAGATAAATTCAACCTTGACATAATGGAAGCTTTTGCAAAGCAGAGGATTAAAAGTTATACAGCGTTGGAGAGAATAGCTGCAAAGCACATGGACAACAGAGGACTGTTGTTTCAAATAAATAGACTCAACCGTAACAGTTCAAAAATAAACAAACAATTGAGTTTAATAATGGACCTAGGACATGAAAAGACTTTTCTCTGAAAGAGATATGCAGATGATAAACCAAATCATGAAAATGTTCATCATTAGATATTAGAGAAATTCAATTTGGAAACACAGTGAGTTATCACTCTACTCCAGTTACAATATTGAAAAGAAATAACATCACCAAATTATGGAACTGATATGAGAAGCCATTGCTTTTGAGAATATAAAATGGGACAGCCCCTCTGGAAAACACTGGCAAGTTCCTAAAAAGCTAAAAATGCAATCTCCATGTAACAAATAGACATTTCTTAAGAGAAATGTAAGGCTATGGCCACACAAACACCTATACACAGACTTTATAGAAGCCTTATGTCCTTCAACAAGTGATGGTAAACCTATGATATATACATATTGTGGAATACCACTGAATAATAAAAAAGTTTAAACTATTGATACCACTGAGTAATAAAAAAGTTTAAACTATTGATACGTGGTACAACTTAGGTATAATTATGCATGCTATATGGTCCACTTACATAACACTTGTGAGACAAATTCTTGACGTGTTACCAGATTCACTTAGAACTCTAAATCCAATTGCCTGGGTACTGAAATTAGAGGTGTGTCCTACTACACCAGCATCATATTCTTGAAGTGACAGAATTAATTTTTTTAATAAGTGAACCAGATTATCAATTGTCAGGGATTGTGAGTTAGGAAGGAAGAGGGAAGTAAGTACTTATGTAAAAGAAAGAGATGAGAGGTTCTGTGGTAATGAAAATATGCTTTATCTTAATTGTATCTAAGTCAAATCTTGATTCTGATAGCAAATTCTAGTTTTATAAAATGTTATTATTAGAGGTCACTGGGTAAAGGGCACATGTCTCTATTATCTCTTTTCCTGAATTTATAATTATCTAAAAAATTAATTCAAACAAAGTATGCTTAAATAACAATAGAATAAAACACAAATAGCATATATTTGTGCAGTTTTTGTTGGCATCTTGCCTAGGGTTTGTTGTTTAAAGGGAAACATGTAATTACATTTGTATTATGTTCTAGTAGCCGTGAATTCTCTGGAACTTAGTTACTTTGGATGAATGCAAGGTTCTTAATACCACTAGTGCTTCAGAGACCATTTAGATAAAAACAGACTACATAGCTGAACCTTCAGGCAAAGATATTTAATGTTAAGAAGTTCATTCTTAAATGGAATGACAGAGTAAGCTTTTAAAGAGGCCCTTTTCAATACGATAGTATTTATTACTCGTTTGTTTTATTTTGAATTAATAATTGCTTTATCAGACCAGGCTGATTTGAGGTGCACTGATAGAATTTGGATCTTTGGGGAAAATGTTAGCCACACATATTCAGAGATATTAGGAATTCCAGACAAGAAGAGAGGAGGACATTCAGGCTGCAGAAGCCATAGCAGGTGGTTTTGGTATTCAGGAACCTTAGCGTATTATTAGATGGGGAGCAGGAAGGCAAAGTTTTGAAGAGATCAAGAATCAGGAGTGAGAACAAGGAGACTGATTTCTGTAAAAGTGTGGAAACTATTTGCCATTTTTACCTGATTTTATCCTTCCAACTTTATATGTAAGAATTTTAAAGTACAGGTTAGATGGCTGTTTTTTTATTTTTCTAATATTTTTTCAAGTATTTGGTCTATTTTAATAGATTGCAATCACAAAGGCAAGGAAGCTCTAAAAATGTGCTAGTAGAATCATTACTGAAAAAGAATGTTAAAAAGTTCTAAGGATGTGGGCAATTTTAGTTTTTAAGCCTTGTGATAGTGATGGATAAAGAAAGGAAACAAGGTGTGTGACTATGAGACTCATCACTGGTCAAATCCCACAAGAAAGTTCGTTGGGTCTGTACTCATTAGATACTGAATCCCCATCTTTCTCTCTGCCCCAGGTGGTTTCTGTTCTACTTTATGAGTATATGTTGCTAGATATCTTATTTAAATGAAATTACACAATATTTGTCCTTTTTTTGTCAGTCATGGGGCTTGGACTCTGGGCCTGAGTGCTGTCCCTCAGTACTTCAGCTCAAGGATAGTTCTCTACCACTTCAGCCACAGCACCACTTCCAAATATTTGTCCTTTTGAGTCTGGATTATTCACTTAGAATAATCTCTTTAAGGTCTCTATACAAGTTATAGCATGTTTCTTGGTGTACTGATTTATGATTTCAAATTCTAGACCAACTGCTTTTAGAGATGTTGCTGAATAATTATTAGGTTCTCTCTTTCACACACTGTTTTTCCTCCTGTAACTATTTTCTAGGTCAATCTATCCTGGTTGCCTCTTAGTTATATTTTAGGATTCAGCTTTGGAGTAATTTCTTTATAGAAAATTGCCTTGAACCAATAAATTAAAGTGAAATCATATATATGTATCCTTATTGCAAACTTCTCACTCAAATCTCATAGATAGATAGATAGATAGATAGATAGATAGATAGATAGATAGATATTTGTGCAGTTCTTGTTGGCTGTTTCTCTAGAGATTTTGTTTTAGATAAAACAAGGATTTATATTTGTATCATGTCCCATGTGAACTATCTGGAACTTAGCTGGTTTGAATGAAAACAAGTCACTTAATACCACTAGTTCTTCAAACTTTGTTATTGCCTGTGCTATAACAGAACAATATATCTAAAACTAATGACCATGCTCAAATTTCTATACTGAGATCAAATGACTATGAAACATTAAATGTTCTAGCATTGGTATTCTCCTATGCACAATGAATAGATGGATTGCTCCCCAAGGTTTCTTTAAGATAACAGTTGGTTTACTTATGTATAATTTTCAACAAAAAATTATCATCTATCTAATACCAATCACTATTATTGCACAAATGTTAACCTGCAAAATAATTTCTAAGTATGTGTTTCTAATTGTCTGAAGAAAATCAGTCAAATATATAAGAGTAAGATGATCAAGGATTAAAGTATGTATTTTACTAAGCATTTACTCATTTCTTATTTATTTTTTTTGCAATAGTCTGATTCCATATAAGATGATGCATGACTGGAAGGAACTGTTTTTTAATGGAAAGCCCATATATGAACAAGTCAGGCCTGGGCTCCCTAGATCTTCTTCAGGAGAACTCATAGAACTGGAGAAAAGAAACCTGCTAGATAGCAATGACTATGAAGAATACAAGGTACATAAAGATATGGAATTAAATTAGAGAGAATGCAACATAATAAATTCTTTTCTCTTTACCATTAATTTTGTAATACTATTTTATTTCAGTTCTACCTAATATATTTGCATTTTGTATTGAGTTTATTTATATTTATAGTGCTTTGTATGTTTTAAGCATCTGTAATATGTTATCTGTTATTTGTAATCTGTTATGTTTTCCCAAAGAACATAAGAACAATCTAAAACTAATCACATATAATACACTGGGCAGATAGATATCCGAATTTTTTTAATTCTCCATTAGCATTTTCATTGTATGAACTCAATACCTTTGATTCAAAGACCATTGTTATGAGGTGTCTTGCTGTATCTTTGTAAATAAGGTATTATTTTTATGAGCAAAATGGAACAGGTGCAAGTTAAGATTTGATCAGCATCATAATTTTGAATTTTTATTGAAAATAGAGCAAAGCATTTTAGACCAAATACATTTTTATGTTTTGTTCAATCAAAATTATTTTATTTTGAAAATAAAATAATTGTGATGTTTAACATACATATATTCTGTATATGTATGTGTGTGTGTGTTTGTATGTGTGTGTAATTAGAAGGTTCCCAGCACAAAGAAATGGTAAGCATGTAAGGAGATGGAAGTGCACACTGTGCTCTACACAACAGCTGTCAGAAGCCTTTGAGATTAGACAGACCACAGATCCATTACTGGCACTGCCAAAGAGTGATTAATCACCCCAAGTGATTAATCTCTCATGTACTAAAAGATATGGTTTCCAAACTTATGAAATGGCAATAATAATGATATGATTGCCTCATTTTATTGTTATAAAATAATGCATTTCTTTCACCACTCACCACTCCCCATATCACTCCTGCCCACCCTTAGAATTGAAGATGTTTAATATTCAATATACATATGTGAAAAATGAAACTAGGGAAACAGAGAGGAAAGGTTGGATTGGGAAAACTGGGAAGAATGTTGTAAGGGTTAATATTGATAAAGATGCATTGTACTTGTAAACTGATATGTTGAACTGAATCTCTTTTGTATAACTAAAAATAATACTTTTCAAGTTGTAGAATTATGGCTGGGAAGGTGGCTCAGTGGTAGAGTGCTTGCCCTGCATGCATGAGGCTCTGGGTTCGATTCCTCAGCACCACATAAACAGAAAAAGCCGGAAGTGGCTCTGTGGCTCAAAATTGTAGAGCACTAGGCTTGAGCTGAAGAGCTCAGGGACAGTGCCCTGGCCCAGAGTTCAGGCCCCAGGACTGACCAGAAAAAAAACAGAATATTTCAAGTTGTAAAATTATAGTTTGGAAGTACATGTTGCTGGTAAAATCAGCCATGGAATATACAGTGATGCATTTCATTAGCAACGTTACTAGATGAGTTCAACAAGAATAGCTAAAGAACAAAAACAAAAGTCCAGTAAAGGTCATTCAACCAAATTATCAGCTGATAATTAGTTAATAATAAATGCTTGTTGTACAATGAATGAAAAATGAATGAATAACAATGAACAGAGAAACATAACTATTACATCGATATTAATGAATGATAAGGTGAAGAAAGAATATGAGATTATAGAGGAAATATTATTTAGGATGGACAAAGACATCAAGGAATACATGTGGATTTTATTTCGCATAGCTTTAATTATTCTTAATAGCTTTAGAATAGTATGTTAATCTAAAGTGTAATGACACGATAAAAGCTTTTGACAATATCAAATTATATTGATACTTCTTTCCATTATAAATTAAGAAATCATGTTAGCTGACAGAGTAAAACATTTAGTTGGTACATTTTTTCTGGTTCATAGAATATTTGTTTCTTAGTTATTACTTAAACAGCTTAATATCCCCTATGGGTTGTTTTTGTTTTTGTAAATGAAAAGGCCTGGTAGGCTACAGCTTAGCAAAGATTTGTATTTCTACCTTCTTTTCTTGCTTGGGAAATGGTTACCACAGGAACATGTCCTACCCACATCCTGAAGCAGCTTGTATGTTTCTTTCTCAGGAAATTGTACAGTTTTGTTAGGAGTTTGTGAATGTCTGGCAGCACAGTTTATGTTGTGTAGAGCTTTGTGCTTGTTTGCTAGAAATGGTTTCCTTAAGGTTTCTGGTGCATGTTTACATGCTTTTTTTCCTTTAGTGAAAAAATGTGTACTCTAACTTTTTTCCATTATTTTCTTCTCTGTTTTTAAGTGTTTGTCTCAAGGAACTTATTCTAAATATTCCTATATATGAATAAAAAATAAATATTTCAACTTGGAAGATATAAATCTGTTGTAAACTGTCTGTAACCAAGATATAGCAGGTCCAAGGTACCCTGGCTCAGATAATAAACATGAGTCCACATTTGTCATTGCTGAATTTGTTCATGATAACTGCATAATGTAGCAGTTAGTCTTCAATAACCTTGCACCCCTAACATACAGTACCCCTAAGTGATACACCCCAGTTGTGAGCCATGCTTTGCAGAGTGTGTGCCCTGCCTGGACTAAGCTATCACTCTTAACACTTAAATAAAACATATTTTGTGTATTACACATTAGATTTATCCAACAAATATTTGACTGTCATTTGTTTGCACTGTTTCCTAACTAATCATATTTTGAATATAAAATACCCACGTGTGAGGAAGCTTTACCCAAGGAATGGTTTTTCTAGAAGTAGTTTGTCTCCTAATTAGTATGTCAGAGCAGCATCATGGACAGATAGATCCCACTGGATGCCCAGGCAATTTCTAATGAGTTCTCCAGTAAAGCCTGGAGAAGGGCCCTGAAAACCCAATGGACCACAAGTGATCCAGCACAACCCCATGTGCAGCCAGTGGTTAGCAATCTTCATTGACTCCTTGGTGCACCACTAACTTCCCCAAGCCCCAAATGCAAGTCCTTCCTCTGGCTCTTACTGGAAAGCAGGTCTTCCTCTCTATGGCACTTTGTTTTAGCTGCTTTCTAGCAGTTACTATTATTTATTATCTATAGCTTCTGCATCCGGAGAATGAATGAGTCACATAACAAAAATACTTTTATTGATTAGTTCTAGGAGCTTGGGGATGGACATATTGGGGAAAAGGTACTATTTTTTAGTTTTTTGTCAGTCATGGGGCTTGAACTCTGGGTCTGGGTGCTGTCCCTCAGCTCTTTATCTCAATGCTAGTGCTCTACCACTTGAGCCACTATGCCACTTCTGGTTTTCTAGTGGTTTATTGGAGATAAGAGTCTCATGGACTTTCCTGGCTGGGGTTGGCTTTGAACTGCAATCCTCAGATCTCAGCCTGCTGAGTAGCTAGGATTACAGACATGAGTCACCAGCGCCTGGCTTACTAGTTTTTAGTTTTTGATGTTTCTGTCTTCTTTTGTTTTTTTTTTATGGTATACTGACATGTATATCTTCAGGAGGGTGGAGGGGGGCACAGAACATAAGGGAAAAAGGTTGAAAAGTGGAGCTCACTGGACACAGATGGAAAGTAAACTATATAACACATAGATGGAGACAGGAGGAAGGGACTAGAAGAGAGTGAGGGAACAGAATACACTGTGTGAAAGGAAATGAACTCATTACCTGACTCATGTAATAGTAATCCCTCTTTACATCACCTTTATAATAACAATAAAGTAAATTAATTAAAAATACTTTAATTCAATCTGACCATATAGAGTCATTTTTATCTTTTGCTATTATTTTCCTAAACAATACAGTATAAAGTATAACTACTTACATAACATTTACATGATGATAGACATTCTAATTAATCTAGAGATGATTTAAAGTATACAGGAAAATGTACATAGGTTATATGGAAATAGCACATCATTTTCTATAAGAGACTTGAACACAATGGATCTTGGAATTCACAAAATTCCAATGGACAGTTGTATTTAATGTAATACTTACAAATTAAAATAAGTTCATAGATTGCCTATGATTTCTCTGTAGATTTCTCTGTAGAGCTCTGTTTTGTATTCCAACAGCTAAGCTGTGGTTAAATTTTTTATTATTAGAAACACATCATCCATGTTATTTAAATTGCTTTGCAATAGTTTTTAAATTGCAGTTATTTTTACTTCTAATGAAAAAAATTAGTGTCCATCACTCATATTTGTTTGCTATTGATTACATAGATTAGAAAGAATTAATTCTGGTTCACTGTATTCTATATGGAAATAGGCAAGATAGAAGACATTTAAGGATTTTCTGAACTTTTTACCCTTGGTTTTCTGGTTTGTGTTCTGTCATTTGGTCAAATACAAGAGACAGCTTCTACACATCTAATTCACTTCAAACATTTGCTCAGATTTCTTATTTGGTATTGTAGACTAGAATACATGACGGTTAAATATAGCAAGAAGGTAATGGCATTGGTAATCTCAAGAAACTTCAACAAATCTTAAGAATCTCTGAATTTTGGTATAAGGCAGGGCTGAAAGCCAGAAACTCTCCCACTCGAAAAGACCCTCCTCCCACAACCACGGTCCAGGACTCAGAGCTTGTCAGCTACAACTTTTGATACACTGGATCTGTACTCATCTTTGAAATAATGCTTAGTGACATGTCTAAGCTTTTTCTGGGGATAGCTTGCCAGTATATGCCTTAGCAATGAAGTAAAGGCAGTCAAAAGGGTGGCAGTTACCATTACTATGAAAGAAGGAATTCTGTGTAGGAAAATTATATGTGAACGTTATAGTTTAAAAAGTTGTACCAGGCTAGGGATGTATCTCAGTGGCAGATAACTTGTCTAGCACGTGTGAAACCGTGGGTTTGATCTCCAGTACCAGAAAGGAAGAAAAGGAAAGAAGAAGGAAGGAACGAAGGAAGGAACGAAGGAAGGAAGGGAGGGAGGGATTAGGTTATACTGCCTACATATTTCCACATTGTGTGACTATACAGAAGTTCTATCTATATCTGCCTGTCCAATTACCTCTGGTTGGGCAATAGCAGAAGATAGATGAATTCAGAATTCAAAGCTTCTGGAAAAGTTGTTTTGTGTAGGAAGATCATCTCCTTAGAAATGATTGTAGGTAGACTACTACCTCCCTGATGAATAAAGCATAACTGGAGCAATTCATTATTGCATTTCTCAGGTTAGTCACCAGCAACTAGAGTTAGCGGATGGCTTTAACACAAGGAGAGAACTGAAATGAGGTCCAGTGTGATAATGTGTCTAGGATTTGGAGATCAAGAGAAATACAACTTTACATCTCTCTTGTTTAACCAGGCTATTGTGTGTTAGGCAAATACATTGGAGGTACCAGAGTGGTTTAGAAGATAAAAGAATTGAACTAAGAGTACGAACCTGTCATTTGGTGGTGACTAAGCTACTCTTCCACTGGTCTCCTAAGTGAGTTACTTTGAACACAAATGGACTCAAAATGCTAGGCAGAAACTAGCTCACTGTTTGCATTAGATTTATCAGTGAATTCCAGCAGCACTGTAGTATAAGTTTACAATGGAGCTCTCAATTCCTGAGTCCTAGTTGCCCCTTTAGGTAGGTAATTGACTATGGTCAGTTCAAATTTCCCTCCAAACAGAGGCAAATAATCAGTGGAGTTTCTTGTCTTGTTTTTTTTTTTTTTTTTTTTTGCCAGTGGTGGGGGGAGGAAGAGAATTATCATGGGGTCTTGAACTCAGGATCTCACACTTACACTCAGCTTTTTGGTTCATGCTTGTCACCCTACCACTTGAGCCACACCTCTCAACTGGAGCTATTGCTGGTTAATAATATAGAGTCTGGTAAACTTTTCTGCCTAGGTTGGCTTCAAACAGTGATCCTTCAAGTGTTAGGCTCCTGAGAAGTTAGAATTACAAGCCTGAGCAACAAGAGCCTCATTTGAGTCATTTTTTTGTGTTGGGTTAGAATTAAACATGGACATTTCCATACTATTAGATCATAAATTCATCCAATTAGAGAATTGAAGAATACTGCTATTGGGACAAAAGTGATTCGGTTACTGAGAAAAAGCCATATTATATCAGGACCAGTTTTATTTTAATTTTTAATGATTTAAAACTGAGATGTATCATAAGTGAGCTATATCAGAAACAGATTGAACTAATTTGTCTTTTCATGTTAGAATTTATTGAGCAATGTAAATTCTAACACGAAAAGACACATTAGTTAAATTTATAATCAATTTTGTTGACTTTACTAAGTAATAATGATTTCACTTGATAGTAATGAGCTTGATAGCAAATAGATTCTTTCATTTCACTTGTAATTGTTAGAACAGGGGTGTCAATGGATGAAGCTGGTTCCAGGCTTATGGGGCTAGATGAATGGCATTTGGTAATTCTAGTGTGTCACATAAAGTTAGCAGAATCATACTGAGCCTGCAGGCCATGGGACAATCAGGCTTCTTAAGACATGCACAGATGGTTTGATCACTGTGATCATGGTACTGTGGGTGTGTTATATCCACATTAAGTGCCCCTCTCTTTGTATGATCTAGATGAGAGTAGGGTATCAAAAGAGCTCTTGCTTGCTTTTCTAATATGATTTTTACATACTCATGTGCTTCCAACTTACCTTGATAAGTTCATCAGTGGTGTTACTTTAACTGTATAACTTATTCATTTGTCTCATGGTTTGTGCTAAATAAATGGTACCTGCTTACTTGTACAGACAATATATACAATCATTCCTTCTCAGAATCGTTACTTAAAATGTAACAAGCTGCCATTTGTGCTTTTACAAAATAGTCAGGAAAAAAAAGCCTGAAAAACACTGTCCAATATATTATGGTATATCCTCTAGTATTATAGAGTAGGGCACAGTCTAAGTCCTACAGGGTGTATTGACTTTACCCACAATTCCACTCCCAGGCAGAAAACACTAGCTCAGCCTGGAGATCTAGATGGCAGGTGAAGTAGAGCTATCAGTTGCCATTCCCTTAGTACTGTCAGCTCTGTTTTTATTTCCTGCCAATAAATATGGCCTTCTCTCTAAAAGTCCCTATCTTGCCAATGTTGTACCAGGTGGATATACTCACCTCTTGGGCTCTTGGCAATGAAGCTTAGACTCTCTGGCAAAAATGTGTGGCCAGGGAGCTAACTGTACTCAGGCCTACCTAAAAATGAAGCAGCTTCACAGGACTGCCAAGGAAATTCAACGAGGTCCATCATGTTTAAGTTTGTTCTGGAACCTTCTTGAAACTGAGCCCCAACACAGAGCTCATTATATAACATCTCTTTGCTAAGAATTCAAAGCTCAATTTTAGCTTAGCGAATCACTCCTTTCTCTCTGACACCTTGTCAAAAGCCAGATATGCTGCATCAAACCTTTTCCATTGAAATCTGGCTACCAAATAACTCTGTTGGGCTGTGAGATTATACAGATTGAAGTGACAGTCAGGAAAGATATATAACTACCCTTCCTGAGACTGCTGGCTAGTAGCCATGAATCTTTAAATCTGAAAAACAGACTAAAGCAGTACCTTCAGATGCTCTTTAGGGTTTTGGTAGGCCAGGGAGCCAGTACCTGGGAAGTGATTAAAAGGAAAGAAACTGTAGTTCTTACAGTGAATGGCCACTAAACTTTCCATGTTACCCAAGCAATACATAGATATCTATAAATAAGTTGATTTTCTCTTGTGAGATGCCAAGTCAGGCCACACCAGCAAGTTAACCAGGATATCTAGTACCAGAGATGAAATTCCTGGTGTAGCAACCAAGATCAGTAAGATGGTCATAAACAGGAAGAGACAAGGGTGAGATGGAGCCAAGGCCTGAGCATTCCAACGATGAAACAAGATAGGGGAGAACCAGCTAAATACTAAGTTGGCAGGACATAAGGTAGGAAATGAAAAAGAACATGACTCAAAAGCTTGGACACAAAGTGAGGAACCTTGATAATTGACCCAAACAGAGGTACAATGCCTGGAACTGATTTGTACTTTCTGCCTGTCTTCTGACATACAGAAATAAGACTAGTAGACTCCAAGTAAATATCCAGTTAGGATAAAAAATGAACTAGACCATAAAAAATTCTACCATGTAGAGCAGATCTTATTTCTTCATTCATTTTAGAAGGTTCCCCAATCGTGTTAGACCTGAATTCTTTCCTGCCCACCTCTCTGGAACCTTTCAGTCTACCTACTAGACTGAATCCTGACTACTCATATCTAACAGGTTTCCTCTTCCTAAATATGGAAGCAGTTAGAAAAATATTTACCATCATGGAATTTTGATAATAGGAATATAGCCCATATTCTTAAAGAATTTTCTTTCTTGTTATCTATTCATTTTAGAAGATTTTAAGGATAATTATATTAACAATTGAGGCATCTAATACAAAACTTTAGAAAACTGATGTTCTTTAATCCATACGTAATACATACATTAATGAGTTCTCTATTACTTTTTAAGTGAGATCATTCTTCTTGACTTTAAAAAAATTAGCAAGACCCCCCCCCCATCTCAACAAACACACTGGGAATGGTAAATCAGACCAATAACACTAGCTATGTAAGCAAGCATGTGAATGGTGGCCTGGGCCACCCTTGGGCAAAAATGCAATCTGTCCAAAAAATAACTACAGCAAAAAGACATGGTGATGTTGTAAGGTGAATTATCTGAGAAGTCACATTTTGGAAGATGGAATATTGGAGTCTTTATTACACAGTCAGCAGTCTGCAAGTAGTTGTTACAAAAGCCTGCAGCCCCCAAATAAATACACATAATACTGTTAGGAAACAGGCCAGAGAGGAAAGAAAGAACAAAAACAATACCAACAAACCAATTCAGTTCTGATGATGAGCTGAATTGGAATGCCACACCGTGATGAGTGGAGACAAGCCAGGAGACAGGACACAGGACACAATCCTGGAGACATACCTGGCACAGCTTCCTCATGCCTACGCTGTTCCACCCTAATTGGGTCTGGGCAGGGGGCAGGGTCTCAGGACACTTCTAGTCCCAGGCACTGGACTGACAAGTTCAGCAACCAATCAGCCAAGTGCCTGCCTCTATCTCCAGGGACTCAAGTATGCCTATCACTTGAGGAGGGTGGGGGGCATCACCCTCCCCCACCATGAAAACAAGGTAACATCTGCATTTCTCTGAAGCGGAGCCCTCCTAGCTCACCTTGAGCTAGGCATCTGCATTTCAAAAGACAGTTTGTCTCACCTCTAGGCCTTGGAGCTGGGTCCTTGGCACCAGGATGGCTTCAAGAAATTTAAGCTCAGTCACATTACTTCAGCGATAGAGTTCACATAGCAGAGACTTTCCCAAGCTCATGTAAGACCATATTTCAAAACCCAGTACTGCCCAAGAGAATTATAAAGTCTGCTTTTTGTAGAGCTGTTTCCAATATTAGCTAAGCCCATACATTGTACATAGATTCTTGATAGGAATTTCTATTTGTGAAGATGATCATTCCTAATCTTGCTTCTAAGCATGGTGGTTAGATCGTGTCTTTCTCTCCTATTAGAAGTATATCATCTTTCTACTTGATCAAAATAATTAAAATTTAATTTCTATGTATTCACTTATTTAACATATCTATTTAACTTATATCTATTAATTCATTTACTTTTTTGATCACTTGATATTTGTTGAGTGGATATTTGTGCCAGTAGAATTCTAGGTACTCGGGAGTATAAAGTTAGTACAGAGATTTCTCCTCCTTGCTCATAATAGTAGGGATGAGAGATAATCATGATGCTATGGTACTTAACCTCCTTTGTTATAATAAATCAACCTCATGATAATAATGCAAGGTTATGGGGACAATCTCAGGATGAATGGGAGTAAGTTGATTTGTAAAGTATGGGTGGATGTTGGTTGATTTACAAGTATTGCCTCAAAATTTATCTAATCATATGAACAGCATATATACTCATCTGTCTTTGTATTTCCTCTGTGGTTTCATTTAATTTCAGTCATGTAGACCAAACCAAGCTTAAAGAGTATGTTTTCTTTGTCATTACCAAGAATCAACTCCCTCATGAATTTTTTCATTAACTTCTGAAGATTCAAAGTTGCCCTGTCTCAAAATCTTCAAAAAGAAATATACAGATTTTCCAAACAATTAGATTATTGTAAATAGGCAGATAAGTTATGCTTATGAATTTAGATTTGAATTAACAAATTGCATCATACCCCAGTCACTGATACTTTTTGTTTGAGTCCAGTTTAACTATTGATTTATTTTCTAATAGATTGAGATTTATTGGATTTTAATAATCATAGTTGATAGTCTTAACTCCAAATTATGAAATTAATTTTTGCACCACAAATGTCACCTATTTAAAAATAGAAAGCAAAGATGAATAATGATTCAGTGCATTTCAATACCACAGGAAATAAAGCCCATCACAAATGGTAAGAATAAGCAATAGAAAAACCTTTTACTATTTTCTGCTTTATGTCTATACAAAATACTAGATCACAATAGAGAATACACTCTTTTGTGGAGGTTCTTCATCAAAAAATGTTTTAAATTCTCTGTCTTCAAAGATGAAATATAGTAGTAATAGTCTCCAGAAGAAGTTACAGAGTCTACACAAAGTAGACTTTCTGTTCTTGGCTAAATGTCACAACAGCTAATAATCACTATTAATTTTTTTAAAAAACTGTGCTAGTGAACAGGTTGTGAGTTTTGTTCTCAATAAAGACCATATTTTGTAATTTTATGATCCTTGTATGGGGGGTAGACTGAAATTTACAGAGCAAGGTAGATCTCCAATCTTGTACTTATATATTTTCCAAAATGCATCTGGATATGTAGAACTGTAAAGTAGTATTAATATTAAACTCATGTTAAGAACTATTTCCTATATGCTTTAGGTTCATATAATTCAAAATGCAGTAGCAATGAACATGCCTTCCATTCCACCCCTCCTCCCAATAAAACCCAAACTGGTCCTAGGGCTTGAACTCAGAGCCGAGGCCCTGTCCCAGAGCTATTATGCTCAAGGCTGGCACTCTACCACTTTGAGCCACAGCTCTATTTCTGGCTTTTTGTGAATAATTGAAGATACATGGACTTTCCTGCCCAGGCTGTCTCTGCCTTTGATCCTCATATCTCAGCCTCCTGAGTACTAGAATTATAAGCATGAGCCACTGGCATCTGGCTAGAACTGTATCTCTACAGAAAACACATGCTAAGCAGTATTTTTACTAAGTGATATTTACCTGTTATTGCCTGCTTTGACATCAATCTGAAAACTATCAGATGTCTACAATAAGATCTGAAGGATTAAATTAAATGTTGTATGGCAATTTAATTTAACCATGTTTATATAAATACAAACAGTAAAAGACAGGCTTGCTAAAAATTTCTGGCAATTTACTAATGAATTGGTAAATTCTTTGTGCCTCATTTTAGCTAAGCTAGTAATCTTCAATCTAGTTTGATCCTTCTTTACAATTCTTCTGATCTTTTCCATTATCATGTTCTTGATCCATCTTCCTTCAGATGTTTACATGAGTCTTCACTCTGCATTTTTGTTTAGAAACATCATCAGCTGTGTTTCTTTTACTATTGTTTTTTATTGTCAAGGTGATGTACAGAAGGGTTACAGTTACATAAGTAAGGTAATAAGTACATTGTTTGGCAAACTTGTTACCCCTTCCCTTATTTTTTCCTACTTTTCCTCTCCCCCTAAAAGCCCCCCAAAGTTGTACAGGTCATTTCTGACATACTGTCTTGTATATAACGCTCTTGCATTGGTTCCAGCCAGGCACTGGTGGCTCATGCCTGTAATCCTAGCTACTCAGGAGGCTGAGATCTGAGGATTGAGATATGAGGCTGAAATCTGAGGACTGATGTTAGTTAACCCTTGAGCTGAAGAGCTGAGGGACAGCACCCAGGCCCAGTGGTCGAGCCCCATGATTGGGGGGGGGGGAAATCACATAGTACATTAAAAACAACCACAACAAAGAAAAACCTCTTGTGTCCATGTCTTGGAGTTCATTTCACTTACTGTCATCTTATATGGTCATATGTACTTAGCTATTCAGCTATTCTATACATCTTCTAAAATTGTCCTATATGTATACTAATTATTGTAAATAGGAAACCATGAGACCTATGTTTCCTTGGGTCTGGCTTACTTCACTTAAGACTTTCTGTTTCCTGACAAATGGGGCGATGTCATTCTTTCTGATAGAGGCATAGAATTCCATTATATATATGTGTGTGTGTGTGTGTGTGTGTGTGTGTGCGCGTGTGTGTATACATACACACACATACATGCACCACATTTTCCATTTTCTTTTTTTTATTTATTTTATTTTATTTGTGAGCATACTGTACAGAGGGGTTACAATTACATAGGCAGGATAATGCATACATTTCTTACCAAGCATTGCAGCCTCCTCCTTTGTTTATGCTTTACATCCCTTACCAGCCTCCCCCCTCCCCCCTCCACCCAATCCATCCCCCCCCCAACCAACGTTGTAAAGCTGGTTTTCGATATGACAACTTGTACTTCTCATTTTTGCAACAGGTCCACCTGTATCCTTAAATGACTTGTTTTTCCCCATATCCTCCACAAGTTATACTGACATCAAATATAGTGAAAGCAGGGGTGATACTGTGGGGGAGGGACATACAAAGCAACAAAGAAATAATCTTATAAATGCCTGGGTGCTGTCCCTCAGCTCTTCAGCTCAAGGGTTAACTAACATCAGTCCTCAGATCTCAGCCTCATATCTCAATCCTCAGATCTCAGCCTCCTGAGTAGCTAGGATTACAGGCATGAGCCACCAGTGCCTGGCTGGAACCAATGCAAGAGTGTTATACACAAGACAGTATGTCAGAAATGACCTGTACAACTTTGGGGGCTCTTAGGGGGAGAGGAAAAGTAGGAAAAAATAAGGGAAGGGGTAACATGCATGAAAGAAAAAAAACAGTTAAATACATATCTAAGGGTTCGTTTTCCTAACATCACATTATCTGACCTTTTCTGCTTGACTCATACATATACTAGATATTGCAAATAAGGGAAACCATGGGACCTATGTTTCTTTGGGCCTGGCTTACTTCACTTAATATAATTTTTTCCAAGTTTTTCCATTTCCTAACAAATGAGGCAATGTCATTCTTTCTGATGGAGGCATAGAATTCCATTGTGTATATATACCACATTTTCTTGATCCATTCATCTACTGAAGGGCATCTGGGTTGGTTCCATATTTTAGCTATGGTAAATAATGCTGCCATAAACATAGTTGTGCTGGTAGCTTTAGTGTGGTCTTGTTTGTAAACATTTGGGTAAATGCCCAAAAGTGGGATTGCTGGGTCATAGGGGAGCTCTATGTGAAGTCTTTTGAGGAACCTCCATACTGCTTTCCAAAGTGGTTGAACAAGTTTACATTCCCACCAACAATGAAGTAAGGTTCCCTTCTGTCCACATCCCCTCCAGCATCTGTTGTTGTTAGAGTTCTTGATTTTTGCCATTCTAACTGAGATACCACCTCACTCCAGTTAGAATGGCAAAAATCAAGAACCATCTGGGTTGGTTCCATATCTTAGCTATGGTGAATAATGCTGTGATAAACATAGTTGTGCTAGTAGCTTTAGTATGGCCTTGTTTGTGATCATTTGATTAAATGCCCAGAAGTGGGATTGCTGGGTCATAGGGGAGCTCTATGTGGAGTTTTTTGAGGAACCTCCATACTGCTTTCCAGAGTGGTTGATCAAGTTTACACTCCCACCAACCCACAGACCAATAGCCTCCTAATCTTCGATAAGGAGCCAAAAAATTAAAAAAAAAACAATGGAAGAAAGACAGCCTATTCAGTAAATTGTGCTGGCAAAATTGGTTAAATACGTGTGGAAAACTAAACTTAGATCCTAATGTATCACCCTGCACCAGAATCAACTCCAAATGGATCAAAGACCTTGAAGAAAAAGCAGACATCCTGAAAACATTACAGAAAGAAATAAGAGAAACTCTAGGGCTCTTTGGCACAGGCAGAAATTTTCTTAATAAAGACCCAGAAACAGAACAAATCAAAGAAAGATTTGACAAATGGGATTGCACGAAACTGCAGAGTTTCTGCATAACAAAGGACATAGCTAGCAAGATCAATAAAAAGCCCATAGATTGGGAGAAGATCTTCACTAGCCATTCAACAGACAAGGGCCTCCTATCTAAAATATATTTAGAACTTAAAAAATTAAATCCATCAACAACAAATCCCCAAAGAAACAACTGCCCCATTAATAAGTGGGCTCTAAAGACTTAAAGAGAGAGGAAATAAGAATGGCCAATAGATACATGAAGAAATGTTCACCCTCTTTAAAAGAGATGCAAATCAAGACAACATTGAGATTCCACACCCCCCCACACACTTAGAATGGCTACAATCAAGAAATCTAATAACAGATGCTGGAGGGGATGTGGCCATCAGCTGTATTTCTAAGGTGATCCGGCCCCAATGTGTTCCACCAAGTCCTGAATTTCCTGAATTAGGCCAGACTTTAGTTCTTGTCTTAATCTGAACAGTCTGTTCCCTTCTCAACATTCTGTTCCATTGTGTTTGGCCACAGTCCATGACTAATTCAGTGATAGAAGAGGCTTTATTTTGGTTTCTTTGTGAGCAGGCATGCTTTGTGAAGGGAGTGCACCTGAAAGTGCTTTCTGCCAGTGGGAAGAAACGCGGATGAAAGCAGGGTGCCTCCTGTGTGGCACCTAAGGACAGCTTAACTGTCTATAGTCCTTGGAACAAAGCCCCTTACATAAGCAGTATTATTTAATTTTTGCAATAATCCTTGGGAATATATTAAAATGGTGCTTCAGATATGAAGGACAAGAATATAGAGCAAGCAAATAGAGAAATCATTAGAGGAACCTATGTTACCTGATTCATACCTAAGACTTCTTCCTTTAGAACAAGTTAAAATACGGCACAGCTCAAAATCATTAGAACACTGACAGCTTGCTTTTCTTTGTGGCTGTGAAATTATCTAGCCTTAGTTTTGTTTTCTTATTTGTTTATCATCTGATTGGCTACATTATAAATAACAATTATCATTTGTCTAATTAAAAGTCTAGCTCATTACAGTGCATGAAAGGAGAAACAAACAATTATAAGGCAATAAAATCGTATAAATTATTTCATTATTCAACTAAATTTGAATAGTACTGACAATTAGGCATAGAATCACTTTTTAAAAACCCCTAGGCTATTAAGCTAAAGCAAAATAACTTTTAAAATAAAGACTGGTTTGCATAGAAGTGACAGTTAAGTGAATTATATTTATAGACCAATTAGTTCTACCAATTTAAAAAGAAATACTTTGGGTATTTTTTGTTTGCTGAAAAGAATATTTCTTAATATTTGGTGTTTTCCTATGAGAAATTCCAACACCAATCTAGGCAAGTCATCCACAGGATTATCAAATCTGACCTGAACAAATACTATTTTGGTCATATACTGAATATGGAAAGAATATTGGGGATTGGAGACACTCTGTCTGCCAAAGAGCATAAAACATCAGATACTAGGTTCGAGTCCCAGTCTTGGTAAAAAAAAAAAAAAAAGGATATTGATTAAAAAAAGAAAAGACAAGGAGATAAGGATGTGTTTATTGATGCATGATATAGTGTAACTTTTACAAATAATGCCAAAATGATCTAACTAAGATAAATGAATAATACGTTTTTGCTACTTTCAGACAGGAAAAAATAGCTTCATATATAGACAGAATTTACCAAAAGAAGTGATTATCTAATATTAGTTTAGCTAATGATGTATTATATAAAATGAAGGCCCATTTATAAGCTAGAAATATGACTTGGTCATTATTTAGTGAATTAATATTTAAAAATCATATATCATCCATTGGTCATGGTGCTGAGAGAGAAAAAATAAAACACTCAGGTTAGTGATCCATTTTAGCCATGATATTTTAAAACATGGACCTTTTCAAAAGTCAATTCATCCAGAAAATGGTTGGGAAACATGAATTTAACATATAGTGTCTAGATGAAGATACATACTTGCCTTTTTCTTTAAAATAATGAACTGTCTTAAGGCAAGATAAGCAATTCAGATTGGTATTTCTTAAAGAAATGTAAGGCACTCTGATTTTAATTTTTGTCCCTTTGTTTTTTGAGGGGAGGAATTCAAGAGAACACATGAGGATGAAGAAGTTTGTACTTTTTTCACAGCGCCATTGTCCTCATTATTTGGTCTGAGAAGACCAACTTAAGATATTTGGGGGCAAGTGATGTAATAGAACAGGTGCTAATAGAGCTGATAATTTTTGATGAAATTGGGAAGAGCCTTGCATGATGGTTTTAAAGCCATGCTTTAATCCCCCAATAGGTTTAAAACTCCGTATTTGTAAGTTCCAATGATTTTTCAAGCAAGCAACAAAGGTTGGCTGACTCATTGCTAAGTACAAACACACACACACACACACACACACACACATGTTGGGTAATGTAAAATGTCAGTGGATTTGCTGGAGAATCAGGTTCAAAGTCACTCTAGGAAAATAACCTGAACCATGTCAGCAAGAACCTACAAGAAAACAGTTCCCGTGGCAGCTGCCACCACCACGGCATCAGAAACTCCACTCTGTAGCAGACAGCAGTGCTTCGAGGCTTTAGAGCAACTTCTGTCTTTTTCTTAGTTTGCATACTTGCTAGAACGTCCAGAAAAATTAATAGTGTTAATGCTATATATCCGTTTTGTTTCCTGACTTTAATAGAAAAATGTGTATATTCTTTGGTACACCAGTACGTACTTGTCCAAAGAATGTTAGGGAACTCATCTTCAATACCTCAATTTCTAAGAGATTGGGGATCTGAAAAAGTCATGTTTTTAATATTTAAAGTAAGAAATAAAATTTGAATTTTATCAGATGCTTCTTTTGAAAAGATACTATTTTTCAATGAATGCATTAATGTGGAACAGTAATAGGTTTCTAACATTTACTTTCTTATAAGAGTTACACCCACTCAGTCATGGTAAGATAAACTGTTATGTAATACCTAGGTTATGAGTGCAGGTTATGGAATCTGGCTGCCTCAATTATCTTCTAGGTTTTGTCATGATTATTTTGTGACCATGGAAAGGAACTTAGCTTCTGTAAAACTAGGGTTATCATTTGCAAAATGAGGAAGATAAATAATAATTCTAGTAAGAGTTGTGTGAAAATCATTCAAGATAATTCTTGAAACCAACAGTGCATGACCCATAGTGAGCTCAGCCAAAGTCAATAAATATATCTCGTGTTTTACTATCTGCAGTGTAATGATGATCTTAATACTGTGTGCGTTAACTTTTTCCAAAATATTTCCAGGTAAGATTGGCTTGTAATTTTCTTCTAGAATGGTATTTTCTCAGTTGTCTTTGACACATTTCAGCATAAAGATATTTATCCTTACCAAATGTTCTGAATAGCTGTATATTCTGGATGACTTTAAACAATATTTAAATTTCTATATAAGAAATTAAAAATTTTTTTAATTTTTTTATTGTGAGAATACTGTACAGAGGAGTTACAATTACATTGGCAAGATAACGAGTACATTTCTTATCAAGCATTGTTGTCTCCTCTTTGTTTCCCCTTCCAATCCCTTCCCATAAACCCCTTCCCCCACCTGATCCTTCCCCCCACCCCGCCAGGAAAGTTGTAACATTCATTTTCGACATAGCGACTTGTACATCTCATTGTTGCAATAAGTCCACCTGTATCCCTAGTTAAACGATTTTTTCCCCTTCCCCTCCACAAATTATACCAACATCAAATACAGTGAAAGCAGGGGTTATACCGTGGGGGGGGGACATACAAAGCAACTTAGAAGTCATCTTATAAAAACGTTAGAAACAATTCCATGAAAGGAAAAAACAAAAAACATTTGAATACTTAAAAAAAAAAAGAAACAGTTCCAGAACAAATAAATAAGAAATCCTTTCATCCACTCAATAGGAGAATCTAAATCTAGATCTCCTAATTGGATTTCTATGGTGCCCGTCACAGAAAACAATCGCATATTTGGTTTATCGGGGTGAAGTACAAATACTTTCCCCAAACCTCAGACCTTAAAGTAATCATTGAAGTCTCGAGTGAAGCAGCTGTAAAATAAAAATTAAAAAATCCCCAAAGGCCAAGTTACTTAATGGCTTTGCAGAGTACTTCTTAAAACACCGTAATTAGCTGTTGAATGGCGTTTTCATGCGTACCAATTCAACCCCTTCACCTACAGAACAGTGGGTTGGGCTTGAATCTCTTTTTTCACTGTCTCACCCATGACGGTGATCCTCATGTGCTGGGCATGAGCCAGTTCCCACGAGTAGAATTTGCCTGTGTGCCTCTGACACCCCAGATCCCGGCTTCCTCCTCCTGTAAAAGACAAGGCTGCAGAGCATGCCCAAGGTTATCCAGCTAATTAGCGTCCAGAAATAGAATCTATGCCTGTTGATTTCCCAGACTGTTCGCAGCTGATCATTCTGGAGGTGCAGAAAGTACTTTTGTCACCCATTTCTCATAATTAAAGATGTTTAATTCATGCACTGTATAAAATAAGCATATATAATAAGTATATATGTGTGAATATATGTCCATATATAGAAATAAATATGTAACAAATGTGAAAAAAAGAAATTAAAATTCTTCTGTAAACCACTACTATAGATATATAGAACTATAGATATAGTTCTTTATGAACTTTTCTAGTTTTCCACAGCTTTTATCTTTCCAAATGTTCCATTTATCTTAATTTTAAACATTTGTACTTTCTTAGAATTTATTACTGTAATGATTTCAAATTTTAAAATATTTTCAATCTGTAAATTTTTTTTTCGGTCATGGGGCCTGAACTCTGGGCCTGGGTGCTGTCCCACAGCTGTCCCTGAAGCTGTCTTCAGCTTAAGGCTAGCACTCTACCACTTGACCCCAGTGCCACTTCCAGCTTTTTCTGCTTATGTGGTGCTGAAGAATCAAACCCAGGGCCTCATTCTTGTGAGAAAAGCACTCTACCACCAAGCCACCTCCCCAGCCCCCTATAAATCTTTTTAAATATCATTTGCTACCTTCTTTTACATTATGTTGCGACACTAATGACTGTCATTCCTCATTTTTGTGCCAAAACAGTAGCAAGTTTGTCATTGATTCATATAAATTATGCTCTAGTCATTACCAGTATATATCAACACCTTTACTCTCTATGAATTCCCATTTTATTTAAATTTCTTTCTCAGTATTTCTGGTGTTCAGGCCTAAACTCAGGATTTTACACTATCTCTCAGCTTTCTTTGCTCCAGCTGGTACTCTATTACTATGGCCATGCCTTCAGTTTTGGTGTTTTGCTGGTTCATTGGAGATAAGGGTCTTTCAAATTTGTCTACCTGGACTCAGATTAAAAAACGTGATCCCCAGAGCTCAGCCTCCTAAAAAGTTAGTATTACACTGTGAGCTACCAGCACCCAAATTCTTTGATTATTTTTAAGTTACTTTTGTTCATTATTTTAATATGTAGTTGATTTCTTTTAGTTCAAATCAAGACATTTTAGGCTAAAATGCTTTGCAATTTCCCTCAAGTTTAATTTGATTGAATCCCATATTTTTGATGAATCTATTATTTTAATATGCTCCAAACTTTTTAGTTTTAATTTCATCTTTTAATACAAGAACTGCTTTAATTTAAAATTTTAAGTGCTATAGTTTTCATAAATTCTCAAATTAATTTATAATTTTATTATTATGGAGGCCAGGAAATTGGACATCTATAGTTCCCTTGACCTCTCTCAAGTGCCTTAATTATTTTAGCAAGGACAAGAGAGTGAGAGTCAAATAGGTAGACTAAAGGAACATTATAAGACATAAAAGTTCTTTTCTTTTTGTACGCATTATCCTGCCCATGCAATTGTAACCCCTCTGTACAGTATGTTCACAAATAAAATAAAATTAAATAAAAAAAGTTCTTTTCTTTCTGTTTTAATATATTTTAAAATAAGCTATTACACAAAATAGAATGTAAACTATTACATATTGTGCTCTCTGTTTAGTTTCTGCATCAATATGTGTCAATGAAATAAATATGCTTATTTTTCCCTCCTTTTTATTTTTTTAATTTATTTTATTGTAAAGATACTGTACAGAGGGGTTACAGTTACAGGTAATGAGTATATTTCTTGTCGAACCCACTCCTTTGTTGTTCTCCCACTATCCTTTCCCTTCCCTACACTTCCCCGCCCCCCTCAGGAAGTTGTTAAGTTCATTTCTAACATAGTGTCTTCTGAGTATCATTGTTGCAATGGGTTATCCTTTGTCCTTGTTTCAGCATTTTGTTATTCTCCTTCCCTTCCCTGGATCAGATAAATGTGTATACAAGATGCAGGGTACCAGAAGCAAAGACAATGATTGCAAGAGATAAACCAATTAAAAAAATAATAATAATATGGAATGCTTCATGCATTTGTGTCATCCTTGTGCAGGGGCCATGCTAATCTTCTCTGTATTATTCCAATTTTAGTGTATGTGCTGCTGAAGCGAGCACCAAAATGCCTATTTTAATAAACTAAGATTTGTTCTGGTTTTGTTTTAAATTTTGTATACATAAAGTTCATTTTCTACTATCTAATATGAAAGTATTATAGTATTATAGATGTGATTAGTTTTACATAGCATAAAACAGATTAAATAGTATTTGCTGTACTTTGGAGTTAATTTTAGTATTTGCAGTTCTTCAGACCTACAGTTATACTTTTAAGAATATTTATGTTTTGTTACTTTTGCAGAACATGGTTGGAGAGTGGACAGTACCAGAAGAATTAATAGAAAATCTACCACCCTCCAACAATAGTATATTGGGCCATGTGCTTCACAGGCTAATAGAAAAATCTCTTCCTCCTCAAATTGAGTCAACAGAACCTGAAATACCTTCATTTGCTATTAAAGGATGCTTACTAGGGAAAACACTGAGTGGAAAAACTAGCATTCTAAAGGCATTACAGAAAGGTAGGACTTTGCATTTCTTTTCATCCATTATTTCTTTATACACTATATGCAGCTGTACCAGCCCATGTCTATACAAAACTTACAAAAATCTCTGCTGATGATTTATAGAATCTCTATTTTTAATGAGGGTATAACAAGATGATCCTGTGTCATATTGTCCAGGCCATATTTACTCAGGCCATACAATGAGAGAGGTAGTGACACGTGCCTCAAAATAGGTAATCTTGACGGCATTATGCTAAACAAAGGAAGCCATACACAAAAGATCATGTCAGTTGTCATTCATATGAAATACCTCCAAATAGGCAAATCAACAGAGAAAGAAAACAACTGGTATTTGCCAGAGGAATGCAATAGGAGAATAGGGGGTGTTAACCTAATGGGAATGGGTTTCTTTTGGATCAATGCATTTTTTCTGGAACCATTTTGATGAATTATGAGTGTCTAAGTGCCACTAAGTCAAGTGTTTAAATGAGCAGTTAATTAAATGTATGTTGTGTGCAATTTTACAGTAATAAAAAAATCACTTTAACCTATAAGTTACTTCAAAGGGGCCCCAAATGCGGTGTTGTAGCATAAAGCCCAAGCACAAGAGCAATATGTCAATTACCTAAATGAAAAAAAAAATCTTGTTTTAGACTTTCCTATTCAGGTACTTTCTATTGACACTCTTGTCCAAGAAGCCATCCAAGCATTTCATGATAAAGAACAAAGTACAGTGATGCCACCAATTCAGGAAGAGAATGAAGGACAGGCTGTACCTAGTATTCAAGAAGAAACCCAGGCAAGTGTGAATTCGATTGCTCTTGCAGCTCAGTGTACTAGAGATAGGATTCTCAATGGAACACAGAAACCCTCTAGACAAAAGCTCTTTTCAGTAATGGTCCAGATAGTAAATAGTTTAGGTGTTATGAGCCAAAAGGCAAAATCAAGAGAAAAAATTCCTGCACCCCTCACCTGCCTCCCCTTCCCCACTGGTTTTCCTGTATAGAGCATGCAGAGTGGTGGCTCACTAATTGGGAAACATTCTCCTACCGAGCATAAAGCCAGTGTCTGGTGGATGAGGGTGGATAGTGATTGAACTACAGGCTTAGGAGGGCGGGATATAGGTCTGCTGGGGAAACCGATGAAACTGACATCAGGCTAGGATCCCACAAGTCAGTCCTTAACCACTGCTAACATTGAGGTTCCCATCCTGTAGTTGGAGACTAATGCAGGCCCTAGGCCAGACCAAGACAGTGGATGAGACAAGTACTAGAGCCAAGCAGGGACAAAGATAGAGGGGGAATCTTGGATTAGTCTCCAGGGTCCCAAAGGTAGGCCACTTGAATGATGTCTTGGGCCATACAAAAGACTTGGTTTGATAAATTTCACTCACAATGATAATATACTAATCCATGATGCAGTGTAACAGGGTATAGGAGTGGAGGGAGGCTCTCTATAGTATTTATGCAAATCACAGGTACATCATTTACTTCGATCATATTTCTTTCAGCTTTGCATCTCATTTCATTGTTGCATGATGATTCTGAGGGGATTGAAGGGACAGAAAAAGTTTATCCCATTTTGAGAATCATTAATGTGGTTTCGACACCTTATTTTGCTATATGGTTTACTATAAACTCTTGTTTGTCTCATCAGGTTCCATTTTATTTTCAAAATAGCAGGTATATTTTATAGAGAAAATGAAAGCCATTCAAAAGATAGGCTGTAACACAAGTTACTGAACACCACTATATAAGCGATTTTGTTTATGGAAATCATCATTTGAGTCTAAAACCATTAATCTAATTAATGTCATAGATAAAATTGCATATTTTATATTAATTCCCTACCTAGAGATACACAATTAAGAAATTTATGAAGATAGAACAATGTTAATCGCTCCCTCCCTTCTTCTTTTCTTCTCTCCTACCATCCCTCCTCTCTTCCTTCTTCTTTGCCTCTCTCTCTATGCCTCTGTCTCTCTCTTTCTGTTTTCTCCCAAAAGGATTCACAAAGTCCACAAAATATATCATCCGCTGGTCCAGTTTCAGGTGGAGCATTACCAGTAACAGAAGGTAAAACTTTAAGTAAAACGTTAAATCACCTAGACTGTACAGTAGACAGATAGACAAACATATGTGAGCACAAGCATGCTCTCAGAGAGACAAGAGACGGGGGAGAGTTGCACAGTGGTCTACAACACTGCAGAGAATGCGATATAACTCTTATATATAACTGAGGATAAAGGTGAAAATTACCTAAGAATCCTTTTGTTCCCCTCCTTCAAATAATGGTTCAGCTTTGTGCTTAGGAGAGAACAGCCAAGATACATCATCCTCACTCTCCTGGTTTTGCACTCCTTCCTGTACCTCATTGTTTCTCTTCCCTGTACACGTCTGTGTGCAAGTCATATGGAAACTCTGTGGGCTGGTGCTCTGCATTGCATTGAGGGAGTTTGTAGTGTATGGCTCCTCAGCCCACAAACACAGTGGCTCCTTTGGCCAAAAGCAAATGTATAGGCCAGCTCTGGTGGCTTTCTCCTGTAATCCTAGCTACTCATAAGGCTGAGATCTGAGGATTTCATTCAAGCCAGCCCTGAAAGGAAAGTGTGTGAGACTCATCTCCAATTAATCACCATAAAACTGGAAATGGAGCTAAGGCTCAGTGTGGTAGAGTGCTAGCTTTGAGCAGAAAAGCTCAGAGATAGCATCCAAGCCCTGAGTTCAATCCTATGATAGAACAAAAAAAAAGTATATTTATTCTCAATCTTAAGCACTGCCATTAAGACCAAGTTTTTGAGCTTAATAATCTGCTTGATTTTTTTAGATCCTTTGTAGATTCATTGAAGGAAAACATTTTTTAAGTGTAAAATGCTTTGGATTTAAAAAAATTATGCTAGTGAAGACTTTTTCACTAGAAACATCTTCCTCATATTTTACTACAAAGCACAGATCTCAGGATTTAGCATTACTTTATCGCTATCTAACTAGGGTGAGGAGGTATCTCACTGTTGTTTTGATTTACATTTCTTTTATGGCTAGGGAGGTTGAGCATTTCTTCATGGGTTTATTGGTCATCCTTCTTTCTTCTTCAGAGAAGTTTCTCCATAAGTCTTTAGCCCACTTATTTATTGGGCAGCAGTTTCTTTGAGGATTTGTTGTTGGGGTATTTAATTTTTTGAGTGCCAGGTATATTTTAGATATAAGACCCTTCTTCGTTGTATGTCTAGTGAAGATCTTCTCCCAATCCATGGGCTTTCTATTGCTAGCTATGTCCTTTGCCATGCAGAAGCTCTGCAATTTCATGCAATCCCATTTTGTACAACCTTTCTTTGATTTGTTGAGTTTCTGGGTCTCTATTAAGAAATTTTCAGCCTGTGCCAAGGAGACCAAGGGTTTCTCCTATTCCATCCTGTAATGTTTTCAGAGTGTCTGCTTTGAGTCTGGTGTCTTTGATCCATTTGGAGTTGATTCTGGTGCAGGGTGATATATAAGGGTCTAGCTTTAGTTTTCTTCAAGTGATTAACCAGTTTTGCTAGCACAATTTAATGAAGAGGCTGTCTTTCTTCCATTCTATTTTTTTAGCTCCCCCATCAAAGATTAGATGACTATAGGTTTGTGGGTTCATTTCTGGGTTTTCAATTCTATTCCATTGGTCCTAAGGTCTGTTCTTGTGCCAGTACCAAGCTGTTTTGATTCCTTTAGCTTTGTAGTAGAGTTTGAAATTTGATATTGATATTCCTCCAGCACTGTTCTTTCTCTTAAGAATCGTTTTTTGCTATTCAGGGTCTTTTATTGTTCCATATGAATTTTTGGATTGCTTCTTCTATTTCCTTGAAAAATGAGGTTGGAATATTAATAGGTATCGCATTGAATTTGTAGATAGCCTTGGGAAGTATTGCCATTTTCATGATGTTGATCTTCCTAATCCAGGAGCATGGGAGTTTTTGCCACTTTCTAAGTTCTGTTTTGATTTCCTTTTTCAGGTTTTTAAAGTTTTCATCATAAAGGTCCTTCACTACTTTGGTTAAATTAATTCCTAGGTATTTTATTTTTTGTGGGGCTATTACAAATGGAGTTGCTTTCCTGATTTCAGCCACACTTTACTCATTGTTGCCATACAGAAAAGCCATTGATTTTTGAGGGTTAAGTTTAAAACCTGCTACTTTGCCAAACTTTGAATCAGCTTTTGTAACTTGGGAATGGAGTCCGTGGGATTTTTTTAAATACAAGATCATGTCATCTGCAAAGAGGGAAAGTTTTACTTCTTCTTTCCCTATTTGGATCCCCTTTATGTTTGCATCTTGTCTTATTGCTGTAGCTAGGCATTCTAATACTAAATTGAAGAGAAGTGGACATCCTTGTCTTGTTCCTGAGTTAAGAGGAAATGGCTTTAGTTTTTTACCATTAAGTATAATGCTGGCTGTACGTTTGTCATATACAGACTTTATTGTATTGAGGAATGTTCCTTGGCTTCCTAGTTTTTCCAGAACCTTCATCATAAAAGAGTGTTGGATCTTGTTAAATGCCTTTCCTGCATCTATTGAGATAACCATGTGGTTCTTATCCTTGCTCTTGTTGATGTGATGAATTATATTAATTGATTTGTGATATTAAACCAGCTCTGCATCCCTGAAATGAATCCTGTTTGAAGGTGGTGTATGATTTTTGGATGAATTGTTGAAGGTCGATTGGCCAAAATTTTGTTGAGAAGTTTTGCATCAATGTTCATCAAAGAAATGGGGCTATAGTTCTCTTTCTTTGATGAATCCCTGCCTGGTTTGGGGATGAGGGTTATGATGGCTTCATAGAATGAATTCAGTAGTGAACTTTCTCTTTCAATTTCATTGAAGAGTTGAAGGAGTATTGGCATGAGCTCTGTTTTGAAGGCCTTGTAGAATTCCGCTGTAAATCCATCTGGTCCTGGACTTTTCTTAGATGGGAGGTCTCTTATTGCTGTTTCTATTTCAATGCTTGCTATGGGCCTGTTAAGACGGTTTAACTTATCTTGGTTAAGTTTTGGCATGTCAATATTTGCTAGGAAAATTTTGCCAAGTTCTCAAACTTATTAGCATAAAGATTTGAGAAGTATTCCATTATAGTGTTCTGAATCTTATTTGTTTCTGTGGTGATGTTTCCATTTTCATCTCTGATTTTATTTATGTGGGTGTGTTCTCCTCTTTTTCTGATAAGATTTGCTGAGTCGATTTTGTTTATTTTTTTGAAGAACCAACGCTTTGATTTGTTGGTTCTATGTTTTGGGGGGAGTTCTAATTCATTTAATTCTGATTTAATATTAATTATTTCTTTCTGTATACTGGATTGGGGTTTATCTTGCTATTCTTTTTAAGGAGGCTCAGCTGTCTCATTAAATTGTTGATTTCAGATCTCTTCAATTTGTTGAGGTAGGAACTCAGAGCTATAAACTTGCCGCTAAGTACTGCCTTTGCTGTGTCCCCAAAGAGCTGGTAATTTGTGTGTTCATTTTTGTTGAATATCATGGACATTTGAATTTCCTTTCTAATCTCTTCCATGACCCACTCGTGATTCAGTAGTGTGTTGTTCAGCCTCCATGAGTTACAGGACTTTCTTGGTGTTGAGTTCTAAATTTATTCCCTTGTGGTCTGAGAGAATTCAAGGTATAACTTCAATGTTTCTGAATTTGGACAAGTTTGCTTCATGACCTAAAATGTGGTCTATTTTGGAAAATGTTCCATGTGCTGCTGAGAAGAATGTGTATTCTAATGCTGCTGGGTGAAATATTCAGTAGATGTCTGTGAAATCTAGTTGATCTAAGCAGTTGTTTAGATCTGTGGTTTCTCTGTTGAGTTTTTGCCGAGTTCATCTATCTAGTGGGGAGAGTGGTGTGTTAAAGTCCTCAACAATTAATGTCTTTGGATCTATGTGAGATTTGAGGGGAAGTATTGTTCTTTGATAAATTTGGGTGCTCTGCTGTTTGACGAATAGATATTTAGAATTGTAATATCCTCCTGAAGGAGAGATCCCTTAATTAGTATGTGGTGTCCTTCTGTATCTCTTCTCACTAATTTTAATTTGAAGACTCTTATCTGATAGCAGGATTGCAACTCCTGCCTGTTTATGGGGGCAGTTTCCTTGGTAGATTTTGTTCCAGCCCCTCATTTTCAAAATATATTCATTTTTATGGGCAAGGTCTGACTCCTAAAGGCAGCAGATTAAAGAATCTTGCTTTTTAGTCCAACTAGATAGTCTATGTCACCTAATGGGAGAATTATGTCCATTAATATTGAGAGTTAGAACTGAGAGGTGTTTGGTAGTTCCTGCCACATTATCCACCTTCTTGGGGACTACAACTGTGTTTTTTCTATGGTTCTTGGATTCTCAGTTTGGATGCGGTTTCTTGGCCTTTAATGTGGTCTTGTTGGTTTTCTATGTGTAGGACATCTTTAAGTATCTTTTGTAGGGCTGGTTTGGTGGAGATATATTGTTTCAGTTTTTCTTTGTTATGGAAGGTTTTTATTTGACCTTCGTTTAGAAGGAGAGTTTAGCTGGGTACTGTATTCTTGGTTGATAGTTGTTTGTCTTTAGGACATGGCATCTATCATTCCAGGGTCATGCT
This sequence comes from Dipodomys ordii, assembly GCF_000151885.1. Lineage (NCBI taxonomy): Eukaryota > Metazoa > Chordata > Mammalia > Rodentia > Heteromyidae > Dipodomys > Dipodomys ordii. The sequence goes on along the minus strand of NW_012267257.1, from coordinate 12,367,024 downwards.
TTAATTGTCTCTGCTGAGAAATCTGAGATGATTCTAATTGTTTTCCCTTTATAAGTGATTGGTCTTTTCTCCTTGACAGCTTTAATGATCTTTTCCTTGGTCTGAATTGAGCCTGTGCAGATTATAATGTGATGGTGGGATGTCCTATCCTAGTCTAGTCTATTTGGGGTTCTAAAAGCTTATTGTATCTGAATAGGCCTATCTTTTTGCATGTTTGGGAAGTTCTCTGCTAGGATCCTGCTAAACAATTTTCCTAGACCATTAACTTCTGTCTCTAGGTGTTCCTCTACACCCATTATCCTCAGATTTGTTCTTCTGATGGTATGTTCCAAATGTTGATAATATTTCTTGAACTTGTCTTGGATAGTTGTATGTTGTTTCTCTATAATATCTAGGCTGTCTTTAATCCCTGAGATTCGATCTTCTGCATGGTCTAACCTACTGTCAAGACTTTCTACTTTGTTTTTTATTTCTTTTCCTTCTAATTGGTCAGCTTTGATGTCTTCAAATTCTTTGTTGGAGCTTTGTTTTAGATATTGTATGAACTTCTTTACTTCTTTGATTTGGTGTTCAGTGTTTATTCTCAAATCACTTAGTTGATGCTTATTGTTTCCTTGGACTCCCATTCCTTCTGTCGGGCTCCATTCAGCATTCCATTTGTGGTTACCCTGAATTCTTTCAGCTGTCTGTTTATGGATTCCATAAATGCCTCTATTGATCTTTGTCTATTCTCATCCCGCTCTCGCAATTCCTGTATTACTCTTTGATTAGCTTCTTCACGTTCACCCAATTCCTGTCTTTCTATTTGACTGTTCTCAGCCGGCTCATGCAATTCCTGTCTTTCTCTTTGACTATTATCAGCCTGCTCACTCAATTCCTTTATTTCTCTTTGACTGTTCTCAACCTGTTCATGCAATTCCTGTATTAATCTTTGAGTAGCATCCTCATGCTCATGAGATTCCTGTATTAATCTTTGGTTTACCTCCTCTTGCTCCTTATCATGCTCACACTGAGTCTTTCCAGGTTTTCAATCTTTTCATTCACCATGTTTACCAGTAGTGTTTGTAAAGCTTTTGGGGAACTCTTCTCTGGATTATTTATTAACTGTTCTGTCACCTGATTATCATGAGTGGGAGTTGAGATATCCAGACTTGCCATTTTAAACATGCTTCAAAAAAGACTTCTTTGATTTTTTTTGGGGGGTGGGTGGGGAGGATGGGAAGATCCTGTATCTCCCCTGTGTCCATAACTAGCAGTTATTTCATTTCTAACTAGATCATTTCAGGGTATTTTCATGAATTTTGTAAATGTTTTATTACATTTTACTACAAACTGAAAACGCCCTATCTTTTCCATAAAATTTCACTAAATTCTCCTCTGACTCCTGCTGTTGGGTTTATGGATGTGTTTATTATCTGTAGCTTGATAAACCAGAGAAAAGTGCAAAAATATTTTAGAAAAGTTTTTGAGAAAGGGGTTACAGTTACATGAGTAGGGTAATGAGTACTTTCCTATTGAGCATTATTACCTCCTCCTTTTTTCTTTTTCTTTTTTTTTTCAATTGTGTACTGTACTGAGTGGTTACAATTACATGGGCAAGGTAACGAGTACATTTCTAATCAAGTGTTCTGGTTTTGTGGGAAAAAAATCTATGTTAACCAATATCTAATGGTTTGTGATGAGGTCAGTTCCTGCCAGAAGGAAGGAAGTGGAACCCATCAAGGCAGGCAGTGGCTGAGATCCTAATGCTATAGAATGGAAGTGAACACTTGGCTCTGTTGATTCTAGTACTTCCTGACTCCTGGCATCTCATTCATGGTTGGATCTCACTACCCTTTATAGTCAAAACCAAGAAGGCGCAAACCCTTCCATGGATTATGAGACAGAGGCACTGAAGGTCTGTTCTTACTAGCTTTTCTATTACTAGGTACTGATGCTGATATAATACCAACACTTGACGATAATGGTTTCTCAAAAGTAAGTATTACATCTATTTTTGAGTGCTGATCTTCTTAGTGACTGTACAAAATTTTTGAATAATCTAGAAATAAAAAGTTTACAACAAATCTTTCAATATTGTTTTGAAAGGAAGTTAGTACTTCAATGAATACTATTGCTTTACTATATTTTGAAGCACATTTTATCATTAAATAATCAGATTAATCATATAGGACTCCATTTACTTTACTTGCATTCCATTTGATTACCTTTATTTTGTACTTCATGATATACAATAATTTTTCAATCTTTCCAATTTTAAACTTGCTAAATATGGAAAACTTGGAAAAGTCTAAACAATGAACATGGTGACTAATGGAGAGCAAAGCAGGTTTAGAAATAGCGATAAAGATGGGATTGCCATTTTACTCTAAATTTGAAATATGAATTAGCAGAAAGACTTTTATGGTGATACAAATGATATATTTGGCACAAAAGGAGATTTGTTAAGTAGAGAAATAACATGATTTCATATATATACTCCAGTGGCTGAATTCAGATATAAGCACTGGAGAAGTCTCTGTTCTAGTAACACTATAGAACTTGTTTCAAACTAATACCCTGATTAATAACAATTATAAACTCTACCAAATGAAGGGTAATAAAATCAAAATAACCCACAATTAAGCATCCAAAATCAGACTGAAAATGACTGGGACTTGGTCAATGAAAGAAGAGAAGTTGACTGGACAAAAGCCATATGTTGCTGGACATGAGTGGCTAGAGCTCATTCTTTCTGGTTAAAAGTAGAAGATAAAGTTTGGTGTACGCGTGCAGCTGAAAATTTAAAAAGGAGATCTTGGAAGAAGCAAGGGAGGAACTCCAAAAATGTTTCAAAATCAGCACACAAATTTTCCTTAAATGTTTACCTGAGTCCAGAATTGTGCTAAAATGCTCAGTGACTTCATCAGAGAGAATGACTATTTAATTGCTTCCCCTGAAATCATTGCAAATTTAACTTTTAAACTGCCTTTATTTTAACATTCCTTGTTTTGTTTAGCTTTGTTTTGCTTTTCACAGCTCAGTGTGCGTGCTCAGCTTGGTGAACAATCAGAGCAATTGCTGAAGAGAGGAAAAAGCATTCCAGACTCATTGCTAGTTAGCATCATGGTGAATGCTATTAGGTATGTACTTCATTTTTGTTTCTAATATCCATGTGATGTTTGAGTATAAGAGTTAGAGAAATAAAGTTTTTATGTTTTTGATGTCTAATGTATTTAAACATACAGTAAGACATATCTATATAGATTTGTATGCCTGTATTTAAATTTCTTCTCCCCTTATTAACCTTGACATCTTTCATTTTGGTGTTCATTTAAATAAGGTTCTCTTGCTTTGGGAGAATTGAGACTGGATAATCAGGAGAAAAGAAAGAAAGAAAAGAAAAAACAATAAAAAACAAAAGAAAGAAAAAGAAAAAATATAAAAAAGAATAAAGGAGCAGGTTATAGAGAAGAGTGATCCTATCCATATGATCACAGGGGTCACTGTATTCCCTCATTTAGTATCTGAGGAAGAGAAGTTAGCAGCTGAGCCCAGGGACCCAAAAGCTGAGCAGTGCTGGGGTAGGCAGCTGTAGAGACAGAGTAATATAAGCATGGTTCAGAGTACTCAAGTAACAGGGGATTATAAGAAAAAGATCCAAAATAGCCAATCACTTTATAATCTCTGTTGTCCTTTTTCACAGTTTTCCTTTTGTTAATCTAGAAATGTGGGGGGGGGGATATAAGAAGCCAATTGATGTGTTTCATAAAGGAATAAATCCAGACAGGAAGGAACACAAAGATTTAAAAGCCTTCTGTAAAATAGTGTTGGAGGGCTTTGAAGAAAAGTAAAAATGATTAGCTGTGATATATGGGAAAAACTAAGATTAGAAGAAATGAGATTTTAGAGAATTTTCTTTGAATTGTGCATCTGGAATGGACTCTCCTTCGTGTCCTCTTAAAGGATTATATTAAACATTTAAATTGCTTCTCAGTTATGATGCTTCTAGAAATTATACCACAGAGCCTCTGTCCTAAGAACTACAAAATATCTCATTCTTGTTGGTAAAATGGAGGAAAATGGAAAAGGAATAGGCCAGACCCAATCTTCAACAAGCGAGGACTGTTTATTGAGGAACAGAAAGGGGCAGAGACCTTCCCTCGGTTTTGGAGGTCCTGCAAGGGACTGGATTTTGGGGTGGGCTTATATAGGGCTTAACAATGAAGCAGAGAATAAAAAAATAAGATCATGGGCGATGTCCTTGGCCAGATCCCATGGTGGAAGCTGGGTGTGGGGGCTATCATCTCCTGAGGGCCAAGGTCGGAATGACCTGCCTGCTGACAAGCACATGAGCACACACCTGCTTTGCTTGACCCTGGGGAATAAGGCAGGACTCAGTCCTTCATATTCCATCTTTAGATACATGAAAAAATTGGACCTAGAGGGGAGAGGCAGATCCTTCAATTGTAATGATTTCTAACGTTTCTCAGAATAGGCATATGTTTTAGCTATGAAATTCTTTGTTCATAGAAAAAAATGGGTACACATGACATCATACATAAAGCATCTCTTCACTTTGGTGTCAGTATGTTAACTGGACAATTTGAACCCCATCATTAGAGCTCATTTCCCTAACACCACTACCACTAACACTAACATTACAACCACTACCACCATTCTACTGCTCCTGAAGCACCTCCATAGGACTCTCAGTAGCTTTGAATCTTTTGACCTAGTCCAATGAAGAAAGAAATGTAAAGTGTCTCTGCTATGTATCTGGTGGTGGGGAGGCTGAATCCCTGATATCTGAGGTCCTCACTCTACAACTGAACAAACATGGCCCTTACCTGCCCTTCTCTCTGAGGTGTCTCCTGAGAGGACTGGTTCATGCAGAGATGGTGATATCCTCAAGGAAAATCACTTTCCCTCAGAGTCCAACAAATCCAGTCTATGTAAAATGCTTCACTGAACTCTGGAGAAGTTGTAAAACAAAAAAATCTAGTTAGAGATCTGCACAAAGCTTGATTTTCAGGAAAGATCACTGAGTTAGAGCAAATAGCTCAAATAGTTCTGAAATTTTGATTACATAATGAAATCTCTTTGGCCTTTATTTCTCACTTCTTCCTGCCACCCTGTCAGAAGGATCATACACAGGCACCTAGGCAGACTTAGAACTTTCTGGAAAGGGGATTCTATTATTTTGTATATGCTACAACAGAGAAAGGAGCAAAATCATCAAAAGGACAACATTTCAATTTTGCAAATTTGAAACTTGAGAAGACAGTTGAAGTTTATGCCCTTTTCACAATGCACTTGCCAACCAAGATAAGAATTCCTGGAACACACCTTCTCTTTAGAAGAAGACAGTGCTTGGGGAATATTTCAAGAAATGGTCCATATCCTTCAGAAATTTGTAATCTAAGATTTTTTTGGAATTTTGAAGTTGAGAATATGTTGTTTGTGTGGTGAAATAGATGACAATCAAAGGAGCTTGGATCAGGCTGTTGTGCTTCAGTGGTGGGGTGGGAAGGAGTCTTCAGGTGCTCAGTGGGAATATCCAGCCTGTGCTACTTTCTGGGCTGGGTTCATTAAATTCGCCAGTCTATCGTCAAACCATCTAGTAGAACATGTTATGTTCTACCATTGTATAGAGAGGAAACAGAGGTATAAGAAGAAACAGCTTATAAACACAAACTAGAACTCGCAGGTTATCCTTGCATAAAGGTAGAGAGATCAATTTTTTTGAAGTAAACATTCAAAATTGTGAGAAATTAAAAGTTTTTAGGCTTATCTTGTACCAAGTTCCTTTCAAATACATATTAAGGCCTCTGGAATAGATATAAAGGGCAGCAAGGCCTCACAGAAGTATTTTAAGCAAGGGAACAATTGTAGCACTTCAGTTAGCCTAATCTTTTAGCTATAAAGGAATGAAATCCATGCAGTAAAGGGGTGTTGTAAGCATGAAAGAAAGCTAAGACTCATTGTGTTCCTATTTTGTAAAGTATCTATATCTATCAAAACATTAATGGATGATCTTGTTTTAATCTAGTGAGATACCTATGCATCAAGGCTGGGTCCTTGATGGTTTTCCAATGACCTTAAGCCAAGCACAGCTCCTGGAAGAAGCTCTTACGGGCTATAACAGAAGCCAAATAGAAGCAGAAAGAAAGAATACACAAATACCTACACTGGCTATTGATCCTACAACTTCCAAAGCAGTACCTCCTCCCTCTCCAGCATTTGATTTTGTTTTATTACTCGATATTTCTGATACTGCTTCACTAAATCGCCTGGGTAAGCTGGACATCTTCATCTTGACACTCCTGTTTCTAATTACACTTCTCTGTTTTCTGACTAGATCAGTGAATATTTCTGGTTACAACTGTAAGAAAGAATCCATTTAGCCTTTGAGAGAATGATCTAGCTGAGCCCACTTGCCACTTGTTTGAACTGTTAGTGTGCAGCAGTAATGGCCAAGCCTGGAACTAGAGGAGAATTCCAGAGCATGGACAAGCTTCTTTCATCAAATTGACAGCTCTCCTGGCACAGAGGTTACTGTTCGAGAATTTCATGCTTAGGGGAGCTCTTTGTGGCTTTCTATTACATCTTGACATTACTACATCATGCATGCACAAACACAAGTATTGCAAATATTTGCATGTGCATAATCCTGATGGTGATCATTATTTCATTAACCAACCAATGCCATAAACAATGATGTGGTTATACTCTTTCTTAGACTGTGTGTTAATTCTAAAAAGCAAGTTAGCAATTGGCAGAAGTCCTCACCTGGTGAGGTTGAATTTTTTTCTTTTGCCCAAATAAATGATTTAACTTTTTTCATCTTCCAATCAAAAACATTAATTACTTCATTCTGTAAAGTAAGTACATAAGAGTTGAAATCCATATGCCTGAATTATGGCTTTGCTAATTAAAAGGTATTTGAACTTCAAAAGATTTCTTCATTTCTTAATACTTTTTAAGAAAAGATCTTGCTCTGCTTCCCAGTCTGGATTCATACTTTTAGGTTTAAGTGATCCTCACCTCAGCTTCCTGAGCCTCTTGGACTGCAAACTTGTACTTAGGGCTTTAAGCCTCAACATCTATGACAGGGTGAATTATTATACTGCAGAGAATATTTAATGAAGTTATAGTTAAACATTTTGGATTGATTTGACATATAATGTCAGAAGTACTGTGGAAGACTTCAAAATGAGCAACATAGTACTGACTATTAGAGAATCAAGTATTTTCTACAGGATTCTCTAAGGTATCTGATTCTATTAGGATCTGTGGCTTTCTTTGATTCTTGAATAACTATAAGTTGTACAATATTGGTAGGACTACAAATGATTCTTGTTCATATAAATGCAACTGAATCTTTTGTTTATTTAAAATACCATTTTAACGTGGTTAATAAAATATTATTCCAGGTTGAGTTCTGTGATCCACATTTGTAATCTCATCTATTTAGGAGACTGATATTGAGTGGATTCTGGTCAAGGCCAGCCTGAAAATAAAGTACATGTGACCTTCCTCTCAACTAATAAAATACTGAGTGCTGTGATATTAACATGTGATCCCAACTACTTGGGAAACATGAAGAGGAAGATCACTTCCATGCCAGGCCAGCCTGGTGATAAACACAAGACCTCATGTGAAAAACAACTAAAGCTCAAAATACTTAAGTTGTGGCTTAAGTGGTAGAGTGCTTGTCAAGCAAGCATAAGGCCACAAAATAAAAACTATTATTCCTATATTGTTCTGTCAATAGTAGTCAGTTTTTCATCTACTAATATCTTTTTCACCATTCCTGATTGTCCTTTATGCAAATTCTCATTTGAACGATTTTAGCATCTTACAAGCTCTCTCATTCATTGGAGAGTGAAATGATATCTTTGACACATGTTAATTTTACAATTGAAGGTCTTGATTATTGTTTTCTTTAAAACAGAACTATCCTTTGATTAATGGTAGCATTTATTATTCTTTTATCTGTTACTACTAACACAAAACAGAGCTGGAAGAGAATTAAGTGATCATAAAACCTTTGATTTATCATATAGTCACACAGTCCGTTATTTGTAGACTGCAATTTAAAGCATGAGTACTTGACTTAGCAAAGGTCACACTAATCTTTATTTGGGGTTTGTGTAGTTTGAGATCTTTTTTGGGGGGGGAGAGGGTCCGGTCATGGGGCCTGAACTCTGAGCCTGGGCACTGTCTCTCAGCTCTTCAGCTCAAGGCTAGTACTCTACCACTTGAGCCACAGTGCCACTACTGCCTTTTTTTCTTTTTGCTTATGTGGTGCTGGTGCTGAGAAATCGAACCCAGGGCCTCATGCATGCAAGGCAAGCACTCAACCACTGAGCCACCTTCCCATCCCTAGTCTGAGATCTTGTATTCATTGTTTACCTAAATAATATAACAAACCATTAGATACTACTTTAGTAATCGAAGCCAGAAGTTTAAACTGTCCATCATCTCCAAAAAGAGAAGTAACTTCTGTCTGTGCAAAGGATTAGAAACATGCTTATCTGTTATTTCATCTCACTTCCTGTACCTGTCTGGAGATCTCTGAGGACTGGCTGAGAATCCTGTCAGTCCATAGCCACTGGGTGACATAACATGATCCAGAACCTCTTGATCGATCTGACCTGAAAGTGGATTTGACAATTCTAAATTGCATACACAGTCTGTTGAATGAGAAGGTTCACACAAGGGTATTGAAATGTTTTCTATCATTGTAGAGCTCTGAATGATGCATATTCTATGCTTCAGAAAAAAAAATCAATGTACAAGAATTTTTCAAGAAATCCAATTTTGAGTTCTTACAATTTTCTATCAAAACTACATGATGAATGACTAGCATATTTGCTAAACCTGGTACTGTCATCCTAATTTCCTCATTTTGGACCCTTGATTTATAGCTAGGCTTAAAAATGTTTTTCTCTGCTCTAGGGAGAGTTTTATGTACTTATATACCTGAAAATCCTTATTAAGCTACTCCCAGAAGTTTGTCTTAAAATACAATGTGATTTTTTTCCTTTCTGTCTTGTATAGCAAGTGCAAGCCCCAAGTTTAAACTGAAGTATCACTAAAGTATTTAACAAGTACTAACAAAAATGAAAGATTTATTTTCCCAATCACATTGTTTAAGGATGTCAGTGGCTGCCATATTGACAGCATTGATATGGAATATTTTAATCACCTCAAAAGATTCTCCTGGACAGCACGGGCTAGAGTGATGGGAACAAAAGTGGATCACTAGTAAACTACTATTTTTAATACATTAAGCCCTGGTAATATAAAAATCAAGGATAAGTCTCCATTCTCCAGTATCCTAAAAGTTAGTGTGAGGAGAAACAAAGTAAGTTAATTATGAATGTAGTTTGTCATGTGCTGTAACAAACGTGCCCGCATGGGGAGAGGTAGCCCGGCTGAAAGGGGAACAAAGAAGAAAGAAAGGCATTTTTAATTTGGGAGATATTTTACAGTGAGAGTAAAGCAAATGTATTTAGAAGTGCCTAACTAAAGCAGAAGACAGAGAGTAGTGGTTTTCCTAAGTGAATAGATGGAAGTTTACAAGACATAGTTGTAACAATTTCCCTTCCAGACCAGGAGGAGCCTGTCCAACCGTGGCAGCTCCTTCATTAAGATGAGCAACAGCCTACTATCATAAAGTTGAACACTACAGGGAATCCAGGTGGACTGCGAAGGTTGAGCAAGACAGGCAAATGATCTAAAGTGAAAGCAAGCAGGAAGGAGACCACAGAGACGTAAGAAGAACTAGCCAATAAGAAAGTGGCTGTGTTATAGAAGGTAGATAGCTATCTGTTCAGCTAATGCCTTATGGAATATGGTCAGCCTGAGAAGGAGCAGCAGTGCACTTATATGAGAGGTTCTGAATTGAGGCTCTGGATGCTAATAGTGGCTGAAAAGGGACATGATGTTTGTCTCTTAATTTAGATTCTATTTCCAGCTTATTAATTCATCCAGCTCCATATTCATAGATATATTTTTGAGCAGATATGATTGAATAAAAGGCATAAAAGTTAAAATAAAAATCCAAATTCTGGATTTATATTGATTCTCCACCATTATTAAAGTGTGATTTAGGACCAACTACAAAATTTCAACTCTACTTCATAAATTTGGTTGTGAATACAAATATATGTAAAAGCATGTAAGCATTGCATGCTGAATTCTACTTACTAATTTCACATACACAAATCAACTAAGATAAGGACTGAAATACATCCATTGGTGTTGCAATTTTTTATGGCAATAATGCCATTTGAGGTGGAGGGAAGGATAGATTATGGTTGGATAAGGCACCAGTGGGAGATGAAGAGGTAGAAAGTAAGTGGAGGTAACTTTCCAGAACTTATCTCTGAAGGAAAGAGGAAAGCATGGGACAGGGTATTTGTAATTTATATTTTTGGTTAACTCACAGTTTTCTTTCTCTTTCTTAGTTCACTTTAGCAAAACGTACACACACACACACATTGAAGAGCTCAGCTGATTTTTCAGCTAGGTAATTAGTTATGTCTTTTTCTGCAAGAATGCCAACCACAGTGTAATTCTGGAGAAGAAAGATGAATTTTACTTGGGACTGATGTAATAGGAGGACACACAAATTTAAGTGTTGGTGAGAAAAGAGTTTGAAGTGTTGGCCCATGTAATTTAGGTTTACTAGAAAATTAAGACATACAACACTGGTAAATTTTGGGCAAAGGATGTAAGAATTTAGAGACTGGATGCTGTTCCAGAGGTCTACCAGCTACACAGGAGTGGAAGACGAATCCATGTTTGGGGTAGGACCATAAAGTCCTGAAATACAGTGACCATAGCAGTGAATGCTGGAAATAGAAAGGCTAATGGCTGGATATGAGTGTGAGAAAAAGAAATCTAAACCATGTACTGATTTTCTTGTCAAAAATGATGTAAGGACCATAAGACTATGCATGGTTACATCTCTCAAGAAGCTCCACATTTTTTTTTCAATCATCCTTTCTGCAGATGGGGAACAACTGATTATTCTTTCCTGAATGCTTGATTACTACTCATGTTCTTTTGCTTTGAGTAATCCTTTTAATCTAGTTCAATTTGTTGTCCCTGGCTCTGGGGGTAGTAGGATTTATAAATAACCACTACTCAGAATTCTAAGTGCATTTCATCCTATTTTTTTTTCATGAATGTAGATGGAGAAAAAATGATTACTACCAAATATGTGTCTTTTATTCTTGAATGTTATTAATTCACATTTCAACTTTTTTTTGCTTTGAGTAAAGCTAACTCCTTTTACTCTTTTCTCTTTACCCTTTTCCATTTATTCTAAAATTTTGAGAATTCTGTTTTTTGTATCATTTTACCTAGAGTTTTTGAAATCTTTTTTGGTATCTTGCCATCTACTTTTCAAATCTACATAGAAGTTATAGGTCTAGAAAGAGACAAATTATTTTATGGCAGTAATTATTTTGTGGTAATATTAAATATTTTAAGCATATTGGACCTCATGACCCCCTTAATATTTCATTCTTAATTTTTCTCCCCAGTGTTGGTTTTTTTTCTTCTTAGTTTGTTGGCACATTTTATCCTAATTAGTTTACAATTAAATCAAACTTTTGAGGGTAAGAGGTCCCTGTTATAATGGACCTATTAAGATGCTACAGAAACTAAGAAAAAGTTAAAAGAATCAGGTGACAAATTCTCCAAGCTCCAAGAAGCATGCTCAAATTCCAGCTGGAAAAAAATCATTCATTGAATCTAAGGAGCCAGACTAGGTTATAAAAATGGAAAGGTGTGGAGGGCATACCACACTTTTCTGGTGAACCTATATTTGTTACAAATAAGATGATGAGGACAACACAAAGTGGCCACTCTCCTGAGACAGGAGATGTTTCTCTGGTTCTTGATTGGTTTGTCCCAAAAGCAGATGCCAAAATTCTTCTTTAATATATATTTTTATTGTAAAGATACTGTACAGAGGGGTTACAGTTACATGAGTAAGGCAATAAGTCCATTTCCTATAGAGCATTGTTAACCCTCCTCTATTTTTCCCTTACCATCCCTTTCTTCCCTACCTCTCCAACTCCTCCCTCCTCTCCCACCTCCCATAAAATTCCTTTTCAACATACAGTCTTGTACATCTCATTGTTACAGTGGATCAACCTGTATCCTTATTTCATCATTTTGTTATTTCCCTTCCCCTCCCCAAATTAGGAAAATGTATATACAAGATACAGAACACTGGTATCAAATACAGTGATGACAGGGGTTGTACCATGGGGGAAGAACATACAAAGAAACAAAAAAAATCACATAGTACATTATACGTACATTAAAAAGAACAGCAACGAACATAAACCTTTTGTGTCCCTATCTTGGGGTTCATTTTGCTTAGCATCAGGTTAAAAGCCCACGGATTGGGAGAAGATCTTCATTAGCAATCAACGGACAAAGGCTCTCATATCTAAAAAATTAAATCCCCCAACAACAAATTCTCAAAGAAATAATTGCCTGATTAATAAGTGGGCTAAAGACTTAAAGACTTCTCTAAAGAGGAAAGAAGAATGGCCAATAGAAACATTTGCCAAAATTCTACTCACAGCAAAGGAACCAGGGAGCTGATTTTCTTTGCCTTTGACTTGAAGTTGCCAATCAAAAGAAGCACTCTAATTCTTTCTCTTATACTTTCTAGCCTGAAACTTAATCTCGGAGATCTCAGCATTCTTCTCTTACCAACAGAAGCTTCCAGATCCATCGCAGCTACTGTTTAATGTATTTTTACCTCATTCTTCACAAACTTTAAGAAACGAATCTTACATTTTTGTGCCCAAACTGTATTTGTTCACTATTTTGTAAAACATCTTATGTATCTATTATATTATCTTTAAGTTGTGTACAAGAGAGTTTCAATTCAACATATTATGTTATGTGTATAATGCATCTTAATGTGACCTCTTTCATCATTCTTCCCGTGAAGCATTTTTAAGTAGTATCAATGATGGAACTGTACCTACTTGTCACTTTAGCAGTGAGTAGCAAATTTGACTAGTTTAGAAAATGATCTAATTGAGTAAATTTTATATCATAGCTGAAGATATTTCACATGAAATTTCTCAGGAGGACATTGATCAACATGGAGCTGCCGAAACCCATAAGGAAAGGGACCAGAACTTAAAAGACCAAATACAGCATAGGTGAGCTTTATATCAAGTACTCTTCTTTGAAGAGACTAACCATTAGCCTCTAGGGGAAAATATTTCACCATTCTCAGTCTTTTATAGGTAAGAGCCAACTAAATATTTTTGATAGTGAGGCAAATATTTATGTGGTACCTTTCACATTGTTATCAAATGATCTTAAACTGAGGAAAGAAGTCAGTCAGGCAACATTTTCCTTTATTAGGGCATGAGCTTGTAAGTTAACTATTTGGAATTTGGAGGTCACTAAAGAAATGTCAGGGAAGATCCTGAAACTCCTAGGAGCTTGACATAAGACTACACACTGTAGTTCTACTTCTATATTGTTAAAATAAAGTTATGTTTCATTCTTTGGGCTGCGTGTCCACTCAGATGAACATAGACAATTTATGAAACTCAGAAATCTAAAACTATATCATAAACTGAGGAAGAGTAATTTAAGCTACATTAGTCTAGCTACTCTCTAGAAAGAAAAAAAACGTTTCAAGAATAATTCCAAGAATACTTTTGAATAAAGTCTGAACAGTCCATAGTCACTCAGAGACCTCTTTATTTCCTATCTCCAAGATGAGGCTCGCAGTTACTCTATCATTAGAGCAGATGCTTTCATCAGTGTTCATGGTCATGCTTAATGTCTCTTCACTCAGCTATTTCAGTCAGTATGAGATATTCAGATAATATTTTGATTTTTTGGCAGGATTATAGGCTTCTTGGACAACTGGCCTGCATTGGAGCGCTGGTTCTCAGAGCCAGAAAATATTTTGATAAAAATCAATGCTGAAATCGATAAAGAATCTTTATGTCAAAATGTGAAGGAAATTTTTACAGTTGAAATTGACAAAAAAAAGAAGAAAGGTAACTATACTTCTTTAGATTTCTGAGTGTATATAACTACAATGTGTGGTTTAATGAGTTTAAGAGAAAAAGAAAATATGACTACAAAATTTTCTCTTATATTGTACTTATAAAGTCTACATGTATATACCTCTGACTTCAGGTTTCTGAACAAAATATATCTTTCTCTTCCTTTTAAATTAATTTATACAAAAGAGGCCATCTCATTAAAAACATTAATTCATGTTTAAAAAAATAAGTAACAAATATCAGAATTAAAATTAAGGATAATTAAAATGAAAGTTAATGACCCTATAAACCATGAATATAAGCAATCTATTTATTTATTAGCTACCTTAAAATAAAATATTAAAAATTGAGAATGCAAAAAGGAGAAACAATTTAACTTTGCTAACTTCAGCATTATTAGGAGACAGTATGTGAATTTTCAAATTATGATGGAGACATTAGGCAATTAGTTTTTCCCAAATCTACCTATTTGGATGTGAGTTAATTCTTTCTTCCATAGTCACTTCCATGGTATATTTACATTATAGTAAATGTGCTGTACCTTCTTCCTTTTCATTCAACCAAAAAACAATTACCCATTAATTCTTCTTTTTAAAAATTGCTTTAGTTGAATGGTTGTACAAAGAGGTCTTGATTCAGCGTAAGAATTTATGAGTACAATGTATCTCAATCAGTATCACCCTTTGTTTTCCACATCTCCCAATCTCACCTACCTCCTCACCCATTCATTTTTTTCATAGGGCCTTGCTTTATAACCAGGTCTGGGCCAAATCTTCCTTTTTGTGCTTTCTTGCAGGCTGGGGATGGCTGGGGTGCCTCTGAACCCACCCATTACTCTTCCCCTGCAGATTAGGTAACAGGAGCCTGCTATAACACCCAGCCACTGAGTTCGATGAGTCTTGTGGACTTTCATGCCTAAACTAGCCTCAAACCATGATCCCGCCCCCAGTCCCTATTTCTCCTTTTCAAGTAGGTCAGATTATAGGCTTAACCTCTCATATTTATCTCTTTTGCATTTTTACCTTGTTCTTCCACTAGAAATTTAAAATTAGTCTTTACCATTCATTTACCTTTGGTCCCCATTTACCTGTTGCACACACACACACACACACACAGATACACACACACACATACACCACCACCACCAACACCACTAACACCATCACAACCACTACCACTATCACTACCATCATCAAGAGGTAAAAGAAACTGTATTTTGATCAGGCATAGAAGCTTAAAACCTTAGCTTGAAGGATTGAATGACTAAGGGAGAGCCCAAAACAATATATATTAAATCAATAAATGTAATTTTATAATAATTTCAATTTCTCTTAGTTCAAGTGAAATAGTAGGCCTCTGGAATTTCTAATGAAGGTTAATTTTTGCCATCCTTTTGAAGTGGAAAAGAAATTAGAAGAAAAGAAATTAGAAGCTGAGAAAAAAGAAGCAGGAATTCCGAGGGAGCCTTCAGGTCTTGTGCCCTCTCAACCTGAACCAGAAAAAGAGAAGGAAATTCACCATCAAGATACTTCAAAATCTTCTTCTGCAAAAGGAAAGCCACAATCAGGTGATTGACGTTGGGATTTATACTGGGATTTATATTTGCCATCTTCTTATTTTAACTTAGGACAGAATTGTATAGCATTAGTCTGTTTTCTAGAAATTGGCAACTTCAATTCAAGATCTATACTCAGATCAAAGCAACCAATTCTCCCCAACTCACTGCTTTTTAGTGTTAGGCATTGAACATCTTGGATGTTAAGAATATGCTATGCCACTAAGTTACATCCCTATTAAGAAGAAAGTGTCTTCTAACAGCTAAGGACATGGTTGTTTTTAATAGTTTAGAGTCTTTTCTATTTAGCAGAGAGGATAGTGTCATCTTAGTTTGACTAGCTGATAGAAAGAGGAAAAAGGTAGAATAAAGTAATCATTAGAAAGAGGAATATGATCGAAAGGAAAATGGTAGAATAAAGTAATCATTTAGGACAGTGAGAGGGTAGCTTGCTGATTAATAGAGTTACATTCCTGTAGAGTGAAAACATCTAGCTAAAAAGAGAATTAACGTAGCTGATTGTCTTTAAGAATAAGAAAATCAATCAACAACATTCAATAGAGACTAAAATTTGTGTGTAACCCCAAGTCCTCAGGAATATAAGATTATGTAAAGAAAGAAACAACCAATGACATTTTAGTAAACCTATATTTATACATATATAGATTTAAATCCTGGTAGGTAATTTCTTTAATTTCTTTGCAGATACTAGTCACTAAGATCATGAGTCTAGCATTAGGTGGTAGAAATTGAATAAGACGACAAAAGTAAAATGGACAGTTGCCTTCCTTTATGACATAGATAGAACAGCACCCTGGTTTTGGATTTCAGCATAATCAGCGGCTAGCCTTGCAGTTAGACAAGTTTTTCTGTCTAACCTCAATGTGTCATGTCTAAATTCATCATTTGTCCATTTTGTGAAGATTTTAGGTGAATCTGAATTTCTTTTAAAGATGAAATGTATTCATGTTAGCAAAGAAATTTGAAAACTTAGCTAACAGAAGTTATTATGTGTTAGAAATTACTTTACTCCAGAAAATTAGGGCTTAACGGAATCAAAACATGCATCCTTTCCCCATCATCTAATTAGCAATTAGAAAAATCAATTTCAATGGACACCATTAAAAGGCAAGTTAGAAATGAAAAGGAAGAGAGAGGCTGAAGTTAGTCTAGAATTATTCAGCTGTCTTTTAAGTGATGGTTATGGCTATGGTTATGGCTGTACCCACTATTTAATCACCTTTGGCTTGCTTACAACCAGAGCATTGATATATTTAAGCCATTCTTTGAAACAAGTCTTTAATGTTTCTGATGATGACACAGTTCAGTTTTGAAATTCCTGGGGCTTGTTTGCTATTTAAAAAATTGTATACTTGAACACTGTGCATTGCAGGAATAATAAATCAATCATTGCTTCAAAGAGTGTTTGTACCTGTCTCATTTATTTTCCACAGGGAAGGACTAGTGCCCACTTTTTAAACATATATTAAAAGTTAATCTCTAAAGTTCTAATTACTGCTATCTAGCAATACTCTATAGTTAGTAAGACATCTTGGTGCTCTCAGCACTGATGGGGCAAGGGGTTGAGGTGTGCCTGGCAGCTCATTCTAGAAGCTGAGGTAAGCCATTTGGGAATGGGAAGAGTCCACCAGGGGATTTTGTTTTATTTTGTTTTTAGTCTTATAAAAAGAATTTAGTATTTCTTCGGGTATTTTCAAAACCAAAACTCTGTAGTTTTTCAAACATCCAATTAACAATCTCTTTTGAACTTAAGATAGACAATAGAATTCTTAAAAGCTAATCACTGTCAAAAAGAAAAGGTAGCATAGTGCACTGAGCATTAAAGAGACATTCAGTCCAAATTTAGTCTATTTTTTATATAACTTATCTGCTTCAACTACATTTGCAGTTGAATTTGAAAAATTTTAATTATGATTACCTTATTATGAAACCCATCACCATTATTTAATATCAAACTAAAATTTTTCAGTATTGTGAAATAGAGTAATACTGCCTCTGCTGCTATTTAAGAATATTTCAGGGCGTTCAGACTACTTTTTAGGCTAGTTGAAAAGGGGGTCACAAACATTCATCTCCAGCAAAAACAGACTTGCAGAAACAGACTTGCCCACAATGTTTTGCAGGTCTAGTGTCCTTTACTTTGTTTCATTTGTCATCTTGTACTAAAGTTTGGACCTAGTTACATATTCAGTTATTCAGAAATACTTTTTTAATTTTTATATATTTTTAAAATTCTATTGCAAAGGTGATATACAGAGGGGTTACAGTTACATAAGCCAGGTCTTGAGTACATTTGAACAGTGTCATCCTATCCAAGAGTGTTTTTTTAATCAAAGAAACTAGGTTTATTAGAACTCTGGTTATTAGGATTGTTTCCTTTTCTCCATTTCCTGGAGTTTATTTACATAAATATTATTTTATATGATCAGATGCACATAGGCATCGTGCCCTTGTGTTCCTCTCCCAAGAATATCCTCCTTTGGCCTCACTGTGTGTGAATGTCTGGAGTTCTGTATAATTTACCAATGTCCAGTGTATGTTATATCTAGCTTCCACATGACCCTTTTGTTTCGCTGAGCTTGGCTTACCTAACTTAACATGAATTGTTCTAGATCCATCCATTTCCCTGCAAATTACATAGTATTATTCTTTCTAATGGCTGTGTAAAATTCCATAGTGTAAAGGCACCACGTTTTGGAGGCAATTCATCTATTGTAGGGTATCTGGGCTGTTTCTACAACCTGGCTATTTTGAATAGTGCAACAAGAAACATGGATGTGCAAGCATTTTTACACTATCCTGGCTTGTGGATAACTGCCCAGATAGCTGAATCATAGGGGAGATCTGTGTTTGTTTGTTTTTTTGAGGAGCCTCCAAATTGCTGTCCAGAGTGGTTGTACTAGTTTAGATTCTCACCAGCAGTTCAGTGGGGTTCCTTTTCCCCCACATTCCCTGCCAACATTTGTTGTTAAAATTCATGATGTTGGCCAGTCTAAATGGGATAAGATGGAATCTCAGAGTTGTTTTGATTTACATTTCTATAATGACAGGAATGAAGAACATTTCCTTATGGGTTTCTTTGTCATTCATTACCTCTTCTGAGAAGGTTCTCCTTAGTTCTTTACACATTTAATGGTTGGTATATTAGGTTTGGAAGGGGTTAGTTTCTTGAGCTCCTGGTATATTTTGGATTAGGCTTTTGATGTAAAGCTGGTAAAGATCCTCTCCTCATCTGTTTATTGTCTTTCTAGTTTAGTAAATATGTCCTTTGCTGTGCAGAAAATTTTTAGTTTGATGTAATCCCATTTGTCAAGTTTCTCTCGTAGCTGTTATATCCCGGGACTCTCTTCAAAAAGTTTCTGCCTATGCCTATGAGTTCTAATGTTCCTCTTACTCCCTCTTGCAGTAATTTCAGAGTCCAGTCTAACATTGAGGTCTTTATTCCATTTTGAGTTGATATTAGTGCATGGTGACAAACTTAAAATCCCCTTTCTTTTTCTGCATCTGGATGCCCAGTTCTCCCAACATCAATTATTAAACAGGCTCTCTTTATTCAACTGTATATCTTTGGCTCCCTTATCAAATATCAGATAACTGAAATAGATAATTTTATTTCTGGGTTCTTCTAGTCTATTCCATTGATGTTCAGGCCAATTTTTCTGCTAATATCAAGCTGTGTTTGTTATTATAGCTCTGTAATAGAGCTTGAGGTCTGGGATTGTGATACCACCAGCATTGCTTTTATTCCCCTAGAATTTTTTTGGCTATTTGAGTCTTTCGTTGTTCCAAATGAATTTCTGGATTGTTTTCTCTATCTCAGTAAAAAACATCATTGGGATTTTGATGGAGATTGTACCGAATTTGTTATTTTTTATCAGTATGGCCATTTTCTACCTATTTATGAACATGGGAGGTCTTTCTATTTCTGATCTCCTCTTTGACTTCTTTCTTTAAAATTTTATAGTTTTTACCATAAACATCTTTTACTTCTTTGGTTAAGTTTATTCTCAGATATTTAGAATTATTTCTTTAAAGCAAAATTTCATTAAAACATTTGATCATGCATTTTGTTTAGTTTTATGATAAAATATTGTATGTTCAAAAGTCCTCAGGAGTTAATAGAGCTTCCAGGATGATCCTTCTCCATGACATTCACTTATCATATTTCTATAGACTTGTAGATATTAGACATGCTATGGTCAAAAATGTCCTACATGCTATACATAGACACAGCCTCATCCCTATCACTTCTAGACATCAAGATAGGTCAACCAATTACAAGCTGTACACTAGGGTGGAGAAAAGAAATTGGTTGAGTTTTTCTGGTGAATTTCACAGGATGTAGTGAGTTTTCCCAAGGAATTCTCTAATTTATTAGTTGAGACATATTACTGACTCCATTAGTTTCCTAGGTTGCCCTTTTCAATGTAGTTTTGAACTTTGGATGCCAGAGAATCCAAAATAAATATGCCTAAACCACTCTCTGAATTTTAAATTGCACTCATCCAACTGGAAATATGGGAGTTACAATTGAGTTTGTGGTCAAGAGAACTGTACCATGCCAAAACAAAGCCACTGTGAAATTGCTCTTCCAACTGCTTTGGCATCATCTTTAAGACAGAACTAGTTGTCTTATTGAAAAAGCATCACTTCCTTTTCTAAAAATCAGTGTAGATGGGCTGTGAATGTGGCCGAGTGGTTGAGTGTTTGCCTAGCATGCATGAAGCCCTGAATTCAATTCCTCAGTACCACACAAACAGAAAAAGCCAGAAGTGGCATTTTTAAAACACAGTCAAACTTCTTGTTAACATAGTATAGTATAGAAATGCTAAAGTTTAGGCATGTATAATAGGATTTCCTTCATCAAGAGGAAAGTACATGATTCTATTTCTTAATATTTGATATTAATGTCATAAAATGTAAACACTGTTATGTCATAGACTATTTGATTACAGTTTTATCTGAACCTATCTCTTGAGCTGAGAAGCCAAAATGATGATCAAATTCATTGTTTACTGCCAGTAGCATTCTTGAGGCATTCATAGTCTTCTCAGATGTTATATGAACTTCTCTTCGAAAATCTTAGCATTGATGGTTCATTCACAGATGTACTTATAGTGATCTTAAAGTATTCTTGTCTTCTTTCAGTCATTTTCTCATCCTATTATGTTTCTTCATAAAGCAGTTTATAATCTTACCTGGAGTTTTTAATTAGGTGCTAGATAAGGAATTATTTTCATGGACAACCAAATTCAGCAAAGACAACTTACGTCACATTAAAATATTTTTAGCCACAGAATTTATGCTTATGTCACTGTGCATCTCCCAGGGAGAAATGGAATGTGTGAGAACTCTGAGTATTTTGGCTGCTGAATTTTTCTCCCTTAGAGCAGTAACTGTTATGACTAGAGTTCTGTCACTCTTGGGAATTTAGTAAAATCCTCTTTACTTCTCATGTCCTGCCACCACGATGGGACTTGTGGGGCTTATTCATATCTATTCTCAAACAGAAGGGGTGTCCCAATATTACATACAAACACACATGTAATCTTTTCAAATGAATTGTTCTTACCTGGAATCTTACACAGAGGTCAATTAAGAGCCATTGTGCAAAAGGACTTAGTAGATTTTATAGAAGATACAAAAATATGCTGTTTTTCATTGTAAAGTTGATACCACATATCTAAAAGCTGGTGATTGCTTTATGAGCAGGGATAATAGGTCAGATAGTTAACCTCAACCATAATAATCTTGTTTTACACAATTCATAATCATAATAATAACCACTGCTTTGAGGTATCTGTTACATACTAGGCACTATGTAAAATAATCTACATATATAATCTCACTAAATTCTCACACCCACCTCAAAAGTCTAAATTGTAACTTGGGACTGTTGGCCTACAAAAAAAAAGGAAAATTAGAGTCTCTTCATGCTGTCACAACCTCAGATTGAGTTGCAACATTAAATTGCTTATAGCAATGCTGGATTTTCCTTAATTGATATTATTGCTCTTAAGTATGAATGTAGTTGTTATTTTTTCAATACATCAACCCAAAAATTGCACAAAAGGCAATCTACATGCTTTATAATTAGCAAACAATCAGAAAATCAATCTATAGGCTAGCTAAATGGCTTCATGCATACTACTCTAACATTTACAGTTTTCTAAATATCAGTCTAATGAGCATTTGGAATATGAGCTGATCACTAGACAGTAAAAGCCAATCAGATCATGAAGTGTGGAGGCAGGTTGAAATTTTCATTCTGCCATTTCCCATGTAGTGACCTCAGGCAGAATTATGCCTGGCTTAGAGTGTACACTAAATAAACAAACTATCTAATTATCAGTCCTCTACCAAGTTACCATTATTTATCACTGACTGAATATGTAACTATACCAAAAATCAGCTTTTACAAGTAGTCCCAGTGATCAGTCTCATTACTTTAGAGACTTGTCCTCATTTTGTATTTTAGGCACCCTAAGAGTAGTAAAATGGTCTTGGGGCTACTGAGAACACAGAACTTTTCTTCACTAATTTTTTCCCTAAATACTTTCTCAATGAAGATTTTGAGAACAAATTCTCAGAATTCATGTTCAACCTCTGGCTCTTTGCTTAGTACTGGCCACCTTCTCTTCCCTGTTGAGTTGCTTTAGTCTATTTCTGAGGTAAACTCTTCATGATATCTGTTTTGTCTTGATTCTCAGCCCTAGTGTCTTCTTTTTCTTTGTAGCCCAAGCAGCTCTCAGCAGTAGTTGTTAACTGTTGTTTATTAAATCAGACCCTAAAAATAATATTTGGAGATACTTGTGATACATTTCTTTAAAAACAGAATAAATTAATTTTTCCATGTTTTTCTCCCTCCTCTCCATTCTCTGACAAATACTTATTGAATTAAAAAATGTTCTATGTTTTAGTGTCTTCTCTTTGTCTTATGAGTAGAGTTTGTACATATCTTAGAACTATTTTCTTTCTTGATTTTAAATCATAGGTCAATCTTGACATTTCATTACTCAGAGCTTTACTATGTTGTTACTGTTATTTATTGTTTATTCACTTATTGCTGATGCCTACTGAGCTCTCATTTCACTTTTGGTTGACAATTTCTTTATCCACAACACTGCTTAAATATACCCTGTGCCTTAAAATTGAATTTTTTGACTTATTTTTATTTGTGCCTGCTCTGGTTTCTATCTGATATAACCAACTTCTGAAAATCTAATCATAGATTATGCTCCAAACCATTCAATCATGAAGAATAGATACACTCAGTGATTCAACTTCACAAGTGAAAACAAATTTCTTATTAGAAACCTGAGCTATCACTGTTGTTCAGTATACTGATGAAAGATTTTGTTCAAAACTCACGTCATTTCTTCACTACACAACAAATACATTTTATTTCTTCAAATACTTTCTCTTTCAACATTTTTATTGTTAAAAATTAGATTAAAGAGTTAAGTATACTCATCTAAAGTATTCCCTGTCTCTCTTAGTTTTTACTACATGATCATAATATTCTAAGTTTCTCTTTTTAGGAATTCTGCTTAGGGATTTATAAAAAAAATGTCTTGGAGATAGATGTTATTTTTATTTCACCAGAGATGCAGGTTAAGGAACCATGAAAAATGAATGAAATTATAAATGTCTTTGGCTACTGACAGAAAAAAATGTTTAAAATTTTTCTATATTTAAAAAATGTAAATACAACTTCCATATATGTATAATAGATGCTACTTTTTAAATATACAAATTAAAATCACCTAAATTTCTCATAATTTGTAATACACAGACTATTGCTCCTCCACTTATAAGCCTTGCAGTTTTAATTACAATAAAGTAGATATATTAACTTTACCAAACACCATTAGCATTAAATAAAAGTTAGATTTTTTAATTTTTTTCTTTATTATTTAGTCTTTCCCCAAAAATATAGTTTAGAGAAAAAAAACACTCTTACCTAGTGTTACAGACATCATTAAACAGTTTTTTAAAAGTTCAGCAATTAACCTGAAGGTAAACTTTTTAAGCTCAAACTGAGTGAATTTCTAGAGAATAATAACCTTGATCTTTTCAGGAAGTTCCTGGTGTTCTCTGAGTTACAGAATAGGGTCATTCATACCATAAGGATGATGCTTATCTAGTTTTGGATCTCCTCTTGATATCAAGAAGATTGAAGTGGATATTTTTCAGATTCTAAATTAATGCAGTAGTTCTCTTCTTCCTCTGCTTTCTTTCCTTCTCTTGCCATTTCTAACCTCAACTTCCTTCCCTAAATTTTTCCTCCTTCCCTCTGTCTAGCTCTCTGTCTCTGTCTCTCTCGGTCTCTTGCTCTTGATGTTTTACTCTTTCTTCCCTTCCTCCTTTCTCTCCTCTCTCCCTCACCCTGTCCCTCTCTATTTCTCTATATTTGTATCTTCCTCCCTTCCTCCTTCTTTCTTCATTTCTCTCTCTTCCTCCCACTCCTTTCTTTCTGTTTTGCCTTTCCTCTCTGCCTTTCTTCCTCCTTTCTCTCTCCCTGTCTCTGAGTGTTTCTCTTCTTCATGTGTTTGTCTTCTTGTCTTTCTGACTCTTGACTATCTCTCGCTCCTTTATTTACTGAGACTATTTGCACAATAACTATCTTTCTACTATGACATCAGCAAGAACTATAGTTTCCTCCCAGAAGCCATGTTATCTACAGGGCATGTGAACAGATTGAGTTGATACAATGGCCTCTCTCCTTCTGCCTGCTCATCTTCCTTCTTGCCCTCTACCTGCCTCCATTCTCATTCAGGTTGAATAATCTGCCAGTTTCTGTAACAGGAAATTAAACACATTTTTTTTCTGGAGTCTAAACCGTATAAGAGCCATTGCTCCATTGTAAAAGGCAAGAAACAAGAGGGAAATAAATTATTAAATTATTTTGAATAGTCAGTTGGGTAAGAGCCATTGGATTCTTTAAGACAAAAAAAACATGTTTTGTAGTATTATAGTTCATTTGGAATGTAGGAAGAATGAAGTTTTAATTTTTCTTTTGTTAAGACTGCCTAAAGATACTTTAAACAAAAATGAGTAATTACCTGAAATCTAAGTCAATCAAATTGATTCACACCCAGAATTCTTTCCTGCTCATCTACTTGGATTGGAATGATTTAATATGCATGTTTAAGTTTCTCCTAAAGGAAAATCACCAGGAGGGAAAACACCGGTGAAGAAGTCTCCTCCTGTTAGCTCTTCAGAAGCTTCACCCACTCCAACAATGCCACCGCCACCCAAGCCAGGATCAGAAGAATGGGTCTATGTTGATGAGCCAATTCCTGAGGTATGGCAGCTTCCAATCAAACTTCTAGTTATTATGAAATTCACACCATTGATTTTCAGCATCACCAAGTCTATAATGGCTAGTAATATGTATGTTGTTAACAAGGTCGGGGGCAACTTGCCTGTGTGAGGTCCTGATTTCCATCCTCAGCATTGAAAACATAGTATCTGAGGTAAACTTTCCAGACATTTCATTGAAAACCACATCTCAAATTTTTCCTTCCTTACTGGAGTTTCTGAGTCATGCTTTGAAGCGCTGAAATAAGGGAACAATGTGTTCTATGAGGGCCAATTCGCTCCCTGAGGACAAGCAGAGATTCCGTTTCCTAGAAGAGGGACTGCCACTGAACACACCAACCAGATAATTTACAGCCTTCCGTCCATGTTCCAATGTTCACATCACAATGCTTTTAGATGAAGTTTCACATCTGACCATTTAGAACTAGAAGATAATTTTTAACTTAACTAAACCTGTTAAATGATGATGATGATGATGATTATGCTGATAATAATAATAATACCAGATACTTAACTTTAGACCCTGAAATTCAAGGACAAGACAAGTAGATGCCCCAGGAGAACCCACTGTCCTCCAATAGCTGCAAATGTCAGCTGCGTACTTACTCCTAGCAGCCCTAATGGATTAATTGCCTTGGGAAATAGCACACAGGGTGGTGATTTATAACTTTTCAAAGGCAAGGAGTTCTTCCAAGACTAAATCCCATATTTTTTACTGTAGTCTCTTTTTTACAGTGGTTTCTTACTATCATGATGGCAAGGGCTCTCTATATCAGGTATTTCAGATCCATCCTACATTGAGGCAATTGTGATAGTGCTGCTGTTGGTTCTGGGTTTTCCCAGAGATAGCTGATAGCCCAATTTGGTTACAGATTCATTGGTGGGACAGCATGAGAGCATGAAGAGTAAGTAATAGAATTCTACACAGAATCAAACTTAGATTCTTGATTAATTTTGAGTAATTTAGTTAATGAACATGAGGACAAGATTAGAACAGACTCTTAAACGATATATATCCATATATTATATATTTTACATTTGAAATTTGATATCACTCAACAAAAGAGAATCTTCTATATATATGTATGTATGCACATATATATTATGTATACATGTATTCTTATACACACATATATACATTATATGTATAATATATATGTACATATGTATATACATAGATATACATATATTTATATATTTGATATATAGAAGAAGACTTTAAAGGAGGGAAATTTCGTAAGAGAAAAATATAGGAAAGCAAAACTAAAAGTTAAATTATTCCTCATATAAACTAGCTGGTTTGACTAGACCAGAATGGAAGGATAGTAATATGATTATTTTAAATGCTCCTCAGAACCATTTTGTAAAAGATAAACTAGAAAACAGTGATTGGAAGTAGGTCAGAAAAGGTTGTTAAAATGTCAAAGAAAAATTAAGTTAATCATCTCTAAATGATTAACTTTGATAAATGGACATTTGCAATATGTCTGAACATGAAATATTTTGGATCTTTAAGACTATCCTATCTCCATCCCCAAATCTACATCCAAAAATGTAACTAATGATAAGATGTTTCAGGGGGCAGGTCACCTTACAGCCACATAAACATTTAATACCCGTTACGTACAAACACTGCACTCAGGACTGACAGCGCAACGCAGGCAAGGGGGAATATAAGCTACAGCTTTGTACCAGACTTTAGAACCAAAGTACAGAGACTTACAATCACATAGAAAAATATAAGCTACAGCTTTGTACCAGACTTTAGAACCAAAGTACAGAGACTTACAATCACATAGAGAACAGTGGATTTAAATTGAAATATAATAAAAAACATTCCCATTGTAAGGACTCTCAAAATGTGATTTCATTGGTTAGGAACAGAGAGAAGGAAAGTCCAAGAGTGTTTGAGGGAACATCTTTTAGGAGACAAACCTGGCAGGAAGACAGCTCTTCGTTCACGTGGGCATTAAAAAAAATGCTGAGTGAAGCATTTGGCCTTTAGCTACATAGTAACAGAACCCATCCATGTTCTTATGCAAGTTACATATTAAAATCCACTTTCAAAATAATAACTCAGAAAAACAGGACAGTGCACTGATTAAAAGTGTAAGCTGTGACTAGTCTGTTTTAAAAAAATATTGTAAAGGTGATGAATAAGGGGTTTACAGTTATATAAGTAAGGTAGTACCGAGTACATTTCTTTTTAAACACTGTTACCACCTCCCTCATTTTCTCTGGCTTGTCCACCCATGACACTAAAGAGCTGGTGTCACCTAGTACACGCTATTTAAGCCCTATTGCCACAACTGCTTCACCTTTAAATGAGAAAGCTAACAGACACTGATTTTACAGGTGGTTGTAAATTCCTTATATAGGACTAGCTGATTTCACAATACTGTTTGAGAATATTCAGAAGATTCCAAAGTTTTGTCAGAAGGCTTTTGAACTACTCTAGACAAGTATAAGCATTAACAGAAGATGGCAAGAAAAGATAAAAATCTATGTAGGATTCAGAAAAGGTGTCTTTCAGATTTTTCATTTTGCACTCCCTTCTTGTTTCATGATGCTCTACCCTCATTAGCCTGAATTCTTGTCCTTGAATGTGCCAGAACCTTTCCACCATAGTGCTGTTCCTTATGCTCACAGTGTTCATTACTAAAATTCCCCTTCTTTACAATCTACTTAAATAATATATATATACATGTGTGTGTGTGTGTGTGTGTGTGTGTGTGTGTGTGTGTGTGTGTGTATACCTTATTCACCACCACACTCCTATGCTCTATAATAGTTGCTCATAGAATTGCCAGTCAACGAGTAAATCTTGATTGATTACTTACTGGCCTGGACATAGTAACACAATGAATAGAATGACTTGAACACAGTGAATAGAATGACATGAATCCTGCATTTTTGCTTGGCTTTCTCCTTATGAATGATAACTGCTTAGCAAACCAAGAAAGAAGACAGTATGAATGGCGGCTATCCTTCTTCAAATACCATAATGAAGGTCAAAAAGTTGAAAGCAAATTCACACTAAAACATCACATTTCTCATGGAAAAATGACATGAGTTGTAAGAGAACTTCTGCTTTAAAATACTCTGCTTACTACATCCACAGAAATTGAATAATATATCTTTAGTACTTGGCATTTCGTGATTGGAAAGTATCCGGATGACTTCTAATGAATACACATGTGACTCCCTGAGTAAATAAATACACAGCCAATAGAAGAATAACTATATAACACATTTATATTGACTATAGTATATAACCTCGCTCTATTTCATGGATCACTTCTCACATTTTCATCATCTATCTGTGTTATTGCTGCTAACATGAAACAGATGTTCTAACCCCCGTGGCACACAGAGCAAGGACACAGTGTCCTGGGGAAAGTCAGAGAAGGATCTCCCTTCCACCCTGACATCAGCACCGGGAAGTGCTCCAGCTGAAACAAAATATGGTTATTCTATTCATATGATCCATAAACATATTTTGAGGACCTGCTAGGTCTCTGATACTGTGGTAATTACAGAAAAGATTGTATTGTTTCTCACTTAACAGGATTGATATTCTGGAGTGGAATGCAGATAATAGGCAGTTTAAGTTAATATCATCAGTACTATCACAATGGGACAAGCATAGGGTACTAAGAGAAATCCTCAGAGCATCAGACTGGATCAGAGAAGGAGTAATGTCTGTGCTGAGAAGTGAGGAATAGGAGTTCACTGGGGGAAGAGGAGTAAAAAATTTCACCCGGCATAATCTGCTTAGTTGCTTCACCTTGATCTTCTTGCTTATTTTAAACCAAATATTCAGAAAGATCTTCATTTTGAAACAACTATTTCTGCTCTTTATCATTTAACAGGAAATAACTTCATTTTTAGTGCCTTACTGGGAACTGATAGAGAATTCCTATATCAACACCATCAAAACTGTACTCAGGCATCTGCGAGAAGACCAGTTCTCTGTGCTCGTTTACTTGTATGAGACCCGGTAAGGAAGTTGCCCATGTCAGAATTCTATCCTTTACAAGCACGACACAGAAAAAATGCATGTCCTTCTCTTAATTCCTTACAGAACAAGTTTCCAGGAGTTTCTAAGACGTCCAGATCACAAGCAGGATTTCGTTTCTCAATGGCAGGCTGATTTCAACTCTCTTCCCGATGATCTGTGGGAAGATGAGGACACAAAGGCTGAGCTACACCAACGAGTGAATGTAAGAACCACAGTGCCCATTGGCCTCAATGACTACCTTCTCATACTTTGTCCAACAAATACCAGTTCCTGTCCTTCTTACTTTCAAGGACGGCAGCCTGAAGGTGGCAATGCTTTGAATAATTACCACCCAGTTTACTTTCAAGAGCTGACATTCACCTGCAGTTTGATTCAGAATGAGAATAGAGCAAGTCCACCTCTGGGAAGAAGGCCCCCCTGGGCATCTGCCTCATAAAGTCTTATCCCCAGTTCTTACGTGGACTATGTAGCTGTGTCCAGTCCTAATGCGAATCCCATGCCTACCTTGAATGCAATTACACAATCAGTTCATTGCAAGGTAGGAGGACCCAAAGCATAGCTTTTATTGTATACGTGGAGTTACCTCTCCTGAGGGCAGATGTCAAACTTTACATATCTTCATATCCAGCAAGCCAAGGGTTGAAAGTTTGTAGACAGGTATATTTTCAGAAATTCATGAATGAGTTTTGTCACCCTGCTACTCTAAACAAGGGCTTCTAACGTACAAGATATCAGCCTTTCAATCTTCATCTCTCCTCTGAAAATTGATAGACATCTTATCCCAGTAGAAGTATAGGCTACTAATAGTTGAATCTGGCAGTGATCTCAAGAATTATTTGTGAAACAAATACATCACTGAACTCAACCCCATGACCCATCATTTGCTCTGAAACTCTTTGTTAAGCATCATGATTCCAGCACTGTTCAAGGGCAAGGAATTCAGCAGCGAACCCAACGCTGTGTGGTCCAGGAAATTTATATTCCGGTAGCCAGGGTACAGAGAACTAGTGACAAACAAATACACTCATACTGGGTATTTTATAAGTGATAAGAGCTGTTGAAAGGACAAGGAACTAGGAAACTCAGCTTCTAGTTTTAAGATCCTGTAGAGATCAATTGGGAGGCTCTTAGAATAGAGGCTAGGTATCATGGTGGCCCAGATGATGGGCAAGTGCTGAAGAGTTTAATACCCTTATAGGTAGCATATGTCTTAGTAAAACTGACATTTTAAACCTGTTCTTAGCTATTCCTGAAAGTACTAAGCAACTATGTAAATCCTATGACCGCCTTTTTCAATCTCTTTCCTGCCCATTTATAAATCCAGCCTCAAGTTTTTATACATATTACCCATAGCAATGAGATGATTGTTGGTAGAAAAAGAGAAGATTTAGAAATTCCAGCTTTTTATTCTTTTTTTTCAGAGTGTATTGACTCTTTGTTGCATTCCTTCAATTTGCATTAAACAATATAATATTAATCTTGTTCAATATAGTTTTGGACAAAACACAGACATTAACCTCAATGAACAAGAGACACAAGTTAATACAAAGTGTGCTGCTTCAGCAGAGGAGAGAGGCAGGACCAGAAATGGGATCCAGGATACTGGCCACCAGCAATCACAGATTTTCACAATATAAGCCACTATTTCAAAAGCCACAAATAAGCCAGGGAAAACACAACAGAAATAGACAGACAGCAGGATTTAAAAATGATTTGTCCTCTACTGTGCAGAAACATCAGGCTTTTTATTCTAATTGCAAATGCACAGTGTGTTTACTGTCGATAATTAGATGATGAAAAAGACAAAATTTAATATTATAAATCTGCAATTCTACCGCCAATATTTAAATACACTTTAGGGCATGTCTATGTGCATTTCCAGATTATTTTTACAGAAATATGATTGCAACATAGAAGCTGTTTTGTAACATTCTTTCTTCATCGGAACAGTACATTTTTGTTTTTAATAAAGATTGACCTGGAGCTTTATTTTTATGGCTAAATGGTATGATTAATCATACAGATTGCTACCATTAGTCGCAATTTCACTAACAAAACTTGTTAGGCAGCAATTTTGTTATTATAGGAAATTATACATAATAAACTTTTATCTAGCTAAACACTGATTACATTTTTAATTGTATTTTAGGTCATTATTGAAAATAGAGAATAAAAGGGTAAATAGTTGAATAAAAGATTATTACATTTTAAAGATTATATTAAGTCATCCATTATTAAATTCTAACTGCTTTTTAAATCTTTGTCAACTTAATGACTAATTTAATTTCTAATTTAGCATAGAAAATTGAACTTTTATTTTTAATAAGGTTGACCTTTCATCCCTGAGTTTAATGATCATTTTTTGAATCCTGTTTGTGATTTCTACACACTTTTCTGTTGAAGTGGGCTTATTTTCTTATTGATATCTATGACTTCTTTATATCTTAAGGATGTAGACAATCTATTGATCATATATTACAAACGTATTGCCAGTTTAATGTTTGCCCCACATTTTAGGTGATTTTTAACATGCACAAAAAATCAATGTTTATGTAGATAAATATAGAAATATTTTATTATAGCATTTTGTGGCCAATTTAAAAACACTTCTTCATGGCAAAATTAAATACACATGTACCACTATTTTTAAAACTTTCTAGTGTTATGTTTAACTTATAAATACTTAAATTATATTACTTTAATAGAGACTTTGAGTTTGTACTGCGTTGCATATGGCACACTTTTCTCTATATATAACCATTTATTTCTCCTTAGTTACATATGGTCCATATATTTCCTTATAGGATTTTTCTTAATTTATTGTTAGACTTGAAAATAAAATATATAAATGTAACCTGAAAACAAATCTAGAAGTCAGACCTGAAGGGAGGAGGCAGAATTAATAGAGATAGAAGTAGAATTCTGCTACTGTCATAAGTCAGTATTTATTATATCCCCGCCCCCCAAAAAACACTTATGTCAATACAAAGGAGATGTCAAGATCAGCTCTAAAATATAGCAATATATTCTGATGAAAATGATGTATGACATTTTCATTGGGGGTACAGTCTCTACATGGTAACAAGCCAAAATGCTAAAGTAAGAGTCCAAATACAGTGTTCCAACTGGAATCAAACTCCTTGGGTTTGAATTACTGGCTCTACCAGCTCAAAACCATAAGCAAATAACCTGACCTCACATTACCTGAATTATCTTCTCAGCATCCTCCCAGCTCTACTGATTCTTCATTGTAGGCATATTCATTCTGACTTGTTTCCCCCATCTGCAATATGAAGATAACACTAAATGGGATGATGCGAGCGTAGTGATGAATGCTTTAACATGTATTAGGAAGAGCTCATTACCAATTATAAAACTGAAATTTACCAATTAAAATGGTAAATTTCAATTTTATAATTTACCATTTGAATTACCATTTCAATTGAAATGGTAAATTATAAAACAAACAAATAATGTTTTATTTAAATTGCCCCATTAAACATATTACATATAAATAGTATATTCAAGATTATTATTGCTCAGAATCTATTATGTTGCCAGGCTGAAATTCTTCAAAAGAATTTATTGATAACTCTTTAATACAAAACTTACTTTTGGACCACCCATTAAAATCAAACTATATTTCTTGGCAAATAATGGTGTCTGCCTATGATTACTGATTATGAAGCCTTGATTTCGGTGAAGAAATGTATCATTTCCCATCCACAATACATTATACTCAGAAAATGATTTCCAACCAAAGAATCTTACTGAGAAAGTACTGAAACACATAATCACCCATGGATAAATGTCACTTTAGTGGATTTGCATTTAATGTGAACACATGATTTGAAAGCAGAACCAAAAATGATTACCAGTTGAATGAATGACTGTAACACATGAGGTCTAGATTTTTGTTAGAGACATTTATAACAGCAGCAAAGATTTTACCTCCATCACACTGGGGTGATTTGAACCGTGATCATTCAGCAGAACTGTCTTTCTCTCTCCTCAGGATTTGCGAGACCGCCTGTGGGACATTTGTGAGGCTAGGAAGGAAGAGGCTGAGCAGGAGCGGCTGGACATCATTAATGAGAGCTGGCTGCAGGACTTCCTTGGAATCACCATGAACCACTTCTTTTCCTTGATGCAAGTAAGAGCAGCCGACCCCAGATCCCTCCCTGGGCAGCCATGTTTCTCATGGCACCAATCCTTGAATAGACTTCAGGTAATGATCATTTGTCCAAGATGCTAAAAAGCCAGAAGCCTACATGAGAAGGACGAAAGTGAAGAACCTTTTAGAAGGTCTACAAAAGCCCATAGTACTGGTTTAAAAAGAAAGAAAGAAAAAAGAATAGCTAGAGTTTTCCAAGTTAGGTTCCCTGGAATTCTAGTTTCACAAACTAAATTTTGTTGTTAAATGATTCTGGTAAAGGCTAAAGAAATGTTATCATTTCCTCTCTCTGGGAATTGACACACATTAACATATTCAAATATCAAGATGCTTTTCTGCAAAGAAAATCTTTAAGTTAACTCAGCATTTCTTTAACTATTTGACCTTTAAATTGTGTCATTTATTCCTTCCCCAAGAAGATACACGCTAACAACTTCTAAGACAACTTTTTTACACATTTTTAAATTTTATTTTCTTTTTCTTTTTTTATTGTAAAGGTAATGTACAGAAGGGTTACAGTAACATAAGAAAAGTAAAGGGCGCATTTCTTTTTGAACAGTGTTACCCCCCCCTCTAGTTTTCTCCCATTACCCCCCTTTCCTCCCCCATCTGTAAAGTTTATTTGCAACACAGTGTCATGTGATTCTCACTGTTGCATTGGTTCAGCCTTTGTCTTTTGTCTCACCATTTCTTCTTATCCCCAATTCAGATAAACTTATATACAACACAAAGAATATGGAAATAAAAACAACAGGGTAAAGCACAGGGGGGAAATTGAAAGAAAAAAATAAATAAATGCATACAGTACACTAAGGAAAAAAAACATCTTCTCTATCTTGTAGTTCATTTCTATTAGCATCATTTTATAAGGTCATATGTACATGGCTATTGTGCTATTGTGATCCACTGCTAGAGCTACCCTAGACATATACTAATTAATACATATGAAGGAAACCACTCATCAAGTTTCCTAGTTCTGTTTGCGCATATACCTTGAATAATACACCTGTATTCATGCATTCTATTCATCTACCCCCACTCTCTAGCTAAGATATGCTTAGCTTCCTAATATTCATTTTATTAAATACCTGATAGTTGTTCAAAGGGATTATATCATACCATCTGTGAGAAGAATTTCAATTCTTTTTATGTGGCAATCCTGAATATGGTATTGTATCCTATTCAATTTTGGTATATAATAAATCACAATTTACCTCCCTGAAAATAAATTAATCTCTTATACAAAACAAACATTATATAAGGTAGTCCTAAGGCACCGATATCAGTGTAGGCCCACATACCAATTATTAAAAATAAGCTTTTTTTCTAAACCTAGTTATTATTGAGAGTTCAGTTCTTCAAGAATTGAGATGAGGACTTGGAATGTGGCTCATTGGTAGAGTGCTTGCCTTGCATGCAGAAAGCCCTGGGTTCAATTCTTCAGTACCACATAAACAGAAAAGGTCAGAAATGGCACTGTGGCCCAAATGGTAGAGTGCTAGCCTTGAGCCAAAGAAGCTCAGGGACAGTTCCCAGGCCCTGAGTTCAAGCCCTAGGACTGGCAAAAAAATTGAAATCTATTTACCAATTAGTATAATATTATGGATTAAGGATTATTTTTAGAGTCCCACAACACTTTTCTTCAATTCTCCAAAGTTACTTATCAATACCCAGATTGTGCTAATGGAGTATACATTTGTATATTCTTATAATGAATATTATAAGTGTGGTATTGTGCAAGTTTGTTTTATTCCCATAGTTTTACAAACCTAAGCATGACATTTACAGAATCTACATTGTAGCATTGGTACTGTGCAGATTCTCACTGCATGTATTGCCAATAAATGACTTATCTTGATAGAGTCACTCATATGAATAACTGATACTTGTTTTGCTATCAGCTCCTTTGTGCTGCTTCATCTCCTCACAAGCCTCCTGGCAATCCCAGCGAAAAATTCCAGCTTTCAGCATTGGAGATATTATCTCGGTGCTGTATATGCTTAGCAAGAGGAAAACTGCAAAGAGAACTATTCATTATCACATTATGATGTTATTTGTTATGCATCCACACTAGTGAATACTGCTCTAGAGCACAAGACTATCATTTTGCATTATTTTTGTTTCTGGTTTTGCATTTCTGCCTAAAGCATTTTTGGTATCACTCAAATCAAGTAATGTGTTGGCAATGACAACAAAGATACTTCATTGTTTGTTAATATATGATTGATTGATCCCTGGCAGCAATAAGAATACATAGCATCAAAACAATGCACACTTCAAGCATAATGCCTACTAAAACCTTTTGTCACAGTATGGAGAAGCATAGAAATATCAGTTTCTTCAATGTAATCAAGTCAATAAGTACACAGAGTAAAAGTTACCTTTAAAATCAAAACAGAACTTAGAAAGTGGAAAAACCTCCCATGCTCCTGGATTGGAAGGATCAACATCGTGAAAATGGCAACGCTTCCAAAGGCTATCTACAAATTCAATGCAATACCTATCAATATTCCAACCCCATTCTTCAATGAAATAGAAGAGGCAATTCAAGAATTCATATGGAACAATAAAAGACCCCGAATAGCAAAAATGATCTTTAACAGAAAGAACAGTGCTAGAGAAATATCAATACCAAATTTCAAACTCTACTACAAAGCCATAGTAATCAAAGCAGCTTG
Organism: Dipodomys ordii; assembly: GCF_000151885.1. Classification (NCBI taxonomy): domain Eukaryota; kingdom Metazoa; phylum Chordata; class Mammalia; order Rodentia; family Heteromyidae; genus Dipodomys; species Dipodomys ordii. Next base: position 12,331,197 of record NW_012267257.1, on the reverse strand, counting down.
GTACTGGCACAAGAAAGACCTCAGGACCAATGGAATAGAACTGAAAACCCAGAAATGAACCATAGACCTATAGCCACCTAATCTTTGATAAGGGGGCTAAAAAAAAACAGAATGGAAGAAAGACAGCCTCTTCAGTAAATGGTGCTGGCAAAATTGGTTAACTACTTGTAGAACACTAAAGCTAGATCCTTCTATATCACCCTGCACCAGAATCAACTCCAAATGGATCAAAGACCTTGGAGTCAAAGCAGATACCCTAAAAACATTACAGGAAGGAAAAAGAGAAACCCTAGGTCTTCTTGACACAGGCTGAAATTTTCTTATTAGAGACCCAGAAACTCAACAAATCAAAGAAAGGTTGGACAAATGGGATTGAAGAGCTTCTGCATGGCAAAGGACATAGATTGCAAGATCAATAGAAAGCCCACAGATTGGGAGAATATCTTCACTAGCCATACAACAGACAAGGGTCTCATATCTAAAATATAGCTGGAACTCAAAAAAATTAAATCCCCCAACAACAAATCCTCAAAGAAATAACTGCCCAATAAATAAGTTGGCTAAAGACTTAAAGAGAAACTTCTCTGAAGAGGAAAGAAGGATGGCCAATAGACACATGAAGAAATGCTCAACCTCTCTAGCCATAAAAGAAATGCAAATCAAAACAACATTGAGATACCACCTCACCCCAGTTAGAATGGCTATAATCAAGAACTCTATAACAACAGATGCTGGAGGGGATGTGGCCGGAAGGGAACCCTACTGCATTGGTGGTGGGAGTGTAAACTTGTTCAGCCACTTTGGAAAGTAGTATGGAGGTTCCTCAAAAAACAAAACATAGAGTTCCCCTATGACCCAGCAATCCCACTTTTGGGCATTTACCTGAATGATCACAAACAAGACCATACTAAAGCTACCAATATAATTATGTTTATTGCAGCATTATTTACCATAGCTAACATATGGAACCAACCCAGATGCCCCTCAGTAGATGAATGGATCAAGAAAATGTGGTATATATATACACAATGGAATTCTATGCCTCCACCAGAAAGAATGACATTGCCCCATTTGGTAGAAAATCGAAAGACTTGGAAAAAATTATATTAAGTGAAGTAAGCCAGGCCCAAAGAAACATAGGTCCCACAGTTTCCCTTATTTGCAATAACTATTATATGTCTGAGACAAGCAGAAAAGGTCAAATAAGATTATGTTAGATGAAATGAACCACAAGATAGGGACACAAGTGTTTTTTTTCTTTCTTGCTATTGTTTCTAACATATTTATAAGGTATTACATGATTTTTTTGTTGCTTTGTATGTCCCCCCCCGCCATGGTATAACCCCTATTTTCACTGTATTTGATGTTGGTAAAATTTTGGGAGGGGTAGGGCAAAAACAAATCGTTTAAATAGGGATACAGGTGGACCTATTGCAATAATGAGATGTACAAGTCGTTATGTTGAAAACGAACTTCACAACTTTGGTAGGGGGGGGCAAGGAGGATTGGGGAGGGCAGGAGGAGAATGGGAAAGGATGGGAAGGGGAAACAAAGGAGGAGGCTACAATGCTTGATAAGAAATGTACTCATTACCTTGCTCATGTAATTGTAACCCTTCTGTACAGTATTTTCACAATAAAATAACTTATTTTTTTAAAAAAGTTACTAGTGGGGTGCCGGTGGCTCATGTCTCAGATCTCAGAAGGCTGAGATCTGAGGATCTCGGTTCAAAGCCAGCCCAGGCAGGAAACTCTGTAAGACTTTTATCTCCAATAAACCACTAGAAAACCAGAAGTGGTGCTGTGGCTCAAGCAGTAGAGCACTCGCTTTGAGCTGAAGAGCTGAGGGACAGTGCCCAGGCCGTGTTCAAGCCCCATGAACAACAAACAAAAAAAAAGTTACCTTTAACTCTTGTGACAGTGTTTTAGATATATACATATAACCAAGGCTCTTTTATTTTTTGAACTTCAAATATGTGGGGGATGAAATTTAACATGCCCTTTGATGCATACAGTGCATCTTGATCAGAGTCTCCTCTTCTTCATTTACAGTTGTACAATTTCAACATAAATGTTTTTTAAAGTAGTACTTAGAGAGCCTCATAAGGGCAATATGTGTAGCTTTATCTGTTCTTTCTTGAGTATTGACAGTCACGATTTCTGTTAAAGGCAGAACTGAACCGTTTCCAAGATACCAAGAGACTCCTTCAGGATTACTACAGCGTGATGGAAGGAAAAGTCCCAATAGAAGACAATGAGAGATTTACGAGAATCCCATTGGTTCAACTTGATGGGAAAGACATCTCAGAAAACCAGCTTAGGTGAGGCTCTTCATAGTATTATGCGATAATTGTTTTTGGATATAGAGCTGTGATTTCAAACTACTACAAAAAGAATATCACATTCCTTTTATTACAAATACAGATGGCCAATATTCTAAAAATCGAACATTTTTTTCTGACTCCAGTGTGTCATTGGCTTAAGACTACTAACTTACTTTATTTATACTGTGAAGAGTGTTATTTGTTCCTTTTTATGCACAGATGTTGTATTGTTATCTAGGAGTTCCTCTATTGGACATTTTAGGGGCATAAGTGGATATATAGTATGCACAAATTCTGAACTCTGAAACACTTGCAACATCTGAGCATCTCTAATAAGGGATTATGAACCTCTATTGTCTTTACAAAAAGATCCATCTTGTGTGTGTGTGTGTGTGTGTGTGTGTGATGTACATGAGTATGTGGGATACACACAGGTGTCTGAGGGTGTGATGCACACGAGTATGTGTGGGCATGATTATAGAAATGAAAATGGAATGGAAAATGGGACTTCACTCAAAGATGAGGGAACTGAGATATATGTGTGTGTGTGTGTGTGTGTGTGTGTGTGTGTGTGTGTGTGTGTGTGATGTACATGAGTATGTGGGATACACACAGGTGTCCGAGGGTGTGATGCACACGAGTATGTGTGGGCATGATTATAGAAATGAAAATGGAATGGAAAATGGGACTTCACTCAAAGATGAGGGAACTGAGAAATGTATGTGTGTGTGTGTGTGTGTGTGTGTGTGTGTGTGTGTGTGTGATTTTGACTTCATGAAACTGAAAGAATGATTAACTTGATATTAAATATCTGCCAGAGAGAAAGTAAACTTGGTAGTCAGACAAAAGAAAAATTGTTTTTAGTCACACAAACAGATCAGTATAACATAGAACTGTGTAGGTAGTTATTTTGAATAACATAGTGGATAGAAGCATGGTAAGTTTGGGATAACATCTGAAACACTGAAAAACTGAGCAGATAGAAAATAACGTCATCAAGAAATGTGGGGTAGAGTGGTTGGTAATTCATATGATATAATCTCCAACCAAGAAAAACTAAGAGTTCTTGCTTACTCTTGTAACATATCAAAATAAATGAAAGTAATTTAAAAAACAATTGAAAATCCTCAGTTAGTAAATGTATCAAATGAAAATAAATTGATGAAACATAAAGATGAGTTAAAATAGCATTCTCTCATATCAATAAACATTCAGATGAAAAACTATAAAGCAAAAACAACAAATAAAAATCAAGAAATTATAGAAATAATTTCTTATTAAGAATATAATTGTGTTAATAAAAATGATAAAAAGTGGATAAGAAGGAAAAAAGAAAGATTTCAAGAACAGTGTACAAGCACTGAGTGACAGGTTTAGTCTTCAAGGAGCTAAGCTACATATTTCACACTGAAAGTAGTATGCTCTTTCTGTAAGTTTGATCAACCAATATATGCAGTAGGAGTAACTCAAACAAAATGTATAGCAATGGATATTTTTCAAGTCAAGAACACTTGATTTCAGTTCTGGGTCTGTCACTTCCTAGTTATATGTAAGTAGGTTAAGACAATTATCTGGTCAAATCACTTCAACTCTCCAACTCAGTTTTCTTTGTCTATAAAGCAGGGTTGAGAATCAAAAGATTTGAAAGCTAGCCCCAATAAAACTCTCACCAAATGGGGTGTGTTAATACTATTCCACAATATGCAATTAACTATTCTTGCTTATATGCAATTTTCAAATTGTGCCTATTGCATGTGCATGCTTTGTTTTACCCTCCCTTGCTTTTTTCAAGGATTTGAGATCACATGAACACAACTGAATTAGCCATGTCCTAAATTCCGCTTCTCTTCATACTTCTTCCATTGACCACCCTCTTGGTCCTATCTGGCCACACAAATGCAGGCAATGAATACACAAGAAGAGAAGCCTATACCCTCATTTTGATTCAAACATAAGAGAAATGTTCAGCAAACTGCTGAAAAAGAAATGTGAAACTGAAACAATTAAAACTCTAGAGTCAGTATAAAGCATCAAAACCATCAAAAGGCCAAGTTTCAGTGTCTTCAGTGGCACTGCATTCTGTTCTTTGCACAAAATAGCAAGTCAAGAATAACCGGGAAGCTATTAATGTTGCTTAGTAGAATAAAACCTGCAAAAGAACAACCAGTTCTTATTTTGCACAGACTCTGTACCAATCTCAACCTCAGATCACTCTGTGGCTATCTGCTGGAAATATCAGATAATCATTATATCAACCAATCAACCAAGCCACAGTCTCTGTAACATACAGAAAGAACCAAGCATAGCAATGAGCATTTTTACGTAGCTTTTCCACTACAGTCCTCCCAACAGCTTTATAAAAAATGTAATAGTAATAAAGTAACATTATACATAACAGTAGTAACTACTAATTAGTTGATAATAAACAATAAATAATAATAATATATTTGTATATTTCCAAAGGGAGCATAAGTAAAGAAGGACCATGCCCCAAATTCACTTTCTCATAGTGGAAGAGCAGACTAGAATTTTTTTCTAATAAACAAATTAGAAGTCTGAATTTTTTTCCCAAATGATAGGCACCACTGCTGTGTTTCAAAGTAAGATGTTAGAGCATATTGTTGGACAGTGTTTTACATCTAGAGATGATTGCACAAACTTTACATCAACTAATTGGGCATACAAATCACAATTGAACTGGGCTATGATTTAGCATTATTTCATAACTTCACTTGTGGAGGGATGAGCAGTGAATCTCCAGATCTTGCCTTTCTTAAGTATGGTAGATTGTCAGCAAAGTTTCTGCGAAAGTGTTCTTGGGGCTACCCCTTTCCCATTCCTTCCCAAAGTTCTGTCACCATGGAACTGTTCCCATCACAATAATTATTCTATAGTGTGCATCTCTCTCTGTGTTAACCTTTGAGATCCTAGAATGTTCCAAATACACCATATTACCTGGGATAGCTCTGAAATTTCTACATGGGAACAGTAATATGGTAGAGAGAGGGTTGCGGAAGAGCCTAACTGTTCCTATACTTGTCCAATGCCCCAACTACACCAAATCCTTGCTGCCTCTATTCAATAATCATGTTCAGATCTCACATGTAATCTATGTAACATGCATACCTTGTCTCACATGCCTCCTATATAACTTTCTACTTCAAGACTTCAGATGATGCTAGATCTTAAAGAAAAGCCACACAAGTTCTATTTTGGCTTTTTTCATGGCTGCTTTGTTTTTCATTGGAAATGTTCACTGTGGACAAATTCCAGAGTGGCATTTCTTGATAATATCTAGTATCTTATCTTCTTTGTAGTTATTGACATTTAAGTCTGGAAATGATGTTTGGTTGTTTTTGAGTTTCCTTTTTAAAAAAAATTTTATTGTGAAAATACCGCACAGAGAGCTTACAATTACATGGGCAAGGTAATGGGCACATTTCTTATCAAGCATTATTGCCTCCTCCTTTGTTTCCCCTTCCCATCCCTTCTCATCTCCCCCCCACCCCCCTCCCCCTGCCCAGCCAAAGTTGTAAAGTTCGTTTTTCAACATAACAACTTGTACATCTCATTGTTTCAATGGGTCCACCTGTATCCTTATTTACATGGTTTGTTTTTGCCCTTCCCCTCCACAAATTATACCAACATCAAATACAATGAAAGCAAGGGTTATACCGTGGGGGAGGGACATACAAAGCAACAAAGAAATCATCTTATAAATATGTTAGAAACAATAGCAAGAAAGAAAAAAAATTTGAATACTTATCTTGGGATTCTTTTCACCTAACATCAACTTATCTAACCTTTTCTGCTTGTCTCAGACATATACTAGTTATTGCCAATAAGGGAAACCATTGAGTTTCCTCTTTGTAAGAATGTTTAAAGCATGAATATTTAAATATGCTGTTTTATCATCTGTTCTCCTTTGAAATAATGTGTCCAGGTAAACTTTAAAAATGCAAGTTATGCAACAAAACAAAGAAATACAGTTACAAAAACAGAATTCTGTTAAGTAAAATCTTTATGTTTCTTTGGATCATTTTCTGAAGGATTCCTCTAATCCCTCGAATATCTATTTCTCCGGAAATGGCTACACCCAAACCAAAAGTCAAAGCAATACTGAAAGGCAAGATTGATTACTCACTAGAAAACGTGGAAGCAAACTTTGAGGCTGATGAAAAGTTGGTGATGGACACATGGCAGCAGGCTTCATTAGCAATCTCTCACATGGTAAGCAGTGCTGATTTTCACATTTCTGTTTAGAGTGTTGGGATCCTATCAGTCATATGCCATAGGATCTTTTCAAGCATTTTATACGTGTTTGCCTGTATGCAGTTTTGTTTTGCTTCTGAAAGAAACAGGAAATCAAATGTTTTAATATTTTAAGTAAGAATTATTTCCAATCATTCAAATCATTTCTTGTATAAATAATTTTGAAAGCTTGAGATCATGCATAAAGTGAACCAGTGCTAGATAGTTTCCTGTGCTGGCGAGGATTACAAGTGAAGTAACCAAAAGGGTCAGTCAGGCCAGTGAATGAGGCAAGTCAAATGGGAGACAATGGGGAAGGTGGGACTGTGCTGGCAAACTTTGCTACTTACAAATGACCCAACAGCCAGATTTCCTACTCTTCTAAACAAAATACAAACCAGCAGAAATTCAGCTATTGATTGTAACAGTAGCAAATGAAATCTGATTTTTAAAAATACTTGTCAGACACAAGCGAAACAATTCAGTCTCCAATCCTCCTAAACATGTATCCTTTCCCTAGAGGGTCAGCATTATCTTTTACCTATGGGGTGAGTATTATTATCACATATCTATGGGGCAAGTATTATTGTCCCCTTTTCACTGGAGAATTAAAGTTCATGCACATGAATAAACTTGCCTAAAATCTCCCAGAAGGTAGGAGTCAAAATGAAATTTGGACTTAAGACTTCCTGATTTTTAAGGTTTATATCCCTTTCACCCACATTCTGGCTTGTTCCACCAGCCAACCCTCTCCTGACCTGATGGGATATCATCTATCTCTTTTCCATGAACATTACCAATTTCAATTTCATGGTTTAGGGAAGCTTTTCCTTTGAAAATCTGTTCCTTCTCCACCTGTTTCATTCCTGTACTTTATTTAAGTATTTAGAACTAGTTCTTGCCTTTATTCCTGACCAGGCAATTACCTCTTTTCCTAACACCCAGCCTTCTGTAATCATAAACTCTGCCTGTATTTGTAGCAGTTACTTTCTCTCTTATAAGCTTAGCTCTTTGTATCTTTCTAATTGTTTTCCAGAATATTCACCACACCACACCCTACAATTTTCCATATCCCCTAATCTAGCCCAGTGCCCGCATGTAGTGTAATACAGGGTTAAAGTGCTGTTGCTATTGTACGTACAATACTGATATCAGTAGTAATGATGATGGGACTGGCAGTAATGATTACCACAAAGAACCTAAGATATATGAAACACTACAGAGTAGAAAACCAGATGGAGGATTTCTAGGAAACAAGGTGGACTACTGTCCATAGAACTACATAAACATAATCTACAAAGACTTCTACAGCCCATTAAAAATTGCCTGGAAGAGATTGCATAATTTGAATATTATAATGTTTAATAAAATGAATAAATAATATTATAAATATTAGATTATATAAGTATGATTATCATTTGCATCATCTACATGTTGCATATTTAGGGAGGATTGCAGAGCCAAAGAAAATCATATCGATTGTGTTTTTCATAGTATTTAGCTGTGTTTTTAGGAAAATCTCTTAAACTAAGGCTTCAGTTTCTTCTGTGCAGCAAGGTATTCTTGAAAGATTGAAAAGATCCAACAAAGTAATGTAAATGAAACATTTTAGAAATTATACATATACTAGATATTTTTGATAGAAATTTATTTTAAAATTTATCGTTTCCTTCGTGGCTTTAAAAAAATCCTAGAAAGCATATGAACAAAAGGAATGCTTATTATTTAATATTACTAATAATTAGATCTTAATCCAGCTTTCACAAGTTTCCAGTAGACTTTGATGACTTGGAGGTCACATGCTCAAAAGTAGACTAAAAATAAATTATACTCATGGCGTTAGCACCCAGAATCCTGGATGTTTCAACCTATCCCTGACAGAAGACAAATATTTAAGGGAACTTTGAGTTCCTAATGATACAGCATAAATAAATGGATGTGGGCAGAAGAGTACTCTCTGAGATTAGTCCAATTGGAGTAAGAGCACTTTGACAGCTTTTCAATACAAAACTCTTAGCAAGAGCAATCCATTTAGTATGCCATGTTGATTTTTAGCAAAACTTTCTTCTAATTACTAGGTATGCAATAATTTCAAAGAAGTCATATTTAACGCCCACAATGTCAAAGCATTATATTTAAAGTTCTCTCCTGCCTTGGAAGCTAGATTGCTAAATGCATTGCAAATTGTGTTAACTTTTAAAAGAGATCCACAAGTCTTTAAAGGAAGTGGACCAAAAAAATACTCTACAGATTATAATCATTATCATCATCATCGTCATCATCACAAGGTTGTTTACCAAGGAGATAAATCCAATTTTAAAGGAAATTGCTAACTTACCATGATTTTCAAGAAGAGATTCAAAAATGAATTGCTTGCAATTTAGGGGAGAATGTTAACAAGTGTGCTTTCAGCTTTACCAAGAATTTGAAAGTACAGTATATAGCATGAAATCCATTTTTATCAAAAGAACATCTGTAGAAAAAATCAGAAAACAAAAACGAGAATACTGGTGTGCTCTTTTAATCTTTCCATATACATTCAAGGTATAGTTAATATAGAAGAAATTGTAAGTTTACTCTATGGAGTATGATTATTTTAGAAGAAAGGTTATCAGTTAATAAGCACTTGACATCAGCTGTAAACAGAGTGCAGGGACCCAACACTATGGAAAACTGTAAAGGCAGGTCTGGTCCTTAGGCCTGGGTAGCTTCATAGAGCATTTGAATAATGCGGTAAGATTAAACATTAATGTAACAGTTATGGACAGCTACATGCTAAGCTATGGGGATATAAGACAAGGCAAAAATTATAAGGCAGGAACTGACCGGTGTCTCTGATCCACAAGACTACATGAGGAAAGCATTGTACCTTGCCATTTGTCTACTAATCTTCTTCTTTCTCCTCCCTCTCCTTACCCTAATCTCACCAGAAATAATATCAAACTAAGGTACTGTAAGCATCTGAATAAAAAAATAAGCCCTCATTATCCTTTATTTGTGTGTGTGTAAGCTGGGACTAGAGTTTGAACACAGGACCTGTACTTCTCCTCACCTTTTTCTATCTAGGGGTGACCCCAGTGACACAAGCCCTAACATAAAGACTATATATAAATATAAATATGTAGCTCTCTATATGGTATATGTAGATATACACATATATTTATGTTTTCAAATTCAGAAATAGTAATTGCATATATTTTGGCTTACAATGGGATGTTATATTTGTAAACTTTGTGTAATTATTAAGGCTCATCATTCACATTCTGACTTCATTCAGTTACCATTCTTTTGAAGCAAGCATATATAAAATCTACTCTTCTGGCAATTTTGAAACCTATAGTACGTAACTATGTTCATCATGCTATGCAATACAACACCAGAACTTATTCCTCCCATCTAACTGAAACCATGTGCCTTTTAACCAGCATCTCTCATCTCCACAACTCCTCTGTCCAACCCACTGTCTCTGGGGAGACATTCCCTTCTCTGTTTCTATTAGATGATAAATGTGACATCATGCAGTATTTATTGTTCTGTGCCCAGAATTTTATACTTGGTCCATCTCTGCTTCATCTCTGTTGTACTGACACAAGGTTTGCTACCACCTACAGGCAGAGCTAATGTCAGAGGAGAGTTGGAGGAATCCTAGAAAGGCTTGGCTCTTCTGAGTAAAGGTTTCCTTACCCCTGGCTTGCATGGGATATAAATACACACACTGTTACAAGAACACTTTTGATTTTTTTTTTTTTGTCAATTGTGAGGCTTGAACTCTGGGTGTGGGCACTGTCACTAAACTCTTCAGCTCAAGGCAAGTTCTCTGTCACTTGAGCCACAGTGCTACTTGCAGTTTTCTGCTGCTTATTGGAGATCAGAGTTGCATGGACTTTCCTTGCCTGGGCTGGCTTTCAACCATGGCCCTCAGATCTCAGCCTCCTGAGTAGCTAGGATTACAGGTGTGAGCCACTGGCGCCCAGCTACAAGGACACTTTTGAGACTGAATGGAGGGAAAAGAAAGGAGCTGGAAAGTCAACTGAAAGAGGAAGCCAGGATTTATGAGATTAGCCTTGAGGAACAGATCACCCTCACCAGCACTGAGCCTTCTAGCTAATCTTAAAATGGAACCCCAATATTCAAGTCTTCATAACTCAATTGCCATAGGGCACACATCCTCCAAAGTCGGCGAAGGGAGTCTGAAAATAGATCTCATTTGGTGTGCAAGGCACAGACACATAGCACATAAGTAGAGACAGTTTCATAAATATTAAAATTTCATAGAAATTCTATTAGGAGAAACTATAACAAAATCTCCATACTGGGCCATTAGAATGACAATTAAGAAATGCTGTTTTAGGGAATATTAACGAGGGTTATTAAACTCATAGTCTGAGGGTTTTTGTTGTTGTTTTTTGGGGGGGTTGTCGGTTGTGGGCCTGAACTCTGGGCCTGGGCACTGTCCCTCAGCAATTCAGCTCAGCTCTTCAGTTCAAGGTTAGCCTTCTACCACTTGAGCCACAGCGCTACTTCCGGCTTTTTCTGCTTATGTGGTGCTGAAGAATCGAACCCGGGGCCTCATGCATGCAAGGCAAACACTCTACCACTGAGCCACCTTCCCAGCCCTTCTGAGGGTTTTTTTAAAAGAAGGTTTGCATATCAATGGAGTTTTCACTGTCTGCTGAGGGCAGCAATGAGGACACCTAGTGATACTCTACAGGCAGGATTTTGAGAAATTGAGAACCTCCATTCAGATAGAAATGGAAAGCAGACTATTGGGGGCAGTGACAGAGCTGCTAAAATGTGCTTTGGAATAAATGAATATAAGGTCATGGGGTTTGTGGAATAAGGTTTCAAAGGAAGCTGGTGATCGCTAAATCCAAAAGGTCAGTATACTTCCTAAATGTTCCCCTAACCACACTGATTGATTTGACCCAACTAGGTAGCTGCTGAAATTCATCAGAGGCTCATGGAAGAAGAAAGCTTAAATCAGCCACCAGAATCAAACGAAAAGTCTCCTCAGCCTGGTGCAGGTAAAAAAGGCAGAAAGGAAAAGGAAACACTCAAGAAGAAAAAGGATGAAAAGAAAGCAAAAGGTATTCATGGTTTTAGTGCTCAGACTCCTGGGCTCTTCAACCTCTTCTTGGCAAGAAACAAATCTTCAACCAGACACATTATCTTCTGAGCCCCTAGGGGACTTAGGTTGGGAGGTAATACTACTTAACCTTATGGAGAAATCTACCACAAACATTGTCCCCCTGTGATGTCTTCACTTGTACATTTCTAAGTTCATATAAAGCAAGACTGCAAGTGGAAGCACATGTACATCATATTTATGACCCGATATACCCTAACATAGGTGCCAAGAACACAACTGTGAATTGCAAAAACAAAAGCCAAAATCATCGCTCTGCCCTAGTATAAATAGTGTAACAGCAGAGACAGACATTGGCAGTCATTTTTCATTAATAATTTTACATTTTTATTAGCATATAATAATTTCATTGTGGTATTTTCATACATACACATATGACATCATCTCTATTATTCCTGTCACTCCACTGCCTCTTCTAAAAACAATTGCAAGTGAGATTGGAATATATTGCTTGTCACATACACCTTGCCTTCCTACAAGGTTTCACAAATGTGCTTTTCTAGCTAGCACATTGAGAATTTGCGAGAAGGGTTATCAATAATTCACTAGGCAAGGCCTAGCTTTCTCCATCCTAAATCACAGATGTTTATAACAGAATTTTTCATTAGTACTCATTTTGTCCAAGTACCACAGACACACACACACACACATGCGTGCGCACACACACACACACACTCAACAGTTGATATTTGACTCGGCCTCCATCATTTTCCTTTCAGGTAAACTTGAATCTGCTACAGAATCCACCCCTGTACTGTTATCACCCCCTAAAGAAAACATTGAAACTCAAAATAGAAGTGAACTGAAGGTGAGAATCAAGGAAGAACATCTTGCTGCCCTGCAATTTGAAGGTAATGGAGGGCACCAGGGCAGTTGGTGCTGTTTAGTGACAAGTAAACCCATAGCCAAATAGCCCACAAGAGGCTCATCATAACCTCAGACTGTGTCTACGAGAACATGGGGCTGACACTGGAAAAACAGCAAGCTCCCATAAGTAACAGTAACACAGTGAACCTCACAAGTCCCCAGCCCTGAGGCAAATGAAGACACCTGCTTGCCTCCTATTATCTGTCCTCACATCTGGTTCCAGTGGTTTTCAGTAGACTTCTTTTAGTTCATCCAATTCATGAGACCTGAGGCAGTGAAGTTCGCTCATTCACATAAAAAGTTGTTGGGCCAAGTCCCCTTGTGATTGCTTGGTGCACCTGCAAAAATGCACAAATATAAAACAAATGAACAAAATTAAAGCTCAATCTAGAAGAAGAGAAATTAAAACAATGACTTATATGTTTTATATTGGAAATAGCCATGTAGAACACTAGATGTAAGAGAATGGAAAGAAAGGATGCTGATCAACTGGTGGCTCACACCTACACTCTGTCTACTCAGGAGATCGAGAAAATAGTTGAAGCCAGCCAAGGCAGAAGAGATGGTAAACTCCATCTCCAAAATGACCAGCAAAATGCTAGGCTGGAGGCATGACTCAAATAGTTGAGATCAAGCTGAGCAAACAAACCTATTAACCTAAGAGCCCTAGGTTCAAATCCTAATATGGTCAAAAAGAAAAAAAATTAGAAAAGGAACTGATGTGTGAGTTATACTGGAAGAATAAGGAGTTTTCCCAGGAGGCAATTTGGGTAGAAATTCAGAGAGGACATTTGCAAGGACTGAGAGGAGGAAGGAATGCATTCTATTTGGTAGTCTATTTGGTAGCTACTTAGCTCAGGTAGATGAGGCATGTTTTAGAAAGGAGTGACTTTGCAGAAGGGAAGCCAAACCATGGATGATGTAATAGGTGCAGCCATTGGCCAAAGAAAGTGATTATGAGCATGATAGCAGATGATGCAGATTATTCAGATTCCTCTGGATAGTGGTGTGTGGATTTGAACTTGAGGAGGGGAAATAAGTCAGTAGAAGCAAGGTTGAAGCTGTTCCAAAAGTGAGAGATAATCAGTACACAGATAAGGTCAGTGGCAATTGAAAGAGAAATAGTGAAGATCAGAAAGCTTTTTGGAGTAAAGTACACAGTTCCTACAATGAACTAGGAGCAACAATAAGCCCAGAGACAAATTCCACTCTCATTTTCACAATGTTGAGAAACATGATGGCATTGCTGCCCCCAAGATTCTAAAGGAGGGAGAGAATAAGCAAAAGATTTTATGCCCCTACTTTTGAAACTCAGAGATGTTTTTGTCATTTTATTTATTTAAAAATCATACTGTTAGAAATTATAGCAGATATAAAACTCAAGTGTAGCTCTAGCTTCATTTCTCAAATGACTTAAACAACATTTGGCTTCTCAATGAGATAGATGTGACCTTACCTATATTGATATATTAAACGTGCACCTGAAATTTCACAAATCAAAGCATGAGTATAAAAATGAATTTGTGTCATCATGTTCTATAAGCATATAGTATTATATTAATTAATAGGCTTTATTTAATATACTTTTGTCATATTCAAACACATATATTACTTTCTCTTATCTGCCTCCATTTGCCTTCTCCCAATTCTTTTCAAATAGTCTCATTTCCACTATCATGTTTTTAAAAAATAGACATCTTATTTGAGACAAACATGCAATCTTTCTGAGTCTGGCTTATTTCACTTATGGCTTATTTCTCTTTTAATATAGAGATAGCCACACAGTTTCGACTAGAACTGATCAAGGCAAAAGCATTGACTGTCCTTGAAGATTTAATCACAAAGGTGGTGGATGTCTATAAATTCATGGAAAAATGGCTTGGGGAGAGGTACTTGAATGAAATGGCCAGGTAAAGTACTACATTTTTTAAAAGGCACTGCTAATCCTCAGCGCCAAAAGTGATAAGGATTTTTAAAGTGTTCACAAATTTAAATGAAAATGAAAATTTTGGCCTTTAGGAAATCACTCTTAGAAAGGCATGAGGCCAGCTTTACTATTGAATTTGCATTGCCTCTTTTCACATAGTAAATTATGTGTGAAAAAAGTGGCACCAGTGGCTCATGTCTATAACCCTGCCTACTCAGGAGGCTGAGATCTAAAGATTGTAGTTTGAAACAAGCCCAGGCAGAAATGCCTATGAGACTTCTCTCCAATAAACTACTGAAAAGGCAGAAGTGGAGCTGTGGCTCAAGTTGTAGGGTCTTAGCCTTGAGCAAAAGAAGCTGAGTTCAAGCCCCAGAACCAGCACAAAAAAATAGAGTATCCAGTTTTGCATTTTATTTGCTTTTAGTTTTCATAAAGCTCAATGGGAACCTTACTTTACAAGGTAGAATATAATTTTCCATATTTTTCAAATGTAAAATAATGCTTTCCATCTTTCTAAGGTAAACCCTGTCAGAGTTAATAGTGTGAGATTAAGAAGTCATTCACTGAAATGTTTTACTAGTTGGACTGATTCCTTGGTAAACTCAACATTCCCTTCTCCTTTGCTGTTGAATTTCCGGAGTCTGATTACTATTGAGGGCAGAAGATTTCATCTTCTTACTTCTCCCCTTGAAAAGGCATGAAGATCCAGCTTAGAGGAGAAGAAAGGCCCTCATCCGAGCATCCAGGAGACAAGGATTGCTCTAGTGTCCATTGCGGATTGCTTTGAACCTTATTATCAGCTTCTACAAGAGGCAATATGTCAGTCATTGTATTTCAAAGATTTCTACTTAAGCTGTATTTTGTAATGCACTATAGTTTGCAATAAACATTTACTGAAATTTTAGCAGTTGCATATAAATAGGATTCAAATAGCAAGTATTCTCAGAAGCAGTAATTACCATCTTAAAAAAAAACAGTTTTTATGGTTTGTTTTCCCCAGATCTTGTCTCATAATCAAAGTTCTACTATAAAATCTTCAGCCTAGTTGTTTAGAAATCTTGTTCCATTGGTTCCTCCCATAAAAAAAACAGAGTTAAAGAAGATTCTAACACACATTGCAGTAGTAATATATTTAATGTAATCACATGGCTAAATGGCCCAAGTCCATTACCATCAGCCTCACAAGCAGTAATTCTCAGTCCTGTTCTGTGCTAGCTACTTACAAATCAAATTTTGTCTTCATTGGAAGGATTCATAGCTTCTATCAAGTGTAAATGAATGTTGTTTTTAGATGGTATACCTGTGTTTCTTTTGTGTATATCTCTGTCTCCAGAATTATGATGCCATCTTATGTTGTGGCTGCAAGAAATGAAGGAGTTAAAAACCTAGCATATAATGGGAAGTGACAGAGACAGAGAGGAGAAAGAGACACAGAGGAAAGTAGAGAGAGAGAAAAACAGGCACAGAGAGACACAAAAAAGAGTCTTCCTTTGAACTCCAAATCTATTTTTCTGGCATATTTTCCCATCCACTAGATGGTGCACACTTGCCTGAAATCTTGGTTCTGATTGGATCTCAAACTGGATCCAGTCAGATCTCGAACAGAAATCCAATCAGAGCCAATGTCCCAGACAAGAAACACCATAAGTTTATGAACTAATCAGCTACCACATAGTAAATGAACACTCACAAAGATGGCATTCAGGAGTTGACTTAAAGGGTATCTTTTGGAAGACAGCAACTAATGCTACTTACTAAATTGTCACTATGGATATTATGTAAAGGTAGTTGAAATATGTTTTCTTATATCTAGTTACAAATAATTGTATTGTTCTAACAGTCATATTTTACCAACTCACCATATTAACTTATTCAGGTTCAAATTTAGAATGAAATCTACTTTTGATAAAATCTTGCTTAGATAGTAAACTATGTTCCAATACTAATAGTAAAAAAAGAATAGATTCTCTTTTGGCTCAATTTGTTAAAAATATGTGAAACTATGAGCTATGTAACAAGCATATATGTTTTAAATTTGCATTGGACATTGACCTTATGTTAAATAGATTTAAAGAAAAGTTAAAATATTATGTAACTTATGCATAGCATTCATTTCATATATATGTGCTTATAACACATATAACAAATATTAACCTAATAGCATCTTTAGCAGAGATAACTTTATTCCTTCTACTACTTTCAGTGTAGAAAAATTAACAGAAGTAGCTCGCTATCACATTGAAACATCTACAAAAATTCAGAATGAGCTTTATTTAAGCCAAGAAGTCTTCTTCATTAATGGTGATGTAAAAGTCTTCCCAGATCCTCCACCACCAACACGTCCACCACCTATAGAAAAGGAAGAAAATGGCACCTTGACCATCGAACAGCTTGATAATCTTCGAGATCAGTTCTTCGATTTGGCACCTAAAGGTAGGAAAATGAATTGTCATTGAAAAAAACACTAAAAAGATTATGAGTAACCGGGATGGGTATCACTTGGCCACAAGAAACATGAGTTCTATGGGAGAGTAAGGCAATACATAGCCCTCAAACCTGTTCTGACCTATTAGCATAGACTATAGATATGAATTAAACAGACAGGAGAATCAGATTGACTCACACTTGAGGAGTGTATCAGTCTTCATTCCTGGTAATTCTTCCCTATTGTCCTCTTCTCCCTCTTTCTGGAGAAAATGTGTGTGTATGTATGTATATATATATACATATATATAATACTGATATATATGTATATATGGGTATAACATATTGTATATAATATATGTGTGTAAGTTATATATAAAGAATATTAAGAAAAAATATATCTTCTTTTTCCCTCCTTGCATCATAGACAATTCATAGACCAAAATGATGTATTTACAAATTTTCCCTTGTGAATTAATTTGTGTGTGCATGTACATGTTATTTTATGCATGTGTATATGTGCATACTGTTTTCTGCACAAAAATTTCAACTCCTTCACATTCTATCATGACTTTTTAGCTCTTGTACAGGATTTCAAAACTCAAGTGTCTTCTAAAAGTTGGAATTAATACATGATCAATCATGTAGCGTTATCATCTCAACTCTTTAAGAATGAATACTAAGATATCTGAGCGATTTATCATCCAAAATTCTACTGGTTCAAAATTCTCATACACACATTGAACTAGGTTGCAGCTCATTAAACTGTTTATTTTATCTCCAAATATATTTTACTTATTGGTAAACCATAACTTTTTATAACTTCAGTATTAGCATGATTTCATTCTAAGAAGCTTTTCATAACTTCAGTATTAACATGATTTCATTTTTAAGGAATTAGTCCAATATTTCCAGAGATCTGTATCAATTACCATTGATTTAAAAAAAGAACATGATGGGCTGGGAATGTGGCTTAGCGGTAGAGTGCTTGCCTAGCATGCATGAAGCCCTGGGTTTGGTTCTTCAAACCACATAAACAGAAAAAGCCAGAAGTGGCTCTGTGACTCAAGTGGTAGAGTGCTAGCCCTTGAGCAATAAAAACCCTGGAGAGAATAAACACTTTATCAAAGTGCTCAAAAGCAAAGCATAGGAGAATCAATGTGCAGTGAGTGAGGTTGGTCAGAGAAAAATGCAATTTTAAATATACTATATAAAATTATTGACAGAAATAATACCCTCTGATTAAAATCTTGTGAATGATGAGTATCAGGATATAGCAGAGCTAAAGCTTAAGGAGCTTTCAGCCTGTTATTGGTTAACCAAATTGAAGTCAGTCTTCAGTTAAAATGAAATGCCCTTGTACAAATATTTGAAGATAATAATGAAAAAGAAGTGTTCATAAAATAATCCTTACTGGATGCAATATTGAATCACACATTGTAATATAGAAGTTTAAAACTCCTTTCCTGATTAAATCCTCCTTTTTGATGATTCTAAATCTTCTTTGGCAAAAGTGATGTACATAAAATATTGTTTGTTGTACATTTTATGTACATAAAATATTGCTGTTTACATATTGACTCAGGTCAAATGAAATGAATCCAGTAATCATGCTTGCATTTTTGCTGCCACTGAGCAAAGATCTGTCCATGTATTGGAACAATAATAAATGAACAATGGGTCTGAGAACCATTTTTTTCTATTGACTATCCAGGAATCATCCTGTGAGTGCTCTCCCAGGATAGAGTGAGATAGGGTGACTGTTTTCTGAATCATAACAATAGCCAGTTTTGGCATGACCACCATGTGTCGGGCCCTGTGCTAGCATTTTCTGTGTAGCAATTCTTAGCATCTCAACCTATAATGGGATGTCTGAAGTCACACTGCTCTTTCTCAAGTCTACTTCTTGTTAAATGATCTTCATAACACTTGGAGCAATTTATTGAATTTCCCACCTCTTCCTCTGCAAAATGATGGTAATGATACACAATCTCTATAAAGATTAAAGAAAGTTATAAATTTAATGTCCTTAGAAAGAGTATAAAACAAATAATATAGTAACATTAAGTCTTCCTGAAATTGTATCTCAGTCTCATAAATGCTTGACACTTAGTAAGTCAATCTTCTTCAGAAAACTTTATAAAGTAGTTTAATGTTTCCACTGGGATTTTTTTTGAAAAGCGATGTGAAAACCCCTACAAATCCACTGAAATAATGATTATTTTGTAACAAATGTTGGAAAACAACCACAAAACTCATGCAATTTAATTATATATAAGCTACTGTCATATAATGTAACTTTACTAACGTCATATTAGTGTATAATATTTAGAATTGCACAATGCTGATTAAGACCTTTATTACTACCTAAAATGGTATTTGGTGTTCTAACCTAGTAGGTACCTAATACTGTCCTAGAGGAATTCTACACAAAAAGAGAAATCTATCCCACATAGTAGACTAAAATCATAAAGTAATGTGGATCCCTGAGGAGTGTGAGTATCCAAAACAGAAAATACTGAGGTTGTGTGCTGCAGTAAACTCTGCTAGGAACATCTTGTCTCCAAACACCAAATGGCAAGCATATTGGGAAGACAGCCTAGCTCTGGGAGAAGCAAATTTTAGTCTATTGAAACTGGAACATTTTAACAGTGTTCCCTTATCCCCACTTAAAATTATCAGAACTTCTTTTCCTTGTAAATTCATTGGTACTCTGTGTGATGCTTGTAAAGATTTGGTTCATCGCTATTTTGGCCTCTACTGAGAGTCTGTGTTGAAAGAGTACTAGCAAATCCTCAACTCTCACTGTTTCTTCAGAAGAGGAAGTATTTGGGTGTACAAGGCCTGTAACATCTTGGAAAAGAATTCTCCTTTGAAATCCCTCTTGGAGACGCTTAGATGCAGTGACTGAGTACAGTGATAGAGGATGTACATTCAGAATGCTAGCTGCAGTAGCTAATCTGGATCAGTCAGCTTCTAAGATCTTGCTAGAGTTCCAAAAAAGAATTGGCCCTTGCTCCTTCCTTGAGGCATCATAGGTGCACGGCACAGAAAGCTTTTCAGATTGGCACCCCTGAGAAAGCAAGTCAAAGAATGGCATTGCAGGAAAAAGAAGAGATAGAACAGACATAGAAACTGTGGGGTCATAAAACAGCAAACTACGCAGGGTGAGATAGTAAAAAGCCACAATCAGTGAGGTACCTTGAGACACTTCCCAAAAGCATTTGAAGCTGACTGGAATGGTGAATGGTTCCAAAAGGGTAGAAACTATGTCTGAGAGAGCAACAGACACCAAATTTTCCTACAAAGACTCCAGTGACTGAGAGACAGGAAGGAGTACAAGACACTTGGGTTGTCATCTTAAGGGGTAACTAGAAAGTTCCGTGGATTTTTCTGGGCCTAAAGTCATTATACAACTATCATGCTATAAGTTTTTTTTATTATAAAAATAGTGTACAGAGGAGTTACAGTTACATGAATAAGGTAATGAGTATATTTCCTATCAAACATTGTTACCTCCTCCTTTTACCCCCGCCTACCATCCCTTCCCTCCCCACCTTCCCAACTCCCCTGTCACCCCTAAGTTGTAAAGTTCATTTTCAACATAGTGTCTTATACATGTCATTGTTACAATAGGTAAATCTGTATCCTTGTTCCAGCATTTTGTTATTTCCCTTCCCCTCCCCAAATTAGAAAAATGTATATACAAGATGCAGGGTACTGACATCAAATACAGTAACTTTTTAAGCATATTTTGATCCAAAAATTGCTTATAATTACTAAAATTAAATTAAATTTTCCTAAAAACAAAAGATACAGAAAACCTATTTATAAAGGGGTTATTACAGAGACATAAGTATTATTAATAGGAATAGCTTCCTGTGTGTAATACGGAGGAATCCCAGAAAAGGGTGTATGGTGCCCCTTCCTAATGATCTCTCAATGGTGAACACCTTTCTCAAGAGCAGACTGGGATCATGGAAATGTACAGTGAATGCAGCAGCCTGTGTATCTAGCAAAACTGTCTATAGGAAGTTTCAAAATGTTGTCAGGATGAAAGATTCTTGAGAAGTAAATGAAAACTTATGCTCCCTATGGCAGATAGTGTCTTCTAGAAAATCTGCCTTTAAAACTAAAATATAACAACTAGTTAAACCAGTCATTTAACCAAAGACTGATTTTCTCATCTTTTCCTTCATTAACTTGCCAGTATATATTCGTGTACAGCAAGCATCAAACATAACCTAGTGTAAAAGATTGGTAAACACTCCAATGCTTAGGTAAAAAGATGAAGGCAGTAGCTGGCAACTACATTGAGACTAATTTTAAATAAAACACAACAATACCTGGACCTTGAAAGCAAACAGAGAAACTGAGTACCAGTGGCTCAGAACTCTAATCCCAGCTACTCAGAACTGTAGGTCTGGAGATCACAGTTCAATGCCAGCATATGCACCAAAGCCCTCAAGACTCCATCTCCAATAAACCAGCAAGAAACATTGAACTGGAGGCATGGTTCAACTGATAGAGTTACAGCTGTGGGTGAAAAAAAACCCAAGTAGAAGGAAGGAAGGAAGGAAGGAAGGAAGGAGGGAGGGAGGGAGCGAGGGAGGAAAGAAGGGAGGGGGAGGAGGGAGGACAGCAGTGATCTGTACAATGTACAAATGTGATTAAAAGATAAAACAGAAGATGTAAATAGGGTATGAAAGTTAGAGAGACATCAACTAATACAAAGATTATTATTATATTATTATTATATCAAAGAGACAAAAGATAGATCATAATAATCAAGTACAAAAAGATTTATTTTCATATAAGATTTATTAAATATTTATCAGATATCTAGACATGATGGAGCAGAAAACAATTTAGTGTAATTCTGATATAGAAGTGTTTAAACTAGATAGCTTAGCTTGGCCTTGAATTCATGATCCTCCTGCAAGAGCTGCTAGTTTGAGGAGATGCTTTGTTTCAGGGAGATATTTTAATATAATTATCATACAAACACATATTAATTTTTTCATTATGTATAGTTATTAGTATAAGTAATGGTGCTTCAACCTAATGATTTTGTTATTTTCAATGGTGCTAAAATGATAGACAATCTGTAGAAACTGAATTGTAAAATTCATTTGAGTACTTTTCCCATACCATCTTCATGTAGTACAATATTCTCTGATGATCCAGGGAAGCAGCAGAGAAAAACAGCTCCCACTCAGTCCCCGGTCACAGGGGAAATAGCCATCTGGTATTGTGTACAGAGTAATGCAAAGCAAAGATGTTCAGGAGGTTAAATGTGATTGATGCATTTTCAGCTTAAGATGTTTTCAGTTCATAATGGGATCATGTTACTCCATTGTTAGTCAGGGAGAGAATCTGTCATCTGACAATCAGTAAGGTCAATGAACTTGTATACCAGGAAAGCACACATAATCTTATTCCTCTTCCTCATGGAAAAGCTGTTACTTGAGGATTTAGTTTGAGCAACTTTTATTTTATTTGTCTTCCATCAAAATATATGTATATTCCTTCTCTAAAAGGGGAGCAAATATACATGAAAAGTACACTTTCAAAATCTGAGATTTTGTATCACCCCAGTTATTGGCCACCCTCAAGAACTTGAACAAAAACAAATGTTGGCAGGGATGTGGGTGACAAGGTAAGCTATTACAACCACTCTGGAAGTAGGTTTGGAGGGATGTGGGTGACAATGGAAGCTATTACAACCACTTTGGAAGTAGGTTTGGAGGTTCCTCAAAAAACCAAACTTTCTTATGACTTTTCTTATGAACTTTCTTATGACCCACCCATACCATTCCTGGGCAGCTACCTAGAACTTTACAAGTCAGAATACATTAAGACACATGTGCATCCATGTTCATTGCTGCACTATTCACAATAGCAAAGTGATGGAAAAACCTAGATGCCCTATAGCAGAGGAGTGGATTAGTAAAATGTGGTATTTATACACCATGGAATTTTACTCATCCATTAGAAAGAATAAGATCATGTCATTTGCAGGGAAATGAATGGACCTAGAACAAATCGTGCTAAGTGAGGTAAGCCAAGCTAAGAAAGAAATGGCATATGTTTCCTCTTGTATGTGGAAGCTAGATCCAAAATATAACTGGACATGATAACCTATACAGGACTCAGGAATTCACACACAGTCAGCCTAAAGGAGGATACCCTAGGGGAAAGAACCCAAAGGTATAACTTCTCTGAACACTTAAAATACCACCTATTAAAAGGAACTACAGAAAATGGAAACATGTTTTCTTTTTCTGTTATTGTTGTTACTGTGTTTGTTGTTGGTAGTGGTGGTATTTGCTTTTGCTTTGGATTTTTTTTATTCTTGTGGTGGGGGACACAGGAAGGGAGAAAGGGTGAACAAATATAATCATGCTATTCAGTCTACACTATGTAAAAAATGAACTATGAAACTTGTGGGCAGGGATGAGAGGGGAAATCTGTGAGAAAGTAAAGGAAAGAGTGGCATTGTCCAAAACCAGAAATGTATTCATTACCTGACTTATGAAATGGTAACCTTCTGTACAATACATAATAGTAACATGATTGTTTTTAAAAATGGGCTTTTTAAAAAAACTAAAAGATACTTGGAGCATTAGATACAGGTTGTCTATGAAACTTCCTGGCAAGCCTCAAAACCTGATGTTCTTGGGACTTGGTCAGAAAAGGAAAAGTCCAGGATTATGCACTGATTAGTATTTTTTCTCCTCATCCTGAGAAAGAGAGAAGAACCATAGATCAAAATGGTGCTTCTCTTTCACATGAAAAACAAAGGAGCCTAGCTTGTCTTCCCTAATAGTGATACTCACAGACGTGTGTGGATTCCAGGTGCTCTGCTCCTGATCATCACCAACACGCAATGGATAAACCTCTTAGCCACAAAATAGTGTTAATGATAATTGGTCTATTTTCCTAACTATAAGTAGGGGTAATGGTTGCTAAGAACTAAATGATGAATGAGCTAAAGCACTTATTAGATTACATGTTACCTAATAAACATTTGATATCATTTCCCAGGAATCATAACCGTGCATGGGACAGGGAAGGAGGAGGGGGCAGGATTGGGTGGGGGGGAGATTGAGCACAACTGAGGATAGGCACTGTGGTTGTTGTAAAAATAACTACGCAGAGTTGTTTTAAAGGCAGGGATCCTCCAGATGGTATGATTCGATTCACCCAAAAGCAGAAACAGACACGAAAACTTGACTACTACCTTCCAAACAGAAACACTCAATTTCTGAAAATTTGGCTAAAAAAATACCCTTGGCTTGTGTATGATGAGTTTTTAAATCTGATGTTCTGCGCCCTGTGTCGTAAGCACGGAGTAAAGTCAGGGGGAAGTCAAGAGAGCTTTTTCCATGGAACCGACAACTTCAGGACGGAATTCCTCAATGCCCATCACCTCAGCGAGGCACACGCCAAGGCTTCATTAATGGAAGCGACAAGTGGCTCCCCAGGGAACCGAGCTGCCACCGATCTAATGGTGAGGACCATGAGCAAAGTAACTCTGGGCAGAGTAGAGAACTTATTCAGATCATGCCACGCCATTGCCAAGACTGGCCGCCCCCTCAAAGACTTTATTTGGATGTGCAAGTTGGATGATATGAAGGGTGTCGATATTGGCCTCGTGTTCAGGACTAACAAGTCAGCGAGAACGTTTACCTATTTTATTGCTGAGGTAGAACGGAAAAATCTTAGACAAAAGCTAGAGAAAAGTAAATTTTTCTCAGTCATCAGTGATGGATTCATCGACAGTTTCGTTGAGGAAACCAAACTTGTCTATGTGCAGTTTGCACACGCAGGGAAAGTGCATTGTCAAATTGTGGGGGTCCATACTGTAGAGGAAAAAGACCCTCTGGCAATAAAAACTGCCATTGAGAAAACTCTAGAGGTAAATCTTCAAGTTAGGCTGTCCAGCCAAGACTGGGCCAAGAAATTAGTTGGGTTTGGAAGTGATGATGCCCCTGAAAAAGAAGAAGGGAAGGAGCTGGCCTTACTTTTAAGAGAAATCCAACCATGTGTCCAGAGTGTATACTGCTTAGCACATCAACTTGAACTCTCTTACAAGGCAGTATTCCAGAACATTCCTCTCTACAACACTCTCCAAGATCTCCTTCACAGCACTTACCATTTCTATCAGAATTCTACTATTCATAAGAGTTCTCTGATCACAGCCTTCAAAGGCCTTCACCTTCAACCTGTGATGCCTTCTCAAATTGGAGGCCCGCGATGGCTTTACAGAATGCAGGCAGCCCTCCAGAACTTTCTCAAGGGATACCCAGCAATTGTCCAGCAACTGCAGTCAGTAAGTAATTCTTTCTTCCACATCATAACAAAAAATACTTTCATTTCATTTCTCTGAATAATGTGTTTTGAGAAGGATAAGCACATCATTGCTGATCTTGTGTTACAGGCCGATGAAGGCAGATGGGACACCAATGAACAGAAAGCCAAAGAGCTCCTCAATCTTCTTCTCCAAGCTGACATCATCAAGTTTGCCCATTTCTTGGTGGATGTCATTAATGTCCTTACCATTCTGTCCCGGGTCAGTCAGAATAGAAATTCCTCAATTGCAGACATATTTGCCACTTTGGAGTCAACACTGAAAATGCTCCAGATTTATCAAACAAGGTGAGGGGTTGGGATGACCTGAGGACCCATCATCCAGTTATACATGAGAGACATGATTTTCTGGGTGATTTTCTATTTAATTCTTTGAGCTCTGTCTCTGTCTCTGTCTCT
>NW_012267257.1:12178389-12302444 GCF_000151885.1 Dipodomys ordii | reverse complement strand
AGATGGGAAGGGATGGGAAGGGGAAACAAAGGAGGAGGCTACGATGCTTGATAAGAAATGTACTCATTATCTTGCCCATGTAATTGTAACCCCTCTGTACAGTATTTTCACAATAATATATATATATATATTAAAAAAAAGAAATTTAATAAAATTTGAATAAATGACTGACCTTGAAATTAAGACATGATATACACATGTTCAACATTTGAGAAGTGCTGATAGTCAGTTAAAAAAAAACAGCGGCTCTGAGGTACAATCAGTGACTTTGTATTTATTACTGTCTGATAAAAATATCCTAACTAGTAATAATCTATGATTCTGAGAGTCCTTGTTTTTCATCATGACCTCAGAAGACAGGTGCTGGTGACTTAATCTTGTAATCCTGGCTACTCAGGAGGCTGAAATCTGAGGATTGCAGTTCAAAGCCAGCAAACAAAGCCATGAGACTCTTATCTCCAATATATTAGCAAAAAGCTGGACGTAGAGGTATGGCTCAAATAAAGCCATGAGCAGAGGGAGAAGGTGAAATACAGATTCAGCCTCCCCACCCCCAAAAAAGAAAATCTCAGAAACCAAATGGTTAAAGAGCTCTTCCCAGGGCTGGTGTATGCCTGTAGAACCATAGAAAGCAACATGAGTAGTAAGGGTAAGACTCAAACTATGATCAGAGGCAAGTCCAGGCAAAGTTAACAAGAGAATCAATCTGAGAAACAAATGAAAGCAAAAGGACTCAGAGGTGAGTTCAATCCCAAGAGCCTCTGTCGAAGAGATACAAAGATACAAGTGTATATTGGTCATATAGCAATAAGCAAATCCCATGAATGTCGAGGAATGAAAAATAAAACACTTTCTAGTTGTTATGAATCAGTAGCCAGAAAAGGGAGCAAAAACTGAACAAAGCCGTAGTAACTGGCTGCACTTTTGGCACTATAAAGTCCTACTTCTTTCATCTGACCCTCACTTTCAGAACCTGAGTGGGCGTGGCTTCAAGGTAATCATACGAATATTCCAGTGACTTTCTTCTTCTTCTTCTAGTTGCAGGAATTAACGTCTTTATTGACAGTCAACTTTGAGTTCGTGGACTGGCGGAAATTCCTGTTAGTGGCAGCGATGCCCTGGCCCATCCCACTGGAACAGGAACTCCTCGAGACCCTGCAGAGATTCAAGGCTGCAGATAAGGCGCAGTTGGGCACCATCACTTTTGAGCAGTACATACAGGTTGATACCAGACCTAGTGGACCAGTGATGCCCTGACATCCTTTTGAGTTAGGAAGAGTTTTACCCACAGATGTCACATCACAGGCTTCAGGAGAGGACCATGGTTTTCCTTCTCAGCAGCCAAGATGATGCAATACAAAGTCCCAGGCCCAGCTAAGAGTTTGGCTCCCGGGGGGAAAAGCATGGGAGGGGAGACGGGGATGAGAGCTTTTCCCTGTCCATTAAAATCCTTTTCAGAGATGATACCACTGTTAAATGGCCACTTGTCCAATAGTAAAGAACACAGGGAAAGGAGGTATTTTTTCCTACACTTAGGGATGAGATGATTAGTAGATACTGTAATTCCTTCTGACAAACTTCATTTGAAATGTCCAGTCTGATAGGACAGATGGAGAGGGATTGTGAGACACTCTCATGGAGGTGGTTGTTGAAGTTATAAATTGAGATAACCCAAGGAATGCGATGGATGATCCAGTAGCTTAGTAATGTGAGCATTGGACTTGTCAGGGGAAAAAGGACTTCT
This sequence comes from Dipodomys ordii, assembly GCF_000151885.1. NCBI lineage: Eukaryota > Metazoa > Chordata > Mammalia > Rodentia > Heteromyidae > Dipodomys > Dipodomys ordii. The sequence continues at coordinate 12,300,700 of NW_012267257.1, read as the reverse complement.
GCTAGAATAATTGTGGTAGAAAATGGAGTACAGAAACCAGATTGAAAATGGTTGAGATAAGGAATAGGTCATTAGGATAATTGATATATGAATGGATAGATGGACAGATGACAGATGATACAGACAGACAGACAACAGATAGATAGATAGATAGATAGATAGATAGATAGATAGATAGATAGATAGATAGATAGATAGATAGCAGACAGACATAAATAGATAGCAGACATTTTAGTTACTATGACAGATATGGAATTTTTTAAACGTTTGAATAATAAATAGTAAGAATAAATTTCCATGTCTATTAGCAGCCTTGCTTGTTAATTTTGTATTTCTAATTGAATTTGTCTTTTATACACCATTTACATGACTGATTGACAGCAAAAGAGGCGAGTATTCATAAGGCATCAACTTGGAAGCAAAATATTAGCTTCTAGTGCCAGGATCCTACATGTCTCTCACTACTGAAACTTCAGATGCCTTCCTGCCTCTCTTTACTTCCTGGTTGACAGATGGAATTGTTTAGAAAGCTCCACGGTTCCCATGCTACCAAACTAGAGCCAACGAAAATAATGCATGAATTCTGAAAAGGTTCTTCATGGCTAATCAAGACACACATCTGTCTAACTGGGCTCTAAAATATTTTATTTCACAAGCAGAGTAACTGTCCTGGACTTAAAATTTTGTTAGGATTTGTTTGTTGGAAGATGAAAATTAGCAGAATAAAATTTAAACTGTTTCTCCAGTGACTTAAGATTTTTCAAAGTGGACATTCATGAAAACCTTCATTGTTTACAGTAAACAAAATAGATATGAGATATCAACACAAAATATCAAATGGAACATCTTTTATACAGCATGTAAAGAACCTAGAAGTGCCTAGCTCAAAGCAGAAAGCTCCTTTAGAGACAGTTAGATGCTGCATTTACTAGAAACTCAGAAATGTCTGCTTGAACACTGTGTTTTGGGGGCAACAGACTATTTTTAAAAGTGTCTATTCCTTGGAAGTCCCAGGGTGCTAATACCATTTGGAGATGTGTGCAGAACTTTCTCCATGCTCTCTTTAGATTCCCAACTCTTAATTAGCTCACACATACAAAACACTTCATGAAAATGAAAGTTCCTAATAGCTTTGAGGGAAAATTTTCATAAGATCTATTGAAAATTCCATATAAGAACAGTAGTTACACTAGTTAATGTAGCTGCATTGGTGAAATGAAGTCTTCTGAAGAAAAGAGCTATCTACTATACTTTCCATTTTGCCTTTATGTTTTCTATTTACCGATTGTACAGCTACTTAGAAGTAAGCTAATTTCTCCAAATTCTAAAAATGGACAGGCATTCAGCATATGAAGTTATTCAGGTCTACCTTGACTAAGCAATGAGTATCGGAGTCTGTTTGTCCCTTGTTCTAGGTCTTGAAGCTTCTTTCCTAAATTGAGTAAGTCATACACATTTAGAATTGTTTGATTTTGAAATATTTGGCTCATTTTCCTTTTTCTATTCGAATACATTTCATTACTATCTTAAAGTACTTACCCAAAGAAGTTGCAATTTAAGAAAGCAGTTTATAAAGACACCTTGATCCATGTCGCCCCTCAACAGTCTCACCCATCCATCTCCTATCTACCCCTTCTCTCACTCTTCTTAGTTTTGTAGGATATATATTGGATTCTTGTCTGCATTTCCTCCTTCGTCTCCTCTTCATTCTTCTACCTTTCCCTCTTGACCTCACTCCACACCCTTTTTAGTGCTGTTTCTTGGTGTTTTATTCTGCTGAACTTTGGTTTGGGCTTTCTATGGACTTAGACTATTTGAGATCTTCCTTGAGTCTACCATATTTCAGTTACTACATCTGTATATACTTGCATACCACCCAGCCTGTGTACTTAGGAATTTGCAAGCTAAATCTAGCTTCTATTTATAAGGGAAAACACAGATCCTTTGTCTCTTTGGGCCTGACTTATTTCACTTAACATCATTTTTCCAAGTAATGACTCATTTTCTAACAGAATGAATGTTACTATAGTCTCAGTGAGTCAGATGTTCTATTTTTCAAAGAGTATAGCAATTCATCTCTAAGGAAAATTAAACACCCTAAAATTGTTGGTAATGTTTTAGCAAGAGAGTACAAAGAATATCTTCATATTTCAAAGAGAAATCATTTAATAATTCAATAAGGTAGTATGTAATTTTGGGGGGGTCTGGTCATGGGGCCTGAACTCTGGGCCTGGGCGCTGTCCCTCAGCTCTTCAGCTCAAGGCTAGCGCTCTACCACTTGAGCCACAGTGCCACTTCTGGCTTTTTTCTTTTTGCTTATGTGGTGCTGAGGAATCGAACCCAGGGCCTCATGCATGCAAGGCAAATGCTCTACCACTGAGCCACCTTCCCAGCCCCGGTAGTATATAATTTAAACCCATTAGTACATACTACTACTAACTTTACAGGTTGCTAAAATTTTTGTAGATGATCTGTTAGAAAACAGATATTTATCTAATATGGTCCTTTTGTATGAGAAACACTGTGAAGTGTTCATCTAATTTATGAAATATCGTGTATTTTTAGAAAACTGTACAAATGAATTCTTAGTTTAAAAATCAGAGGAAATTCCAGTACATTAAACTAATTAGGGGGAGAAAGAGGGAGAAAAATGAGGAAAAGGATAACAAGTTAGACAAGAAATGTAATGACTACCTTACTTATGTTTACTTAACTGTGACCCCTCTGTACATCACCTTGACAATAAAATAAAATAAAATACTTGGATATGAAAATGATGGCTGAAAATGGAAGAAAGTGTAAGGATATTATCTTTGTTTCTTTTTCCAAATCTAATTTCTTTTAACTTTTCACATTTCTCATGATTGCTTCTGGCAATTTGATTAGAGTGTTCCTTAGTGAGGTTTTCTTTATGTTTTGTCTGCTTACAGTTTGTTGAGTCTATTTGGCAGTTTTTGTCAAATCTGGAAATTTCAGAGATTATTTTTCAAATACAGTTTTGTACCTCTGTGCCTCAAACCCATTTTGTGTTGATTAGACAAATTGGCTTATTGGAAAAGTTCTATTATTAGACAAGTTGTCCTACACATCACTCACTGATGCCTGATGTTTTTCCAATATATTCATGTTGTATTCATTTCTATAACTAAGTCTTCAAGTTTATCTGTATTTTTCTTTTCAGACCTGTCTACTATTAACAACATCCAGTGAGTTTCATCTTAGACTGTATAGTTTACACAATTCTACACATTTGAGTTGGGACCTTTTGATTATATTTCCTCGGTATGTCCACGGTTTTCTTAATCTCCTTCAATAGTCTCAGAATTGCTCTTTTAAACAGCTGGTGTATATGGAGAATATCTGTTTTAACATCCTTATCCGTTCATTCCACTATTTGCCTCATTTCAGTGTTGATTTTTTTCTGCATATGGGTCATATTTTCTGTTTATTAGTGTTTTTTTCAATGTCTAGTAATTCATACTAGAATTTTGAACATTCTTTTGTTGGATACCCAACTTTATTATTTAGCTTAGGTGTTGTCAGATATGTGATGTTTCTTAGAATCAGTTTTATTCTTTCAAATTTACTTCAAGAATTATGAAAGTGATTCCAGAGCACTCTTTATAGTGTTAATCTTATTCTACTGTAAAGGTTGTACTCAAATTCCTGTGCATTGAGGGCCTTCCATCAACAAACGATAATAACATGAACTAATCCCAACACTTGGGAGTCTCTCCAATTGTTGAGCTTACTATTTTCCAGAGCTCCTTTCTCCAACCTCTGGTATTCTCTACCCATACTACACAGGTCAAGACCTGAGGGAAATCTTGGGTACATTTCTCTGTGTGTACACTGCTCTAATATTCTTTCCAGTGAATTCTAGCCACCTTGGCCTCCTTCACCCCTGAAATCTATCTTCTGAACTCAGCAAGACTGCCAAGCCTTATGTGTTCCTTCTGGCACCACAGGTGGGAGCACAGGTAGGATTTCTCATTTTCCTGCTTATTTTCAGGAATAACTGTCTTGTATTATTTATTGTTCCATGCCTAGAAAATTCTCTTTCATGTTATTTAAGGATTGAAGATAAGCTGCCCTGTATTAATCAAGTCTAGAAGCAAAGTGCTTACCAAAGTGCTTCATCTCTCTAGTCTCAGATAAGCCACTGGGCAAGGATTTACTTCCACTCAGTAGAAAAAAAATTCTTATTTTCAAAGCTTGAGCTTATGCTGGACATTAAAATTCTTGTTTCTCACAAGCTTCCATAAAAACTGCATCTCCTTATACTAAAAACAGTCCATTCTTTTACAGGTCATATTGTATAGTCATATCTATCATCTAAAGCTCTCTTTATTTTTTGGAAGGAAAGAAGGTGAAAAGAAAGAAAGGAAGGAAAGAAAGAAGAAAAACACAGAGCATGGGCCTGAGTTAAGCTAGAAAATCCAGTAGCTCTTGGAAGAATGCGATGCTGAGGATAGGGTGTCACTCTGGAACATGATGAGCAGCCAAATAATTCTGTATATTAAGTGCTTACCAGGCATGCAAATTAAACTTCATAAAATATGTTCTTACAAATCAACTATTTTACTTGATATCCAGCAGCAGGCATAAGTGATAATTCCAAAAGGAATAATCTAAGTGCCAAATGTGTGTTTCTAACCGTCTAATTGCAATTCAGAGGAGACATCAAAGATGACTTCTCTGAGGAGAAGTGATTTAAGCTGGATCTTGAAAGATGTGTAGGCTTCTCTGGGTAGAATAGAGTCACTGAGGATATAAAGGATAACATAAAATGATGACGGTAGAAAATGGTTCTGAATAGAGAATAGATGAACATTGTATAAGGAAAAGCTGAAACAGGTAAGGAAAAGACTATAGAAACACAGTTTGAGGTTAATAGATGGCCCAGAGCCATTGGGAAGGAAAGAAAGGGTGAAGATGATAGGGCTGCTATAGGGGAAATCAAGAGGACTTGGTGATTCATGTTGGATATTGACTGAAAGAGGAAGGAATCACATTAAACATGAGGCCAATGAGATCTTGAGTCATCCAGCAACTCAATCAAGATTTTCTAACAGAAATAGTACACACTAATTCCACATGAGGCTCCAAGAATAGACAGGACATGTGGGGTATGAACTATTGTTACAGGAGCACAGATTTCCTCCAAAATGTATCCAGCGTTTGGTTAGTCAAGTTTAAGACTTCCAAGCTTAATCACATGTCCCAACAGCTAAAATATAGCTAGTATTCCTATCATAGGTGGTTTTGTTTGTATGCAGATACTAGAGTATTAATACCTCACATACCTCATCAGATGTATAAAAGTTAAAATGGAAGAATGGATTTCAAAGAAACTCCATAAATACAATTCCTGGAACTTTATCCTGTATGCTCATAGGATCTGTGCCTACATAGGAGACCATTTCTCTAGAGACTGGAATAAGATTGGCTCTGTTTCTGGCCTTGACAAGAACTGTTACCACACAGCATAATAACCTGAATGATTTTCCTTTTTGTGTGTATATGTAGGCTGGACTGTGGTTTACAGGAGATGAAGATGTGAAGATTCCAGAAAATCCTCTTGAACCCCTGCCATTTAATAGACAAGAACATCTCAGAGAGGTAAGTACATTGAACTCTGATCATCATCTTTTAGGCTGTTAAACTTGGAATATTTGCCTTAAACTCCACTCTTATCCTTTTGTTCCTTTGCTGTCTTACCCAGAGCTTACACTTTATTATTACTCACTGACGAGGCATAGAGAAGTTCTAGGGAAGGACATATGGGACCAAAATTTTAGGCAAACTCTTATTATTAGCCATACAATCTTGTCATTTTACTGGTCTCTCCACATTTCACTTTTCCAATAAGCTAAGCTGTTATGTGGCAGCTTTGTCTCTAAATGAACTTTCAATTTTAAAAGCTTACGGTATGTTTCTGTCATTTAACTAGTGTCAGTGTATTTCTTAGGTCCAATTTTCCTTCAATTTTTGTCAGACACTGAAGATTTGCATCTACTATTTTGCCTCAAAGCTGTTGCTGTCTATAACACTTGCAATAATAGCTTTATTATTAACTTTATTCCCAAGGCCATAACAGAAAGTAGGACTCTAGAATATTAAAATGCCACTCTGACTTCTTTATATATGCTTAAAACAGAACAAAAACCAAAGCCACTTTGTCAAGCTATGAGAAAAGCTGATTGGTAAATTCAGACAGTAATGAAATCTCATATATATATATATATATATATATATATATATATATCATATATCATATATCTCAACTGTTCGATTTCTAGCCAACCATTAGGTCAAAATTGCAGAGCAAAAATTGAACATAACTCCAGATATAAGCTTAAAATGAGCAATTCCCTTCAACTGGACTGGTAATTTTTTAGCACTTCTAGATGCTAGCAGGAGTGGCGGTGAATTTAAGAGGCTACAAAATTGCTGAAAATTTCCAAGAGATGAAGTTGGTAGGTACAGGTATATTGCTTGTTGCTATTTTAAATATGAAACTGGAAGACCAACATCACTTCTCCGATAAGGCTTTTGGAAGATAGTCTCTGAATGATTTTTGCCAATAACATAAACATGTTCTTCAATGCTTGAAAAGAACCTGACAGCTTGAATATCATTCCAGTAAAGTTACTCTCCTATTAAGCCAAAAGGTTACAGACCTTTCAACTGAAGGCAGAGTCTTACTGGTGTTCACTGAGCCATTTAACAGGCAAGGATCTTTTGATGCACACCTGATGCTGGAAAATTAAATGGAGAAAAAGGAAAGATCAGAGGCAGAGACAAAACCCTGGAGCCTGGGGGTATGTGTTTATATGGAGCTAAAGATAGGTGAGCGCACACATGATGAGGAAGATGAGGAGGTATGCCTCTTCCCAGTGCCCAGTACTAGATTCACAGAGATTCAGAAAACTCTAAAAATGGAATAAAAGCACAAAATCCACTGTTTCCAGGCTATGTGGTCATCATGGCATTACTCAGTCTCTATATGCCTGATTTGAGTTTTGTTTTCCTTCTGTGATTACTATGCATAGTGGGTTGATATGTTTGGCACCCCTAGAACAGTAATTGATGCATAGTAAGTCCTACATAAACATGTTAGCTTTCTATCACCATAGTGAAATACCTGATACAGACTACACATGAAGTTTAGAAACGCCTTTCTTAGCTTGTGCTTGCACAGTCCCATGAGGTTGGGCATCAGCAACACATCACAGTGCAAATGTGTCAGAGAGTGAGTGGTCATATCTCAAGGCAGGAAAAGATAGAGACAGACAGACAGACAGATAGTGAGAAAGAAAGAAAGGAAAGAAACAGAAGACACAGAGGTTCCACCATTCCCTTGGAGAGCATGTTCCAGTGATCTAAGGACTTCTTTCTTTTTATGCCTCAACTCTTGAAAGTCCACAGGACTGCTAAGTGTTACACCCCATCCCCTAACATTCCCCCTTTGGGGATACTCATCCAAACCACAGTAATAAGTACTAGCCAAATAGAAGCTAGCCACAGTAAGTACACAGTACCAGAAGGCAGTTTATGGTTCATATATTAAAACATAAATACAATGACCCACTAGAAAAAGCCACTGCCAGAGATGAGCCTGAAATGTAGTCATGTTTAAAAATCAAGATTTCCACTGTCTCCTAATAAATAGATAAAAGGTATAAAAGAGAAAACATAGAACAACAAAAACTATTTACTTATTTGTCAGTAATTAAAAGTAGAAGTCAGCTAAGAGAGAACAGCTTGGGAGCCCTGAACTCTGCTCTATTTCAGCCATAGGAACTTGTAATACATCTCTTCCTCCCCCAGCCTGTCTGTAGCCCCTTAATGAATGAAAGGGTACGGGCTACACTTTAGAGCCATGTTCAGCTACCCTGCTTTGCTCTCCGTGCCCTGTACCCTGCTTTGCCAACTGTGCCTACGTGCCACCTCTTGCACGGCTCCTACAGACAGGCCATTATCACTGACTGTGGCTTGGTTGACCCTGGAAATTCAAGTACTGGGTAGAAGTCACACTGCTGTCACACTGTCTACTGGCAGTACAGTGCACTTCATTGTGACCAGTGAGGCTTAGCCAGTTCTATTCCTGGCTTCCAGTTGTTCACATCAATAGCATCAAAGGTAGTTATCCTTGGGTTTAATAAATCCTCAGGGATTTTCTTTTACAAATTGCTTTAATTGTCATTCTGAAATCCATGAGTACTATCTTGTCCTCATTTCCATAGTGTCTGTTTACGTGAAATCTTTTCATTCCCTCAATATGGTTAAGCCCAGGTACTGGGCTTGAAATACAAACTAATGAATCCCATGTGTCTATTCTTGTCACAAATCTCTCTTCCAAATACCTGTTACCTATTTGAATAGGCTAACAGACATCTCAAATTCACTTAACTCATCCTCACTTCACCCATCTTCACTGAAATTTAGAATTTAGAGCTCAACTTTACCTGTGCTTTTATTTAGCAGATGCTTCAATTAATACCACTCACTACATAATGACTTTGTTAATGTTGCCCTCAGATGGGACTCTATTCCAAAGCCTCTCTGCTAGTAGAGTGAATTTCTTTTATCTTTGGTTGGAATTCTTTTTTGGGTAATAGTTCTTCTTCCGACTGTTTGCTGACTATGAGAAGGACCCACCCCAGCTTGACTACACTCAGATGCTGTTGTATTTCGCATGCCACCCGGACCCCGTGGAAGGTATCTACAGGGCTCTCAGTGTGGCCGTGGGGACCCATGTCTTCCGACAAGTTGAAACTCCTATGCTGACTGCAGAAAAGGTAATGACACTCCAGAAATGCACAGATTCGGAGCTAAGGAACAGGAGGAAGGAAGATGCTAAATTCCCAACACTCAGTATGAGTTGTTTCTTTTTTTGTTGTTTCATCTCCGAGGTGCCCAATATAATACTTTATACATACTGGATCTTCAACGAAGACTTTCCCAATAACACTAAGAACTGGGGGGAGGAGGACAAATTCAATCACATGCTTTGCTTTGGTAGGAAAATTCTACTCCATTTCTTGGTAGAATCAAAATTTGCTCTAGAAATGACAGGATTTCTTTTTGCCTGAGGTACTGAATCTGAGAAATGAAAAGGAAATGGGTATTGACCACTTTGTGTGTTACTTTGTAGAAACTGTATTTGAAACAAGCTTATACTTTCAGCTGCATCTATATAGGTGGTTCTTTTTATAATTTTAAAAGATATTTCATTATCTTTAAGTAGTTGTACATAGAAGTTACCATTTAACAAAGTATTTTATGAATACAATACATCTTGATCAATGTGATTTTTGACAGTATTTCAGGCCACACTCCACTACCTAAAAGCTGAAGATACTTTGGCTCACCTGCCCCCAAGGACAAAGAAGCTTAGTAGCTAACTAAAATGCCACCATACCACCTCCTTTGAGATTTCTGAGGGATAGACAGTTATGTCTTTTCAGGTGGGAAAACCTGCAGTCCGAGCAGAGTGGGCTATGTGTCAGTGCAAATTGCATAGTTGGCCTAACTACAGTCTTCCCTTTTCAAGAAAGAGAAATACTACAAGAAATGGGAGGCTCCTGGGGCAATATTCTTGCTGGGGAAGACAGAGTTCTTTAGATGTGAACCTAAACTTTAGCTCTGACACATGGATAGCAGCAATCATTTTTCCCTTGAAGAAGGGCTAGAATAACGCTAGTAGATGGTTACAGTATAATGTAGGGATCTTGTATCTAGTGTGCTATAAGCTGCTGATTCAACACAAAGCTGCAAAAATACTAACCTTGAGCAAGAATGGTGTTTGTCTTCTTAAACAGAAATAGAATACTTTATATTTTCCTCAACTATGTGAGGAGTTAGGTATGGTCTGCATTCCTGGGGATGGCAATGCTTCTTTCTTGATGTTCCTGTGCCCTACTATGCATGGGGATCTATGAATTGAGCCTGAGAGAGGACGCAGGGGTTCCACAATTCCCTTGGAATGAATGCCATTAATGGTCTAGGAATTTCTCTGTAGGCCTCATCTCTTAAAAGTCCACAGAACCACCCACTTTCCTGAATTCAGATGATATTAGACTCCTTTCCCCCGCTACTTTCCATCATAGCTGTGTGTTCCTGAAGTCCACTGAGCTTCCTTGCAGGAGGATGGTTTGATGACTTCTTCAATGTCAGCACTAGACTGGCATCCTGTGGGAAGGAGGTTGACGAGGAGCAGCCTCTCGTCTCACTCGGCCTCGTTCAGTTTAGGACAAAGCATGCCACGATGCTCAGTGAGCTCATGGCTCAACCAGCTCATTCATTCATTTTGTAAATTGTACTCTTTCTGTACCCTTTCAATCTTTGAGACATTCAGAAGACAAATTGATTTTCCTAAAAGGACTCTATATATTTGTCACATCTGTGTCAAAAAGAATAATTTTTCCCAATAGGAAGGGAACTCAGAATAAAGAGCAGATACACACTGGGCCTTTCCAATCACAAGAGGCACTTGGGCCTTTCACCCTGGCCCCCGCTTTTGATTCTTTTTTTGGGGGGGTCTGGTTGTGGGGCCTGAACTCTAGACCTGGGTGCTGTCCCTCAGCTCTTCAGCTCAACGCTAGTGCTCTACCACTTGAGCCACAGCACCACTTCCAGGTTTTTTCTTTTTGCTTATGTGGAGCTGAGGAATTGAACCCAGGGCCTCAGGCATGCAAGGCAAGTACTCTACCACTGAGCCACCTTCCCAGCCCCCGCTTTTGATTCTTACTGTTACCTCCACCGAAGTATGATTTTTCACAGCTCAAAGTGTGGATCCCTCCCCATTTTCCAAGGCCATGAGTATCCATTATGAATTCCAGATTATTCTTCCCCTGGTGACACTCATCTGGCCCTGAGTTATATTCAGAACTTCTCTGCTAGGTTGAACATCATATGCAAATATAGAGTATTTCAATAAATACATATTAAGTATTGGGACCACACTTGACCTAGGAGAATATCATTGAACAAAAATGTAGATTGCACAGAATAATGATTTACAAACAATTTTTAAAAACTGGAGTTTGAGTAGGAGGAAATGCAGCAGCTGAGGGGGAGTTACTGTGTTCGTTAAAGTGTCTGTCTATAAAGAGAATTATAAAGACATGGAGAAAAGGGTCAGAGATGGCCCCGTGAGGAAGCATTTTAAGACCGGACAACACTGAATGTATAAGACCTAACATGGGTTTGGACCTTGTGTGTTCCAAGGAACAGAGTTGGTCAGCACAAATAGAAAAAGTAGGATTTGAGTGATCATAGTGCAGAAGAAAAGAGAGAAAGGACTTGGGTCACCATGGAGATCTTAGCTTAACGCTGCTCTAAACAAGATGAAAAATCCTTGGGAAAACCAAATTAAACTACTTCAGGATCTCTCTGCTCCACTGAGAACAAACAGAGCAATGACGGAAGCAAGGGAGAGAAGTAAGCCCACTTAGTCATTAATACAGTTTGTTTATCCATTGAATTCTGCTGCTAAATTAGTCCTACCTTGAGTCTGGAACAACTTGCAACCCAAAGTAGCTTCACATAGCACATATACTCAATGTTATGAACAAGGGAAAATAAGAGAGAGGGAGAGCACAATGAATGGGCTCTGATCTCCAGGGTAGAGAAGAGGAGTGCAGATCTTCCAGGAAGATGTGCATGATCCCAGCAGCAACCACCAACCTAATTAGGATCATGGGCATCATGGGTAGCACTACATTAGACAATTCAATATGAATTCTAGTTTCAGCATAACCTAATGTTTATTAGGCATAGTTGAATTTATTTGGCATTATTTGAATTTTCATCAATATATCCTTGGTTTGAAAAGGCTGTAAATCCCACTCCAAGTAACCTATGCAATATACTTTCTTCATACTTGTATCAATTGTTCATCTGATTCATATCTAACAAATTGAACACTATTGCTTTTATACACTATTAAAATCTCTTTTGTTTTTCTGTATAATTAAAAAAAATGGAAGAGAAGGGGAAAGGGAGCATTGCTTGAGTTGTTACCCTAGCAACAAAGTCACCTCAGCAGGCGGCAATCAAGCTACCTAGGACCAGAGGCTTTAGTTGCTCCCATCCATGAACCCTAATGCGAACACATCCTGAGTGCTGCTCTGGAGAGATCTGTTCAAATCCAAAGGCACAGTACAGAAATGGAACCAAGCAACAGAGATCTGTGGGCCCTGAGGCACTGGGGAGCCTTTCTCCAACTCATGGACCTGTTCCTAGCTTAGAGTGATCCTTAAGAGCTTTTGAAATCCAGAAACTGCCCACTTCCTTCATTTTCACTTGTCCCTGGTCCTTAACATCTTGTGGCAATTATTCTGCTCTATTTCTGAGTCATTTCCAACTGTGTTCTAGTTTCCTGGGCAACCTCATCTCAGAAGGCCATCATAAAGAGCTTGCTTAGAAATCACACTTCCAGCTGATCTATATTCACTCCCAAGGCATTCAGTCAGGTCTCTGCTTTTGCTTTCCGTGTAAACAACTGGAAATCTCCCCCGGAATTTCTTTCTTCCTTACTCTACCATTCATGCTGGTGTTACTCAATATGGCTCAGACCTTTTGTTAAGTTCTATAGCTTCTTGAATAATTTTAAAAGAAGCCCAAGAGCAAGGCACTGGTCAGTAATGTACTAGTCCTGGTGAATAAATGACATTTGCGGGGAAAATTGTTCATTCTGCAACCTTTGTAGCACTGGATTGTGAGGCCGGGATGTAGTAAATTGTGAGTTTGACTCTCCTACATAGAAAAGTGTTACATTAAATAAAAAACCTCTTTGGTAGGAGTATTGGTGGCCCTGGGGCTCAAGGCACATAAATCTCTAATTCCATTCTTTTTTTTGATGCCTTTCCCACATTAGTTCCCAGAACTGACCTTATTTTCTGCCTTCTGAGATACAGTCCTGAGTTGACTGAAGGATAGAAATGTGTGGTCTGGAAGATGTTCAGGCACCAGTCCAAAGATGAACTTGTTGGAAATCCTTGAGGCCTAAGGGCTGTCTCTGAGAGCTACCTCAGTGCCACGGGTCCCCTGTTTACAAATAAAGTGACCCTTGGAATTCTGATACCACTAATACTTACTCCTTCAAAAGCCCTGACTTTTCCTCTACCTAGTATCACTGATCTTGCTCATAGAGCATCATTCACATTTTCTCTCTTCAGAGTCTGTTGGAGAGAATCTCCTTTCCTAACATAGCCTCACGCGCCCAGAATGCTGAACTGTCCTCCTTTAGTCTGATCTGGGCTTCATCACTTTTCCTCCCCACCGTCTGAATCACTAACCTATTCTCCCCCAGCCCCATAAATCAAAATAATCAAAAACATTTTGTTTTAGTTTTCTATGATGTAAGGAGGATACAGATATTTTTCACTCTAAAGTGTTTAATGTGGCTCCTGTGTGTCATCCGAGCTAGTTGGGAAGCTGAGGCAGGGAGGAACAAGGTTGGAGGTTAGCCCGGCGTGCAAGACTCCTTCTTCACCAATAATAAAATGACATTGAGTGCCTATTATCCTAGTTTCATGGGAAGTATAAAGAGGCAAATTGTGGTCTAGATGATTACCCAGGCAGAAAGCAAAACTGTTTCAAAAATGGCCAATGCAGTAGGTGCCAGGTGCCCCACACTTGTAATCCTAGCTACTTGGGATGCTGAAATCTGAAGATCATGGTTCAAAGCCAGCCTGGACAGGCAAGTCCGTGAGATTCTTATCTTCATGTAGCCACCAATCAGCTTGAAGTTGAGCTCTGGCTTCAGTTGTAGAACACTAGCCTTAAACAGAAAAACTCAGGGACAATGCCCATGCCTTAAGTTCAAGTCCCACAACCAGTACACACACACACAAACACACATACACACAGACAAAACACCAGTGCAATAAGGGGCTAAAGATATTTCTTTATATTACTATATATCTTTCAAAGCTATAATTTCCATATTGTATTCCATCACATACACACACACACACACACACACACACACACACACACACACACACACATATATATGTCATTTTTAGAATAATAGGTTTTCTATTATACTGAAATAATTCAAAAATATTTATCCTCTTGGATTTTTATTCCTGGATTTATACTAAGTCAAAGAATTCAAATATTTTCTATGCTTTTATAACCTAAGAAATTATCTCAGCAGCATTTTATTCTCTGCCATCTACAAAATGTGCCTGAGCTCATGCTGTTAGCCAAGAGTAATAGTAGGAATCACTGGTGGATCTGAAATAATAATTTACCATAAGCCCAGTCTATTCAAATTCACATCCTGTCAAAAACCTATAGTCATGTGTAGAAGCCTGACACTACTTCTACAAATTTAGTTCAGTGTCTACTTGAGTAAATTGATATCACTGGCAATGCAGTAAGTACAAAGGCTTTTGGAAAAAAGAATAAGTCTTCACTGACATTGACTAAAGTGCTAAGGACAGTTGGTCCAAGATTTTGATGTTGCGAATCCCAATGCAGCTAGCACATTCTCTTCTCCATTTTGTTTAGGTTGTGTTAGGCATTAGTGTTCCATTGCATGAATTAGTGCTTTCTAAATGCCTCTACTGCTGAAAGCACTTTAGTCTGACTTTGCATTTTCTTCATTTAACTTTGCAGACTTCCTTCTCCACTGATATAAGTCCCATTGAAGAATTTCCTGAACCTGAGGAAAATGTCACAGGAGAGGAGAGGGAAATAAGAGAGGAGAGGGATGAGAGAGAACAGAAGGAAGAAGAAGTCCTTGAAAATACAAACACTGAAAAGATTTCCATAGAGACACTACTCAAGGTGTTCCAAGGAGGAAACGAAGCACAAGATGTGAACAGATTTGTCATCCATCTAAAGTCAGAGAACATTTATGCTGAGGTTGGTTAGCTTATTTGTAAAACAGACAAGTGTACATTGGGAAAGCTGGCCTTAGTTTTGGGTATATTTAAATGGATTTGCTTGGGAAAATATCACAGTGTAAAAATTAATTATGGGGATTTCTTTAATAAGAAAACATTTTATTATCTCCAGAATGCTAACATTATCTTAATTACCTTCATTAAATTATATGACACTATTATCACAATTACTAACGTTAAATTAATTACCCTTATTTTTGTTCTTCTTTAAAGAGCTTCAACAAAACATTTCAGGATCTTGGTTCCAGGAACCTGGAGCCAATTGAAGTTTCTCTCCTCTTGAAGCATCCTTTCATTCAAGACCTGATTGCAAATTATTCAGACTACAAATTTCCTGTGAGTATGACTGCAAGCTGTTACTATCTGGAGCTCAAGATCAGAGCACACTGAGAATTTCTAATGTGGCTCTCAGGGAAGACGAATTTGGCCATGGAGTGCAAAAAGGCACAGGGTCCATAGTAGTGAAGCAGTTCTCAGTGTCAAGAATCTTTCTCACTATTATGAGGCTACCGCAGAAGACTAGTGATACAAATAGTTAAAGCTGGGTCTGTGGACCATTAAATTATGGACTATTTCTGGTGATATAATGATCCTAGCATATAGGAAAAGAGTGCAGATAAGATCCTTCCTGTCCAAGAGAACTAACCAAAGATTTAAGGTCTCCAGCCAAGCATTGACATGTCCGTCAAACTCAAATCACAGAATATATTGTCTATAGGTAGAACTGATAGTACATAAGAAAGATAAGGTTTCAGTTCCATCAAGAAAGCAATACGTAAAATGAGGAAATTAAAGAAAATTGGGGAAGATCGGGGACTGGTGGCTTATGCCTATAATCCTGGCCACTCAAGAGACTGAGATCTGAGCATCATGGCTCCAATGCAGCCCCAGCAGAAAAGCCTGTGGAACTCTAATCTCCAACTAACCACCAAAAAGCCAGAAATAGAGGTGTGACACAAATGGTAGAGTGCCAGCTTTGAGCAAAAACAAAAAGTAAGAGCATGATACTATAATACTATAAGTTCAAACCCCAATACAGACACACACACCAAAACACACACACACACACACACAAATGAGCAGAGGGAATAGATAGGCTCAACAAAATATAAGGAAGAAATAAAAAAAGAACAGCAACTCAGAGATCACACAGTAGGCAGCCAGGTCACAGGCACTGGAACAAATCTCAAGCTTTCAGTAGCATGCGCTGAGGCAAGTGGAGATTGGTTCTGTCATTCCCCTGTACCAGTTTAACAGCATGACGTCTCTCTGGTTCCTGCTACCCATTTATTGAACTAGAAAGGGTTTGTTGAGTTTGAGATTAAAAGCCCTTTCTCTTTGCTAAAATCCATGGGGTCTAAGAAGCATTTTTCCTGACTTTTTAGCAATAATTTTTTTTACAGTTTTGCCCAGAAATGGAACTATCTTTGTATCTGAGTTTAATTGTTCTAAATTGAGGCTCCTTTTTGATATCAATTTTATAACCTATATTCAAACTAATTGAAATTGATTTTTATAAAGCTAACTGCTTTTGAGACCTTCAGCACATCCAGAAGTGAAATATAATTATAGCATTTAAGAACCCAGGTTTAGAATCAGAGAATTGTGAATCTGGACCTTTTGACCACTACCCATCAGCTATCTGATTGCAACTGTCTCCAAATCCTGGCTGTCTCCTCTGTTAAGTGGGAAATCACAGCCAATCCTATTCAATAGAATGACTGAAGATTATGACAGATCCTGCATGTAAAGTACCTGTCATGGAAGCTGTCACGTGAAAAGTGCTATAAAGATGGCCACTGAAACTGCCCTAATCACAGACACCAGGAGCATAAGCTTCCCTGCATAGCAAATGCAGTTGTCATTCTTAAACAAATCTCACTTCCATTTGGAAGACAATTCTTACCTGCAAGAATTACAAGGGAATGATATAAGATAGACCAACTAAGTACAAAATTATACACATTCAAAAGGTGACTTTTGTGTGCTAGAAGCATGGGGATCTGCTCAGTGTAAAATTAAACTGTTCTGGAAAGATGGACAGTGGAGAGAGAGATAAGGAGGTCTGAATACATTTTGTTACTGGCTGGAAAGATGGCAGCCTCCTCAGTGAAAAGCAGGCCTGGAAGATGGTATGACAGTGGGACTCTGTGGGTAGATCTAATGCCTAGAAGAGCCATTGGCAAGAATAGAGTATGACCCCCCTGAATTAGTAAAAAAAAATCAGGCCAGATTGCAAAGAACTACAAGAAAATCTGGATTACATTTGAAAAATAATGCTGTATGAATAGGCTTCTAAGGAGCTGAGTGGAAGGGGGTTGATGTCTTGATCCCTAAATATTTCTGTCACCAAACCACATCATGTCATCATGACATCTTCTATAAAGTGAGTTCCACTACATTTTATCCACATGTCAGGAAAGAAGCTTCTTATTTTGAACCAGTAAAATCACTTACAAAATCTCTGGGAATGACATATAGTAAGATTCATTTTTTTTACCCAGAAAAAGTAGGAGCATAAAATGATAGCATACTTCCTTCCTGAGTGGGAAGAAAACTTTCTGCAATGTCAGAGTGATTTGGAATATCATCACTCTGACCAGAGTGACTAAACATGATTCCCTTGTAGAGAAGATTCTGTTTGCTATTTCACCTGAAAGAAGAAAGCCCCTAGATGACTTCCTGTGAGAGTGGACCTTGAAATAAGATCCGACAGCAAATCCTAATGGGAATCCTCCAGGAAAGCTGGCATCCACAGGACTCTATTCCAATGGTTTCTCTCATTTGGAAGTAGTTTTCTCAACCTGCTAGATTCCTCAACTGAGCTACTTTGGACAGTCTAGTTCCTCTTTGTGTGGGACTGTCTCAAATGGAGCATAATATCAAAGATTCTGGGCTCCTACAAACTACATTCTAGGAGCATCTTACATGTTGAGCTACAAAACTACCTCTAACTTTTTCCCTGCTGTGCAGTCCCTCTCAAGATGAATCCTCCAGTTAGCCTGTTTCCTAATGTCGCTCACTCAAGAACTCCCTTAGCACAAAGCTAATGTGCTCATCAGCAAACGAACTAGCTAAGTAATCCATTGCCAGAATACTTCTTTAAGATATGTCTAAGTTAGATTCTTCGATTCTTGTTCTTGCCCTTCACATTTCATTGTGGCTGGTTTGATTGGAGTAAAACAAACAGTTGGTTCTCATTGAGATGACTGTGAATCAAGGAGACTTGTATCCATGACCTGGAAAGCCTACATTCTGACACTTAAAATGAAACAATGTCCTTTTTTTGAGAAAGATATTCAATGCTTGTTTTTATTATCAAGGAAAGGAAAAGAAAGGAAAGGAAAGGGCAAAGGGGAAAGTGAAAAGAGGAAAAGGGAAAGGGAAAGGAAGGAAAACTATCTTGAAAACTTGGAGTCTATCATACCCACCTACCATTTTTTTTTGCTCCAGATATCCATGCACAAGTAAATAGATCACATTTTAAAAACAAACTTAAACCACAGTGATGTTATTTGGAGATTGCTCCAAGATAAGCAGAGCAAAAGCTAGAGTGTGGTTTTTCAAGATTAAAATGTTGTTTGCTATCATAAACAGTGGAAAGTGAAGGTTGCTGCCTGACAGCCCTGTTTTTATAAGATGTGTGTATAGGAGCTGAAACATTGAAAATGATGTATCTTTGTGTGCAATGATGATGACATGTTCCTAATATAAGGTGAACTGGCTTTGAACTTATGAGATGGTGCTCTGAAGCTTCACCTCTGAGATGTGTGTACCTGGGCAAGTAACCTCACATTATCTCAGCTCTCTGATCCGTAAACCAGTTTTGTATGGATGAAATGGGCTAATAAATATAATATGGTTAGCTCAGTTCCTGGCAGCTAAAAATCACTTTGATGTTAGATGTTACACCTTCTACTGTTTTATGGCAAGAGAAGCTGAAATGACAGCTCTATCATCATCATCATCATCTTCTTCTTCTTCTTCATTATTATTATTATTATTTGTCAGTTGTGGGTCTTGAACTCAAGGACTGTCCCTGAGCCTCTTTGTGCTCAAGGCTAGCACTCTACCACTTGAGCCACTTCTGGTTTTTAAATGGTTAATCGGAGATAAGTCTCACAGGGATTTTTCTACCAAACTGACTTCAAATCATGATCATCAGATCTCAACCCTCCTGAGTAGCTAGGATTACAGGTATGAGTCTCCAGCACCCAGCTGACAGCTCTATTATTAAGAGAGAGAAAAAACCTTAGCTAGCTTAGGTGTAACTACTCCGTTTCAGAGTGAGATTCAAACTCAATGAAACGTTTTCTCCAAAGGGAGGCAGGGAAGAAACATTGTTCATCATTAATCAAACACTCTCATTTTTGTAACTTTCTTTGAATGTTTTCTTTTAGGATATTAAAATGATTCTGCAGAGGAATGAACACATTCAAGGAAGTGATGGAGAGAGGTCACCTTCAAGAGTTGCAGAGGAAAAGAAATGAAGACGAATGAATGTGATTTTTTAAACATAATTTAGCAATGAATCTTCTGAAAATTAAGTGTGAATGTGGTGTGTGTCATACTGTTTGAGATGTGACTCCTGCAGTTCACGGGGTGAGGGGGAGGGGAAGGAAATGCCTGAAAAGGAAATCTTGCTCAATGATCAGTCATCAGCCTTGAAGAAAGTGCAAATACCCAAAGTAAGCAAAGCAGCATTTTGAAGTCATTCTGAAAATAGAAAATACCAGAAACTTTACTGAGAGAATTGCCCTAGGAGAAGTAGCTATGTTAGGTGAAACCCCTGAAGAAAAGTTCCCCCAAATTCCTACCAGGGAAGAACTGCTCTGTACAAACCCTCTCGCTCCTCATGCTATAAGACAAGGTGCATTTCAGTGTTCCAGGAGAAGCCTTCTTTATCAAGCTGCTAGTACCCTTGGGCCCCTTTTGCCTATTAATAATTAATTTCTTTAGCAGAAGGTTTCCTTCATGCACAATAGTACTTGTGCAAGTGTGCTGATTGATATTGATCAGGTGTATTGATCAATACGAGAGTGAACATCAATGACATATTTTGAGAAAGTGTCTTGAAAAATTGAGTGGGGATGTTGTCTGGGCTTCCCTGGCCTCTCGGTGGGGTGGGTTACAGGATGCCAATTCTGAAGGTTTCTTGGGATGGATCCACTCTGTGTATTCAGCTTCCCAATGCCCCAGAGGTCTGGTACCTGATTTCTCTATCCACAAGCCAGAATGTGGATGACTCACCCACTTCTGTGACTTGACGGGTGTAACTGCGGCTGAGAGCCTTGACACTTCCATTCCTGACCTCCTCTGAAATCCTATCAAATCTCTGTCTTCATATTCTTAGGCAGTGTTTATGTCAAATTCACCAGGTGTGGGATGGAATTCCTGCTCTCCGTCCCGCTCCTCTGCATTTTCCCCTATTAAAGCAACTCAGTCTTACTATTCTACCCAAAGACCTTGAAGTCATCCTTCCCTTGACTCTTAGCTCCACTCCATCAGTACATAGCTTCCCAATGTATCTATCCTCAAATCTTCCTTACTTTCATCACAAGAATACTGTTCCAAAATCCCATCATATCCTGCCTGGATCTTTGCAGCAGTTCCCTATCCTTACCCCCTGATAAGCTATTTTTACCACAGCAGCTAGACAAGAGATTCTCCAGTGCAAGTCATGCCATATTCTCTTCTTTTCCCACCCCTCTATTGGCATGTTATCTAGAGCAGGTTCTTACTTGGACATTACTATCCCTGCATCCTCTCTGATCTGACCTGCCATTTCCCCCTATTTCTCTCTATTTAAACAACAAGCCCACCTAACTTGTCACAGAAGATACCAGGCACCCTCCTGCCTCAGGCTCTTTGCATTTGCTCCTCTCCCTGGTTGGACGGATTTTTCCCCAGTGCCTCTGGATGGTTTGTCACATGACTTCCTTCAAGTCTCTGTTCAAATGACACTTTATTTTCTTTTTTGGGGGGTCTGGTTGTGGGGCCTGAACTCTGGGCCTGGCCTGGGCGCTGTCCCTCAGCTCTTCAGCTCAAGGCTAGCACTCTACCACTTGAGCCACAGCCCCACTTCCGGGTTTTTTTTTCTGCTTATGTGGTGCTGAGGAATTGAATCCAGGGCCTCAGGCATGCAAGGCAAGCACTCTACCACTGAGCCACCTTCCCAGCCCTGACACTTTATTTTCTAAAGCTTTCCTTCACCAGGTAATACACAACAGGAACAAGGCATCTTATCAACACCACACACTTTCTAACTTTTCTTCATTGCATTTACCAATTTCTGCAAAGTTACAGGTTTACTCTATTGTCTGTCAATCCAATGGGTTGCAAGCTCCACAATCATCTTTCTTTCCTTTCTTCTTTTCTTCTGTCTGTCCTCCTCTTTTCTTCCTCTCTTTTCTCCCTCTTGCTTCCTTTCTTCCTTCTTTTCTTTCTTTCTTCCTTCCTTCCTTCCTTCTTTCTTATTTTTGCATTTCTTTACTATTGTGCCTAGTACCTAAAACTAAAACCATAACCAGCAGATCCGGTCATAGTGAGCCTCTCTATCATAACAATGTATCCTCTTTCTCGTGTTGACCATTTATTATTTCCTTTTGCTATCATTTCCACAGTATTAAAATTACATTTTTCCTACTGTCCAATAGGTCCTATTTCCATGAAACCTTAGTTAGGAAAGTTATATAGCTCATGCAGAGTCACAGAACTGATAAATAGACACAGACTAGAAACCTAATTCTAACCCTCAAAGCCATCATGTTACCTAATTTTCTACATTTGGCTATAAATAAGCAATTAAACAAAGAATGAAAGAAATATGGCTTCATGGTATTTAAAAGCAAAATGAAATCTTTTATAAACTAAGCACAATCTAATTTGCTGTGATATGTGCCTCCTAATGAATATCTTCAGGATATCAGTAATAGTATGATAACTGAGTTAAATGATCAATTTCTTCTGGTCTGCTATGGTGAGACATCAACAGCAAACTGTGCCTGGTTCTTGGGCATACATTGTAACACATGCACACACTATACACAGAGAAGTTGGTTCCATATAAACATAAACACATACACTTATGTACACACATGCTGTATTCAGATAGGCAGAAACTCAAAACTCCTTAGCCTTTGCCTTGAGAAGCAAAGCAAAGCTTCAGATTAGAGAACAACAGAGCCATCTCTAACCATTTCTAAAGGTGTTTAGGTGAAGTGTCTTGTCTCTGCTCTCCAGGGATGAGCCAACATGAACTGTGATTGGAATTGATTGGAATTCCATGAGCTCTTCCTTGCCAGATGCACAGAGTGTGGGGGAGAGGGGATATGATATGGCAAAGATGGGAATGGCCATGATAGAAGCCCAGTGCTTCACCCTTTTGTTGTTTCAAAGAAATTCAATAGTCCCTCCTCAATGAACACTTTTCATTTGGTCTTTATTGAATAAGAATCTCTCCCTCTCTGGAACACTTTGACTATACTTATCCCACCATTTGAGCATTCCATGATCCTCATACTAGAAGTAACTTGGAGCCCAATATCATACAGCAGTCACTTGGCTGGTTTCCTGTTCAAGGCAGACTGGAGTTCCCTGGGGGAGAGTAGAGTGGGGGTGAAGGGAATAAAGTTATTCAATTAGCACTTGACATAATGACCCACTGTGGTATCACACATCTGGGAAGTTCACTGGGAGGAACTCCTCCTCTTAACCTCCAGTTTTGATTAATAGCAATAGCTATTGTTCTTATAGTCACCTGAGCTCAAAACCTCAGTGCTGGCTGTATCATAATCCCTAACTTCAAACCATGCTACAGATCCAAAGTAACGAATACAACATGACACTGACACAATAACATACAGATTAATGGAATATGGAGATGACACAGAAATAAGACCATCCAATCAGACAGCTATGGTCATCTGATTTTCAACAAGGGCACCAAAAGTTCATGTTGGAGAAAGATAGCCTTTTCAACAAATAGTGCTGGGAAAATTGGATGTCCTCATGCAGAAGACTGAAAGTGGGTTCCTACCTCTTAACTTTTGTGTATACACAAAACAAATTGCAAATGGGTCACAGATCTTAATGAAGACCTAAGAATTTGAAACTGTTCCATGAAAATACTTCAAGATATAGAAAGATATAATAAGAATAGGTAATATTCTCTTAATAAAATTAAGTTTTTCAGAAAGTAAGAATAAGAATTGAAAACTAGGATTGCATCAAGTGTAGTTTATGCACAGCAGAGGAGGTAATTATAAAAATCAGAAAACCTACAGAGAAAAACCCTTTACCAGTTATTCATAGAATAAAGGGTGTTTATCTAGAATATATAAAAAGCTCTAAAAATTAAACAGCAAAAGAATAAATAATCCAATTAAAATAGACAAATGAGACATTTCAAAAGAAGGACAAATGGCTAACATATGAAGTAATGCTCAACATCCATAGACATAAAAGAAATGCAGACCAAAACAACCTTGACATGCCATCTCATCCCAGCCAGAATCATTATCATCAAGAAAATAAATACTGTCAAGGATGCAGAAAACCATTACTCTGATTATAATATGGCAAATATCATAGTAAAACCTCTTGGTACAATTGATATGCACTTAGAAAATAAATGACATGAAAG
Source organism: Dipodomys ordii (assembly GCF_000151885.1). Lineage (NCBI taxonomy): Eukaryota > Metazoa > Chordata > Mammalia > Rodentia > Heteromyidae > Dipodomys > Dipodomys ordii. The sequence goes on along the minus strand of NW_012267257.1, from coordinate 12,277,129 downwards.
TAAAACAGGTCCTGTTTGTGTGTGGGAAATCAGTGGAGGTGTAAGGGTAAAAAGCAAGAGTGAATGCTGGAGAGGATGGTCAAAGCACAATAGCCCTTAGTATTATTATATGAAAACTGGAGGAAAGTTTTTGCGAAGTGGGAGGAGATAGAGTGATATTGGTGGGATGCATTATATTCACCTGTGGAAATGTCACAATGAACCCCCTCTTGGAAATTAGTGTATGCTATAAAAATTCATCAACAAAACAGAGGGAGAGAGAAAGACATACTCTTCTATACTGTTTTGATGCAGGAATGTAAATTAGTGTAGGCACTAGGAGATCAGTATGGAGAGTCCTTAAAAAACTTAAAAACAGGACTCCTGTATCACCCTTCTAGAATGCTACTGGGCATATTTCCAAAGGAGGGTATGACAATATAATAAAAAAAAACTGTGTTTATAACAGCATCCTGAACTATAGCCAAAATCAGAAGTCTAGAGGTCCATCAACTGATGATTTATAAGGAAAGTGTGATATAGACAGATGGATAGATAGATAGAATATTGTTCAACATTAAAAAGAATGATCCTGCAAATTGTCATTTGCAAGAAAAATATATCATCATGTTAAGTGACATAACTGGAGCAAGTAAGAGAAAAACCACATGTTTCCTCTCATATGTGGAATCTAGTCCTTAAAAAATAAATGACAGGTCGTGTTTATAGGTGGGAGACAACAGGTGAGGGAGACAAGCAAACTGAGAGGTGAAGGGGGGTTGATATGGTCAAAGTACTTCATACATATCTATGAAAATAGAACAATGAAATCTGTTGAAATAATGGAAGGGGGCTCAGAATGTGGCTTCATGGCAGAGTGCTTGCCTTGCATGCATGAAGCACCACATAAGCACAAAAAGGTGGAAGTGGCGCTGTGGCTCAAGTGGTACACTGCTAGCCTTGAGCCGAAGAGCTGAGGGACAGCACTCAGGCCAGAGTTCAAGCCCCATAACCAAAAATAAACAAATAAAATAAATCAAACGCTTAAAAAAGAGTCCATTACAATCAACTCTATGGTATCTGGAATCTCACTTAATTCTAAAGAGGTCAGTCACATAGAACCCAATGGACTCAGCCTAATCCTTCTGCTCCAAATCCATCTCCCTAAACAAAGTGCCTGGCTCTGCTTCAACACCCTTTAAAACAGCTTCCATCTCCTCTCACGGTTTACTGGATTTGACTCACTCACAAATTCATGCTGCCTGCTGGCATGAATCCTTCTATCTCCAATAGTTTGTTTTCTGGTTTGTTAGGCTTTTTTTTTTTTCCTGACACGTCTTCTAATAAAAACTTAGGGGCATCTCTGAACGGAATAAACAAGTCCTCAGGCAGATTCTTAGCATAAAGACAAGGTAAAAAATGTGTCCTCAAGCTTGTTTCAAAACAAATCTGGAAAGAGATGTCACTCAAGTCTTGCGGCTTCTGTTCAAAGCCCCAAAGGGCCACATAGGGGCCCAAAGGGGCGCATGGGGCTCAAAAGGCGCCTGGAGCTTTTAAGCTCCAAACACAAGCTGCCCTATCTCTAGTCACCTCACACTAACCACAGGAGACAGCGACACTGCACACGGGCCCTGAAAGAGTCTCACCTTGCTGTGCCCCCACTAACCAGGCTGAAACCACAACATCCTCCCTGTGTAGGGCAGACATCACCATGCACCTTGGAGGCGGAGGGTTTACCTTTCATCTCCCACCACTTTCTTTCTTTGGGCCCATTTCATGGCAATGTTCCTCTACACCAAGTGTAGTATCTGCCATGTTGCTCCATTTTAAACTAAGACAAGGTTGCTTTGGATCAGAAGGCAACGCTTAGCTTCCTTTATGAAATTGGTGCTTTATATTAGCAAAAATACTTTCAAATACTAATACTTCACTCATAAAAAGTGTGCTGCTACTTTTTAAGGGAAGTATCTTTCTCCAAGTTGGTAACTCTATTTCTAAATTACTGTATTTCTCTAAAGAAGGTAGAAGTAGCAGACAGGAAATGATGGTTATTTATTGGATATTTGGCATGTGCCAGATACTATTTTAAGGACTTTAGAAGAATTCTCCCATTTAATCCTCATTGATAGGCACAGGAAGCTTTTAATGTGGGAATGTAACTATCCTCATGATGTAGCAAAGGGACCTAAAATATAAAGGGCATAAGAGGCTCAGCTATTTCAGAAAGCTAGAAAGAAGAGAGTATGATTGTAACTCAGAAAGGAATCTGTCTCCTGAATCTGTGCTGGACTGGACCACTCGGTCACCTGAGCAGAAGGGAGGCATTTCCAGATATAAGCAAGTGCATGAAGTTCCCAAGACTGTCACTGACCTAGGGCTGAGTTGGACTTTCCAGGACTTAGTCTTTTAATTATCTGTGACTCAAGACAGAACTTTGCATTGGAACTTTAGCTGGAAAAACAGACTTCATTAACTGACATTGATTTCTTGTAGCTCATCTGTCTTGGTTAATCTGCGTTCCCAATGGTGTCTGTCCCAGACCCTTACTCTGAGATCCCGTTTCTGACCACCAGTCCCTCAGTTTGTCCATCTGGCCTTCCATTACATGTGGTCTACCATTACCCAGACTCTCAGCTCAGTAAGAAGGACTTGCCATTTACAATATGATCTGTCCCCACATACCAATGTGAGGTCTGGTCCCAGCGCATCAGTGTTGGGAAGAGGTGCCTTTAAAAGGTGATGGAAAATGTCTCTAGAGGGATTGAGAATTGGAATGAGACTGTAATGTCCCAGAAAACAGATGGTTAGAAAGTGAGCTTAGCTTCCATAGCTTGTCCTCTTGCTTCTTCATGCAATGTGTGACCTCTCTCACCCTGTCCCTCTCCCCACCTCTCCTCCATTCATCCATCCTAACTTGTGATGCCATCCACCACGTTATGGACATAGCCTATAGCCCTCACCAAATGCAGCCACATCATTTTTAGCATCCCAGCCTCCAGATCTGTGAGCCATGTAAACCTCTTTTCTTTCTAAATCATCTGTCATTCAGCATTCTGTTGCAGAAATGTAAGGGAAAAGAGTCTACACCCTTTGTCTGGATAAAAACTTTAGACGGGGGAGCGGGGGAGGGGGGAAGGAGAAGGATTGGGGTTGGGGGGGAGGGGGGAGGCTGGGAAGGGATGTGAAGGGTAAACAAAGGAGGAGGCTGCAATGCTTGGTAAGAAATGTACGCATTATCCTGCCCATGTAATTGTAACCCCTCTGTACAGCATGTTCACAAAATTAAATTAAAAAAAATTTTCAAGTGGTAGAGCATTCACCTTGAGTTGAAGAGTTCAGGGACAGTGCTCAGGCCCAGAATTCAAGCCCCACCACCACAAAAAAAATCAAACAAAAACGCCAGACACCTGGGCAGATGGCTCACACCTGTAATCCTAGCTACTCAGGAGGCTGAGATCAGAGGATCATGGTTCAAAGCCACCCAGGCAAAAAGTCCATGAAACACTTACCTTTATAAAAAAAAAAAAAAACTTTAGACAGATAACAGTGGAACAAATGAACCTCAGAATGTGCTTTCCCATGAAAACTCTCCACTGAAAAAGAGTGGGGATATTCAAATGTTCTTCCGTGTATCTCTTGGTTAAGCTCATGGTGAAATGAAAGTGCATGCGCCATAACTGAATTTCCCAGATTTCTTCAGCTGCATGATTATGAAACTGTTTGAACAAAAGAGTATCAGCTGAAAATAAATGCTATAGCCATGATAAGGAGAGTTTTGGCAAATGGTCTCTCTTTTTTTTCTATTGTTTTCCCATATTTTAAAGAAAATGCAAGGGAGGTTTCATTGTGTTTTTTTTTCTTTTTAGTAGCAGAAAACAGCACAAACAATGTAAATAGCAATTACCCTCCATCTTAAATCCTAGAGAGGTCACAGGTATGCTGAGGGCTGTGTTACAGAGTACTTGGCTATAACCAAATATCAGCTAGCCAGAAATTCTGATTGTTATGCAAAGTCTCCTACATTTTAAATATTTACCAATAAATTTAAATATTTTATAACACTGTATAGTCCAACTTCGTGCAAAACAAGTACATCCATGAGGCTAGTGTGTATCCTGCGGCCTCTCAGTTTTTCACTCTCAGCTTTCCATAGGAATCACATGAAATAAGTGAGAGGAGTATGATCTTAATCTCTTGAGGTGTCAGGCAACTGCCTGCAAGTTCCTTAGTGTGGGGAGGACTTTGAACAGTGTACTTTTATCTAACTCTCAATGTTAACTGCAAAAATAAGTTGAAATGGAAAAGTCAGCAAAACTTCCTATAGCTACCCCTTCCACTGCGATTAGCAATATACTATCACTGAGGTAATGATTGCTGACGATCATATATCAATTATGATATGGTCTGGAAACTACACTGGTGGATCTATTTTCAATCTGGCTGCAGAGCTACATTATAAGACATTCTAGTCTCTCACAGAAAATTCCAGGTCAGCAGATCAATCCTTATTATTATATATGAGATTGAAAATCAAATGGATATCCTAAAATCTTCATTGCCAGGAAGATAGCCCATCATTGTTCTCTCATCTTTTCTTCCTCATCGCTAGCACCTGCCTAGTTCTCCTTACCCAACACACTTACAGGAAACAGCTTTGCAGTACCACTGGACCTGAGGATGGTGAATGGTCTTCTCCTCCCTCAGCCTTTCTGTGAGATCATGACTTGTTCTTTCCCAGGAAAGATGGAGGTGCTTGCCATTTTCTACCCCAGAAACAAGAGTTTCTTGTCCTTGAAATGTCCTCAAAAGCTGAGCAGATGAATCTACTTTCTACTATGGGTGGAACAAAACCCAGAAAGTAAAATCTTGGAACAAAATGTACCCTTAATGACCAGTATCAAAATTCTGTGACAATATCATGATTATGGTGTTCTTGACAAATTATTGTTGTTTTCTTTTCAGACTTTGCTCCCACCCTTTGGGTTCTCCCATTTTTTTCAAGAAATATGGGAAACTTTCTTCCTATGAGCATCTTTTTCTGCCCTGTAGACATCCTCTTATAGTCAAAGTTGGAATTTGTGAGATGGAAGAAGAAAATCAATGAGGCATCTTTTTGGATAGAGGGAAAGAGCCCAGTCACTCTTTGAATATCATTCCCTTGCAGCGACACTAAGCTCTAGGTGAAATAGGTCCTTATCACTTGTTTAACTCTCCTCTTTTCTGAGGCCATGAGCATCAGGGGGATTTGGTAGAAGACAAATCTAATAGGATGATGCTAATAGAATGCTAATAGAAATGATATGTAAACAATAGGGGGAGTTTTGTTGTTTTTTAATATGCTGTATGAAGTTATTTCTTTTTTCTTCCATTTTGTTCCTTTGTTTTATCCCCTGTTGTCACTATTTTTTTATGTTGGTGCCCTGTGCCTTGTATAAATATTTATCTGAGTTGGAGAAGGAAAGGAGGAATAACAAAAGGGCAAGACACTATGTTGGAAATAAACTTTACAACTTTGTGGGGGAGGGGATTCAGGGGAGAGAAAGTGGGAGAAAACAAGGGAAGGGATAACACTATTAGACAAGAAATGTATTCTCAAAACCTTACTTGTGTAACTATAACCCCTCTGTACATCACCTTTACAATAAAATAAAATCTAAAAAATAAATTAACTTTCTGATGTTGAGAAATCTGACATTAATGTAAATTTCACAGTGGGCTGATAGGCACAATTCAAGCTGTAGAACCATACACCAGCTGGGAAGTTTCCTATACACTGACTCAAATTCTGCCTTGGCAAATGCTCCCTCACTGATGTCATCACATTTTCATTTCCTCAAAAAGCAAGATATGTGGCTTGGAAATTTTTTCTCATACCACTACAGTTCTTAAAGAGGCGTACCATAACATGACAACACTGACAGTCCTATGTAAAGAGTAACCGTGAGATCCCAGAACTCCTCTGCTCATCGAGATTGAGAATGGAAAGTAATTTTTACACTCACAAAGACTCTCTTTAAAATGTCGCTGAAGAGGAAAGAAGGATGGCCAATAGACACATGAAGAAATGCTCAACCTCCCTAGCCATAAAAGGAATGCAAATCAAAACAACATTGAGATAACACCTCACCACAGTTAGAATGGCAAAAATCAAGAACTCTAATAACAACAGATGCTGGAGGGGATGTGGACACAAGGGGAACATTACTGCATTGGTGGTGGGAGTGTAAACTAGTTCAACTACTTTGGAAAGCAGTATGGAGGTTCCTCAAGGAGGTTCCTCAAAAGACTCCACATAGAGCTCCCCTATGACCCAGCAATCCCACTTTTGGGCATTTACCCAAATGATCACAAACAAGGCCACACAAAAGCTACCAGCACAACTACGTTTATTGCAGCATTATTTACCATAGCTAAGATATGGAACCAACCCAGATGCCCCTCAGTAGATGAATGGATCAAGAAAATGTGGTATATATACACAATGGAATTCTATGCCTCCATCAGAAAGAATGACATTGCCCCATTTGTTAGGAAATGGAAAGACTTGGAAAAAATTATAAAGTGAAGTAAGCCAAGCCCAAAGAAACATAGGTCCCATGGTTTCCCTTATTTGCAATAACTGGTATATGTCTGAGACAAGCAGAAAAGGTCAGATAAGTTGATGTTAGGTGAAATGAACCCCAAGATAAGTATTTAAATGTTTTTTCTTTCTTGCCATTGTTTCTAACATATTTGTAAGATGATTTCTTTGTTGTTTTGTATGTCCCTCCCCCATGGTATAACCCTGCTTTCATTGCATTTGATGGTGGTATAATTTGTGGAAGGGAAAGGCAAAACAAACCGTTTAAATAGGGATACAGGTGGAAACAATGAGACGTACAAGTTGTTATGTCGAAAAACAAACTTTACAACTTGGGGGAGGGAGGGGGGAGATGGGAAGGTATGGGAAGGGGAAACAAAGGAGGAGGCAACAATGCTTGATAAGAAATGCATTCATTATCTTGCCCATGTAATTGTAACCCCTCTGTACAGTATTTTCACAATAAAAAAAGAATAGAAAAAATGTCCAGATACTTTTATGTCCAGAGAAGTTGAGCATTTCTTCATATGTCTATTAGCCATTCTTATTTCCTTTTCAGAGAAGTCTCTCTTTAAGTTGTTAGCCCATTTATTAATCAGAGGATTTGTTGTGGGGGGGTTAAATTTTTTAGTTCTAAGTGTATTTTAGATATGAGGCCCTTGTCCATTGTATCGCTAGTGAATATCTTCTCCCAATCAACGGGCTTTCTATTGATCTTGCTAGCTATGTCCTTCACCATGCAGAAGTTCTGAAGTTTCATGCAAATCAAAACAACATTGAGAATACACCTCACCCCAGTCAGAATGGATATAATCAAGAAATCTAACAACAACAGATGCTAAAGGGGATGTGGCCAGAAGGGAACCCTACTGCATTGTTGGTGGGAGTATAAACTTGTTCAACTACTTTGGAAAGCAGTATGGAGGTTCCTCAAAAGACTCCACATAGAGCTCTCTTATGACCCAGCAATGCTACTTTTGGACATTTACCCAAACAATCACAAACAAGGCCATACTAAAGCTACCAGCACAACTATGTTATCATAGCATTATTATTCACCATAGCTAAGATATGGAACCAAACCAGATGCCCCTCAGTAGATGAATGGATCAAGAAAATGTGGTATATATATATATATATATATATATATATAAATTCTATGCCTCCATCAGGAAGAATGACATTGTCCCATTTGTTAAGAAATGGGAAGGCTTGAGAAAAAATTATACAAAGTGAAGTAAGCCAGACCCAAAGAAACATAGGTCTCATGGTTTCCATTATTTGCAATAACTCGTATAAATCTAGTATAACCTTACCAGTCCAGTAGAAAAGGTCAAAACCTAAGCACATATAACCATATAAGAGGATGCTAAATGAACACCAAGATGGAGACACAAGAGCAATTATCTTTGTTGCTGTTATTTTTAATGTACTTATAAAGTATTATGTGATTTCTCTTGTTTCTTTCATATGTTCTTCCCCCATGGTATAACCCGTTTTCACTGTATTTGATTCTGGTGCTCTGCATCTTGTACATACTTTTTTCTAATTTGGGGAGGGGAAGGGAAATAAGAAAACACTGAAACAAGGATACAGGCTGACCCACTGTAACAATGAGATGTACAAGACACTATGTTAAAAATGAACTCTACAACCTCAGCAGGGGAGAAGGGAAGAGTTAGGGAGGTGGGGAGGGAAAGGATGGCTGGGGAAAAACAAAAGAGGGGGTAACAATGCTCAAGAGGAAATGTACTCTTTACCTTACTCATGTAACTGCAAACCCTCTGTACAGTATCTTTACAATAACAAATCTTTTTTTTTTAAAGTCCAGATACTGGGCTGAGAATGTGGCTTAGTGGCAGAGTGCTTGCCTAGAATGCATGAAGTCCTGGGCTCAATTCCTCAGTACTACATAGACAGAAAATGCCAGAAGTGATGCTGTGGTTCAAGTGGTAGAGTGCTAGCCTTGAGCAAAAGAAGCTCAGGGACAGTGCTCGGGCCTTGAGTTCAAGCCTGGCAACAACAACAACAACAAAATTCCATTGAGATAGTGTATGCACATGGAAAAGCTCAATCTCACCCAAATGTTTGCAGGTAAGTACATTTCCATCCCAGGCTAGTCTAACAGTTCTCAAGTTCTTCACCCAAGAAAAGAAACATTTGATAAACCAACTTCCACCTAAACGAGTTGAAGCTTATTCAAAAGAGCAATTTACAACTGGTAAAGTTACCCACCCTGTGGATGTTATTCAAAACAGATTCCAGTGACAGACAGGGGAGCAGTGCATCTGTGAGGCTGCAGAGCTCACAGGGCTCCAGACAATGATGCTGATGATGGCCCATGAACCACATTTGGCACAACTAGTATTTAGAAAATTACATTGACTCTAAACTCATGCTAGTTGAACTATGAAATGAAGCAAGTTTTAAAATCAAAGTCATGTAAAATATATCAAAATTTAAAATACTTGAAGTCTTCAACTCAGAAGCTATAGCTATAAATATTGGTATCTGTAAATCTGTATATATAGAAAGCCAAACATGATGATTTGCACATGTAATTCTAGCATTTAGGAAGCTGAGGTACAAGGACCGAGAGTTCCAGGCCAGCCTGGGCTACAAAGCAAGATCCTGAGTCAAAAATAATGTGTGTGAATACATACATATATGTATATATATATATATATAAATGTATATACATATGTATATTTGGCAATGGAAATAAGTGAGAAGATGAAAGGTCTATTTGTCAGGAATAATTGAATTAATTATATAATATTCCTTATAACAATCCTAAAGGAAAGAGAAAAAGACTTTAGAGATAACTGCTTTATTTAGAGAAATTTCCACAAGGAATGTTTGACTATGTCTCAGGTAAAAATCTCAATTAACTATAATGATCTTATAATAAAGAATTGAAAGACCTCTCTGATGAAAACTTTAAAAACCTGAAAAAGGAAATCAAAACAGAACTTAGAAAGTGGAAAAACCTCCCATACTCCTGGATTGGTAGGATCAACATCGTGAAAATGGCAATACTTCCCAAGGCTATCTAAAATTCAATGCAATACCTATCAGTATTCCAACCTCATTCTTCAAGGAAATAGAAGAAGCAATCCAAAATTTCATATGGAACAATAAAAGACTCCGAATAGCAAAAATGATCCTTAACAGAAAAAACAGTGCTGGAGGAATATCAATACCAAATTTCAAACTCTACTACAAAGCCATAGTAATTAAAACAGCTTGGTACTGGCACAAGAACAGACCTCAGGACCAATGGAAAAGAATTAAAAACCCAGAAATGAACCTACATACCTATATCCATCTAATCTTTGATAAAGGAGCTAAAAAAAAATAGAATGGAAGAAAGACAGCCTCTTCAGTAAATGGTGCTGGCAAAACTGGTTAATCACTTGTAGAAAACTAAAGCTAGATCCTTATATATCACCCTGTACCAGAATCAACTCCAAATAGATCAAAATCACCCTACATCAGAATCAACTCCAAATGGATCAAAGACCTCGGAGTCAAAGCAGACACTCTGAAAACATTATAAGGTGGAATAGGAGAAATCCTACGACCCCTTGGCACAGGCCGAAATTTTCTTAATATAGACCCAGAAACATAACAAATCAAAGAAAGGTTGTCCCTTGCATGGCAAAGGACATAGCTAGCAAGATCAATAGAAAGCCCACGGATTGGGAGAAGATCTTCACTAGACATACAACTCAGAAATATAATATACCTGGAAATATACCTGGAACTCAAAAAATTAAATCCCCCAACAACAAATCCTCAAAGAAACAACTGCCCAATAAATAAGTGGGCTAACGACTTAAAGAGAAACTTCTCTGAAGAGGAAAGAAGGATGGCCAATAGACACATGAAGAAATGCTCAACCTCCCTAGCCATAAAAGAAATGCAAATCAAAACAACATTGAGATAACACCTCACCCCAGTTAGAATGGCTATAATCAAGAACTCTAATTAAACAACAGATTCTGGAGGGGATGTGGCCAGAAGATAACCCTACTGCATTGTTGGTGGGAGTGTAAACTTGTTCAACCACTTTGGAAAGTAGTATGGAGGTTCCTTAAAAGACTCCACATAGAACTTCCCTATGACCCAGCAATCCCACTTTGGGCATTTACCCAAATGTTTACAAACAAGGCCACACTAAAGCTACCAGCACAACTATGTTTATTGCAGCATTATTTACCATAGCTAAGATATGGAACCAGCCCAGATGCCCCTCAATAGATGAATGGATCAAGAAAATGTGGTATATATTCACAATGGAATTCTATGCCTCCATCAGAAAGAATGACATTGCCCCATTTGTTAGGAAATGGAAAGACTTGGAAAAAATTATAAAGTGAAGTAAGCCAAGCCCAAAGAAACATAGGTCCCATGGTTTCCCTTATTTGCAATAACTGGTATATGTCTGAGACAAGCAGAAAAGGTCAGATAAGTTGATGTTAGGTGAAATGAACCCCAAGATAAGTATTTAAATGTTTTTTCTTTCTTGCCATTGTTTCTAACATATTTGTAAGATGATTTCTTTGTTGTTTTGTATGTCCCTCCCCCATGGTATAACCCTGCTTTCATTGCATTTGATGGTGGTATAATTTGTGGAAGGGAAAGGCAAAACAAACCGTTTAAATAGGGATACAGGTGGAAACAATGAGACGTACAAGTTGTTATGTCGAAAAACAAACTTTACAACTTGGGGGAGGGAGGGGGGAGATGGGAAGGTATGGGAAGGGGAAACAAAGGAGGAGGCAACAATGCTTGAAAAGAAATGTACTCATTACCTTTCCCATGTAATTGTAACCCCTCTGTATGGTATTTTCACAATAAAAAATTTTAAAAAATAAAAAAGATGTATTATAGAATCACAATAATAATAAAATATTTATTATAGGTTCATAAAATAAAAAACAAGTAACTTCATATATATGGGTTTACACGTATTTATTATGTAATGTTGTTTTTTTTTTTTTTGTCGGTCGTGGGGCTTTAACTCTGGGCCTGGGCGCTGTCCCTCAGCTCTTCAGCTCAAGGCGAGCGCTCTACCACTTGAGCTACAGCGCCACTTCCTATTATGTAATGTTTTACACATGAGTCTGTGACTCTATAAGCATGGAACATGAGAACTAAGATATTAATCTAAATTTAAGAAATAGAAGTTAATTTTATGAGAAAGGGCTAACAAGATGTAAGAGGACAATTCCACTAAAGTATTAGTGTACTTTCAAGATAGTTATCCAAAGATGTCCAAGTGGCCAATGACGATAGGAGAGAATGTTCAACATCCTTAGCCATCAGAGAAATGTAAATTGAAATTATATTGAGATTCTATCTCACTCAGTTAAAATAGTTATAAAAATTGCCAGAAATAATGTGGAGGAAAGGGACCTTATTACTGTTGTAAATGAGTTCAGATACTGCAGAAGTCGCTATGGAGGGTCACTTGAACAGCAAAAACTACCAAATAATTTACTTACAGTACTCTGTGACATGTATGCAAAAGAAAATAAGTCAGCATACTATAGAGTTGCTGGTACATCCATGTTTACTGAAGCATTATTAACAAGAGCCAAGTTACAGAATTATCCCAGGTGCCCACAAACAAATGAAGTAATAAACAATGTGATACATACATACACAATGGGATTTATTCAGCCATAAATAAGAATTAAAATCATGTCATTTGCAGGGAAATGGGTGGATCTGGAGATCATCATGTAAAATGAAATAGGCAAAACTCCAAACACAAGCATGTTCTCTTACTATGTGTGGAATGCAGATTTTAAAAGAAAAACAAGACATGAAGTAGAAGAAAAACTATTTGAGAAGAGAAAGGGAATCATTGGGAGAGGAAATAAGCTGTTAAATATAAACAAATATGATCAAAGTATATTATATGCATGTATAAAATATAATGGTGAAAAACATGAAAGTGAATTTAAAAGAGATAAACCTAAAATGAAAAAATTATATCTAAGTATGCCTGCACACATAGAAATTAAAAAAACATTTCATTTGTCATCAAGAACAAAACAATGTATACATTTTAAAGAAAAGACAGGTTACTTCAGTATTCTCAGATGTATTAAAAAGACTTTGATATGAATATTTGAAAATTTTTTCTTAGCTCTTTGGCTTAAATAACAGTTTGGGGTTTGACTGGTCTGGGCAGAAAAAAAAAATTCAGTGGAGACTGATATATGGATAATGATCAGGAAGGATAAGATTTGGGGGTACTCCCAAAACAGTTCTAAAGATATGCATGATAGTAACCATAATTAAATAAATCCCTTAGAGGTCTACCTTGAGAGGATACTGGATTCCTCTTATGACAGCTCAGAAGTTGCCACCTATCAATAATACCTTTGTCTGTTCTTTTCTCTACTCCAAGCTCTGAAGGAAGAAGTATCACATTGCCAGTACATTTCCCACCTTATGGGAGACTGTGGGTAGATTACCAAAGCATGTAGGTCACAAGCAATTTGAAGTATTTTTCTCCTCTAAGTGAAAAAGCATTATTTTTTCCTCCTCACCACTTACCCACATCTGAACACAATCAGATATCTAAAATACACATATTGCAGATCAGCTAGAAAAAAAACTTGCATTTTGTTTTGAAGATTTTCAGATAATATCAAAGACTGTTTCCAAGCCACAGTCCTACTTTTACAGTCCAGGGTAAGGCTTTAACTATTTAAGAAACCAATTAAATATAGGTTTCACTTTGTGCAACATCTACAACTTATTTTGGTTGTTACTTTCATCAATTTTTATAACCAGTGTTGATGGGCAGTGTACTTTCCATTTATGGTTTGTTAAAGAGGTTCTGTTCCAACTGGTGTTCAAAAGTTCCTGGTGCCACCAAAGTGTAAGTGTTTAGTCTTATTTGATAAATAACTTTACACCTTTCTCACCTCCATGTTTGGGAACCAAATTTCATATGCAAAATAGGAAGATTTCAAGTCTTCATGGATAAAATGCTAAGGGCCATTACCAGCAATAATTGAGAGAGTCATTGCCACTAATTCATCACTAATTTTTCTTGCAATCAAATACTGACCTACAAGTGGGCAGCTGGTGCCCAGGCCTACCTGCTCCTTGAGGTATTTGCTACACTAGAAAGACACCAGGATTGCTGTCCCACTCCACGTTCTCCTCAGCATCTGGAGAATATTAAGGTCAAATGAAAATTCTAGATTTATTGTGGATTCTGAAAATGTAGTCAAACAGTACCTCAGAAGAATATAGGATAAGCCATAGATACCTAATGATGAGATATGAAATATGCTAAGATGCCTTTATGATGAACCATAAAATATACTACATACCAGTTATTTGCTTTGCAATACAGATCCCTTCCTGCTCTAACCTCAGAGCATGGTAAATTGTCATTTACCCGAGATGACAGGAAAGCCTTTGGAAGTTTAGAAAAGCACAAACCATATGATATTCTTCAACAAGTACTATTATTTCTAAATATCAAACATACATATTTAAAAAGAATTAGGATGACAAAGTGCTTCCTGATCAAAGTGCAATTTTCTTTGGAAAACCTAATTTTTTACATGTCAACAAGTCTGAAATTGAAATGAACCTAAAAATTAAAGGCATCAGAAATTTGGTAAAATAACCAATGTCAAATTCATATGTCAAACAGGCTGGTTGTAAAGTTATTGAAAGTGTCTGCATAGGAAGTTTTTTAATTTTTTTAATTGTAAAGGTGATGTGTTGGTGAGTTACAGTTAAATAGGTAAGACAATAAGCACATTTGTTTTTTTATTGTGAAAATACTGTACAGAGGGGTTACAATTACATGGGCAAGATAATGAGTACATTTCTTATCAAGCATTGTAGCCTCCTCCTTTGTTTCCCCTGCCCATCCCAGTACATTTGTTTTAAATCATCATTACCCCATCCCTCTTTTTCTCCCACTTTTCCCTCCCTACCCCCACCCAAGTTGTAATGTTCATATCCAACATAGTGTCAAATGAACCATATCTGTGTTGCTATGGTTCATCCTGTTGCTGTGGTTCTGCTGTTTCTGGGATTCCCTTTCCCTTCCACATATTGCATTGTCTATTATGCAAAACATGAGGTACAAAAAAACTAAGAAAAGTGAAGAAATAAAAAAACAATAGAGAAAAAAGAACAAACTATATAAAGGGTCTAATGAGAGCCTCTTGTTTCCATGAGTTGGAGTTCCTGTGAATATACTTCATTATGTATAGTCCTTTGCACTAAGCATTTGGGTTCTTGAAATCCTCTATTAAGAGTATCTTCTACATGTTGTAGTTCTTACAAATGAGGGGGATCAGGTGACCTGTTTTTCTTTGGGTCTGGCTTATTTCACTTAATATCCTGATATACCAAGTTTTTTGCCTTTGTTTTTTAAATTATTTTTTAACCTAGAAAGTGTTACCTTAATTGAGAGTGCATAAGTAAGCCTCATTGTAGGTTATCTAATTTACTAGAATTCTGAAGTATTTGTTCCAAATGCCATTTTTATTGTCATTGTCTATTTGCATCCTGGCTTGTATCCTGTCTACCTGATCTTCTCATTCAACCCAATTTTATTTGAACAATTTATGACATTATACAGGTCTAACTTCTTTCCTCTTTGTTACATAGATTTTCATTGCTAGAGCTAAAATTCCTCTTTCACAAGAAGAATTCTTAGCAGGACAATGAGTGGACCTATTTTGATGTGAATGTGCTGCACATTTATAAATTACTCACTAGACTGAGCTGACCTATTTCCAGTTCTATAAAGCTTCTCTGAAATTCTCATTGAGAAAGAACATGAATTAAAATCATTATGGAATTGCTTCTTCAATCAGGCAAGAACAAAATGACAGAAAAAATGCTACTATAAAATCATATTCTCTGCCATTTGTAAAAAGATCTCTATTACCACAATCATCTTTATTTCTCCTTGAGTGCCTTTAATGAGTTATCATTATCCTCAAGAAGCAAAAAAATCCCCTTTTTTTAGCTAAATTTTATCTTCTCTCTTATGTGGGTAGTTTAATTATTCTTACTAGAATGGTCAGTCGTATTTGAATAAACTTTTTATTACTCTATGAAATTAAATACGGTTTAAATAATGTTTTTAATATCATAAAACATTATCTGAAAATTGTATTTTTATATTGATCATTGCAAATAAAATATAAAATATTCTCTACTTAGCACACATGGAAGTAGTACCCAAAATGACACCAGATTAAGCTTTTGGAAGATCTAAGTGTTTGAAAATTACCAAGCAAAACCATTCATCCATTCCTTTATACCACTGGCAAATTGCTGATTACATGAATTTGGGTTTTCTTACGGGGAAAAATGATGTTAACACCTAGAAACCACATATGTCAGATTAAACAAAGTCCTTTGTTCCCACAATTTGTTCAACAACAATTTGTATATGTAAGCAAAACTTGCTATCAGGATGGTGCTAGCCCCAAGTGCTGACTTAGACAATGTGCTGGTTCACAGTTCAAAAGGTAACAGATCTGTGTGAGAGAGAAAAAAGACAAAAGGACAGAGAAGAATTGGACATCAGAAACCAAACAGAAGAGGAGCATGGAGGAATGTTTTTCATTTCCATTTTTAAAAATAGTTCACATTTTTATTGTATTGATATGACTACTTTAAGGCAAGGCTAAATTCTACTTATTTAAAAACTTGGTCTCATAATACACTCGTACTTCAAAGTAGCTAAAGCATCATAAAAACAAAACCAGTGTGTCAAGATAGAAGTGTTGTCTAAATTATATAAATAGTAAAACCTAATCTCTCTAACGTTTCCTACCTGAGCACCATTTTTGCTGCTGTTTAACAAGTCTGTTGGTACATCATCAAAAAAAAAACATCAAAAAGCTTCCTCCAGTGGTTAAAATCCTGATACTGACATACTATCTTTCACGTAGTAACTCACCACATGATAAACAAGATGGCAATGGTTGAAGCCAATCAGAATTGAACCAATTGTGTATGATCTGTACCAAGAGGAAAAATAGGCAAAGACACCAACTAAGATCACACTTTCCCTGGGAGTTACAATAAGAATGTGAGGGAAAATTGAACAAGATTGATTAACTCAATCAATCTCCTTTTAAAACTTACAGCCAACTGATGTTCACATTTGAACATTTAAAATCTGAAACCACCTTGTCCCTGAAATATTGCTGCTTTCTTATTCACTTCCCTGACTTAACATCAACATGTGCATTTGTTCTCATGGAAGATACAGAAGTATATTTTAGCTTGTAGAAAATGTACAAAGGCTCCTGAGAGAGAGAGTCAGTCCGTGCTGCTAGACACTGGCCGACATTTGTGATCTTAAACTAAGAAGGAGCAGAGAACTTGGAGATACAACAAAGAAGACCCTTCAGCCAGCTAAAGAGCTCAAGGATAACACACTGAACAAAACACAGAGGACTTGAAATTGTCCTGCCTGGAAGAGAGAAGATGTGCGTGAAATTTCCTTAGCAGACTTTGAGAATTGTGAAGACTCACCTGAAAAGTCATGTCTGCCAGCCACCAGCATGTGCTAGCAACAATGAAGATGTTGACGAAGAGGAAGACGAGGAGAAGGATGGCCATGATGAGAACAATGAGACAGCAGCATGATGAGGCACAGTCAGCCAAAGTGACTGGAATCCACTGACTCTCACACAACTCTTTCAACTTGTGGAATCTTGCTGTCCTCTCACTAGAAGGCAGTTTTTAGGTGATATTGCTTTAAAAAAAATCCTTGAAATGTTAACTTCCCTCTTCTGCCTAGAATTTTTCATTCATCCTTCAGAAATTTCAGGCTTTCCTTTTCGATAAAAGTTCTTATGATTCTGGCCTCAGTAGTCCCAAATTACCTTGTTGGCACTCATCAGTAACTACTACTCTGCGTTCTAGTCATTCCTCACTTGCTTCATAAACAAACATTTCTTGTAATTGCAAAATAGCTACCTAGAAAGTTGAGGGAAAGAGGTAGTGACATGAGTTTCTTTTTTCACTGTTAATCAGAGAAAGGCTGAAAGTGATGCTTTATGACTAAACTTTGGGAGAAATGAGACTATTGAAGTGGATGAGATCTTTCTCTGGAGTCTGTGGTTAGCTTGAAGTATAGACTTCCAACATTCTTTCTTGTTATCTCAACTCAGTTTTTTAAATTTAATTTCCCAGATGATGAAATCTAAATTTCCAAATAACTCTTAACTCTAAGATGCAGTTGGATCCCCTATCTTCATCCATCTCTGAACATGAAACACAGTAATGAATTTTTATCTTGATGACCAAATAGGAGAAGAAATTTCTGAGCAACCATGAGACAAAAATCAGTGGGAACCAAAGGGAAAAGTAAAAGATGACATCAAAGTACTGGGAAAGTGACAAGAAAAACATTTTTTTTCAAAGAGAGAAGCAAACAAGAATTCATATAAAGTGAAAAGTAAAGCTAAATATGGGGAATATCTATCCCTCCATTTGAAATCAACATGGACTCTAGAGAAGACTGCTTACTTCATACCCTCTACCCATTGAGAAGATGGGTTTTGGAAATGATTCTGGAGCTGATCAGCCTTCCTCCTTCCTGATTGCTATATGGGCTGTGGATGCTCATGCGCTACATCCACATTAGCACCAGTGCAGAAGGTCAAAAGAAAAGTTCAGGACATTGTGTATCTGCCTTCCACAAAAGACTTAATTTGATGGGTTTTATTCTGAGTTGGCTGAATTGAGAGGTTGAACAAGAAATCCCAGATTTGCATGAAATCAAACTAGGCAGGAGTAGCAAAACCTAACTTTGGTACTGAAACTGGCCCAGTCATCATTTACTAAAGCTCTATAATATGTAAGATTCTTGCTAAATGTATTTAGACTCCTAATTGCACTCTGGTGATGACACACAGAGTACACTCTCAAGGCTTAGAAACGGAATAGAAGACCTTCACAACCAATCCCTCTACAACTCCGTAGCTTCCATCTGAGAGCTGTGACTCTCTAATAGTACTTAATCCTCACCATACTATAGTTTGGTTGTGTTAGATATTGTCTTAAAATGTGTGTATTTAAAAGAATTTCTATACCTTTCAGATATAGTCCCTAATTTTTCTTAATGATGAATACTATGATTGAAAAATTCTGTCTTGAAGAGAGTTGTGGGTTATTTATGATTCTCACTTATTTATTTCTTGCTATCAATGTTATAACTATGTGAGTTGGAGTCGTTCATTTAGTTTGTAAGTGTGAGATAAGGTAGATGGGAATTAGACTGATAGCAAGGCATAAATGAAACAACTAATGCCTGACCAAAAGCAGCAACAACAAAAGTGACTCCAACCGCTGGAAATGGATCCGTAAACTGAAAACAGTAGAATAAATATTTGAGTCATTTAAAAAATCATAGTGAAACCTATTTTTGCTCAAAATATGTTAAAATATATTAGCATGCAGTGTCTTGAAATAAGAGTAATGACCTTTCTTTGGAATTAGTTTTCTTACATTATATTCTATGTATATTCATAAGTCCTATCCAGCAAGTTCTGGTTTCTCATTTTTTGGATTGGTATTGGGATGGTACTAGGTTTGAATGCAGGGTCTAGATGCTGTCCTTTAACTTTTTCTCTCAAGGCTGGTGCTCTACAACTTCGGCCACTGCATCACTTCTGGTTTTTTTGCTGGCTAACTAGAGATAGTTTCACAGACTTTCCTATCCAAACTGGCTCCAAACTGCAATTTCATCCACCCAAGTAGTTACGGTTACAGGCTTGAGCCACCGGTTCCTGGTGTACTCTTTCTTTCAAGAGTAATTAATAAAACTCAAGAAGCTGAGCAAACAATTCATTGTGATGTTTACAATTTAGACTAACCATAACAATTGTCTTACACCTGTTTGTGGAAATAATCCATTGTCATGGATGAATCAACTTCACTTTCCAAAAATTTTAGACATGTTTTATAAAAACTGCCCTTCATATTTTGCATTTGTAGTTGATCAATTCATCTAGTGTTTCAACTAGCCTGGGTAATTACAAAAACAATTACATCTAGCATAGATGAATTTTCAGAAAAACACAATTTCTCTTTGGTAAAAAACTGCCCTGGTTAGGGGAGGATGGCTCCAGATTAAGTTCTATGATGAGCAGATGGAAAAGTTTCTGTTACACACCACTGTTATTATTATTATTCCTTTCAGCACACTGACAAGGGTGATCTAAGATAAATACTGTAGTCAAAAGAAGAAGAATGACTGAGTGCTACCCTGTTGTATCCATTTAATGGGTTATTATCTTGCTGTATCTTGTGAGTTTCACTTAGAATAATAAAAGAAAGTACAAAGAAAGGCAGATATGAAGAAAATAAAAGGTTTGACAAATCTTATGTTGAACAAAGAAAGAAGTCCAGGAAATTGAGGTCCAGGATTAATTAATTACAGATGTAAACTTGTCTAATTTAAGATCTTGACGAGTTATTCCTTCAGTTTTCAGTCTGTTTTTCTCCTACCTATTCCTATTAACAAAAGTCACTCAAAAACTTGAGAGATGTGTGGTTTTTGTTTTTAAAATCATTTTCTGTTTATTCTATAAAGCTACTAAAATTGCATTAGAAATCATCAGACAAGTCTTAAGAGTGATTTGTGGGGGGGAACCTCCATATTGCTTTCCAAAGTGGTTGAACAAGTTTACATTCCCACCAACAATGCACTAGGGTTCCCTTCTGTCCACATCCCCTCCAGCATCTGTTGTTGTTAGATTTCTTGATTATAGCCATTCTAACTGGGGTGAGGTGGAATCTCAATGTTGTCTTGATTTGCATTTCTTTTATGGCTAGAGAAGTTGAGCATTTCTTCATATGTCTATTGGTCATTTTAGTTCTTCTTCAGAGAAGTCTTTCTTTAAATCTTTAGCCCACTTTTCAATTGGGAAGCTGTTTCTTTGAAGATTTGTTGTTGAGGGATTTAATGTTTTGAGTTTTAAGTATATTTTAGATATGAGACCCTTGTCCATTGTATGGCTAGTAAAGATCTTCTCTGCCCCTCAGTAGATGAGTGGATCAAGAAAATGTGATAGGGGCTGGGAAGGTGGCTCAGTGGTAGACCACTTGCCTTGCATGCTTGAGGCCCTGGGTTCGATTCCCCAGCACCACATAAGCAAAAAGAAAAAAGCTGGAAGTGGCGCTGTAGCTCAGGTGGTAGAGCGCTAGCCTTGAGCTGAAGAGCTGAGGGACAGCGCCCAGGCCCAGAGTTCAGGCCTACCGGACCTGAAAAAAAAAAGTGATATATATAGATAGATAGATAGATAGATAGATAGATAGATAGATAGATAGATAGATAGATAGATAGATAGATAGATAGATAGATAAGTAGATAGATAGATATGAATTCTATGCATCCATCAGAAAGAATGACACTGCCCCATTTGTTAGGAAATAGAAAGACTTGGAAAACATTATATTAAGTGAAGTAAGCCAGGCCCAAAGAAATATAGATCCCATGGTTTCCCTTATCTGCAATACTAATATATGTCTAGGACAAGCAGAAAAGTTCAAAAGCTATGTAGATACGACCATATAAGATGATGATAAGTGAAATGAACCCCAAGATACAGACACAAATAGTTTTATCTTTGTTTCTGTTCTTTTTAATGTATGTATAATGTACTATGTGATTCTTTTGTTTCTTTGTATGTTCTTCCCCCATGGTATAACCCCTGTTTTCACTGTATTTGATGCCGGTGCCCTGCATCTTGTTTATACATTTTTCTGATTTGGGGAGGGGAAGGGAAATAACAAAATGCTGAAATAAGGGTACAGGTTGACCCATTGTAACAATGAGATGTACAAGACACTATGCTGAAAATGAACTTTACAACTTTGGGGTGGGGAGGGAGGAGTTGGGGAAGTGGAGCAGGAAGGAATGGTAGAGTAAAAACAATAGAGGGGTAACAATGCTCAATAGGAAATGTACTCATTACCTTACTCATGTAACTGTAACCCCTCTGTACAGAATCTTTACAATAAAAATATATGTTAAAAAAGAGTGATTTTCAATGGAATTCTATGCCTCCATCAGGAAGAATGAGATTGTCCCATTTGTTAGGAAATGGAAAGACTTGGAAAAAATTATATTAAGTGAAGTAAGCCAGGCCCAAAGAAGCATAGGTCTCATGGTTTCCCTTATTTGCAATAACTAGTATATGTCTGAGTCAAGCAGAAAAGGTCAGATAAGTTGATGTTAAGGAAATGAGCCCTAAGATATGTATTCAAATGTTTTTTTTCTTTCATGCGATTGTTTCTAACATATTTATAAGATGATTTCTTTATTGCTTTGTATGTCCCTCCCCCACAGTATAACCCCTGCTTTCACTGTATTTGATATTGGTATAATTTGTCGAGGGGAAGGGAAAAACAAATCATTTAAATAAGTATACAGGTGGACCCATTGCAACAATGAGACATACAAGTCGTTATGTCAAAAACGAACTTTACAACTTTGGTGGGGAGGGGGAATAGGGTTTGGTCGGGGGGTAGGGAGAGGATGGGATGGGAAGGGGAAACAAAGGAGGAGGTAACAATGCTTGATAAGAAATGTATTCATTATCTTGCTCATGTAACTGTAAACCCTCTGTACAATAAAAAAAAGAAAAAAAGAGTGATTTTTTTTCCAGAAAATGTTTCATACACACACACACACACACACACACACACACACACACAGTGCAATTCTATGCTTCCATTAGAAAGAATGACACCACTTCGTTTTTAAGAAAACAGAAAGACTTGGAAAAGTTCATATTAAGTGAAGTAAGCCAGACCCAAAGAAACATAGGTCTCATGGTTTCTCTTATTTGCAATAATTAGTATACATCTAGGATAATCTTAGCAGATGAGCAGAATAGCTCAATAGCTATGTACTTATGATCATATAAGATGATGCAAAGCGAAATGAACTTCAAGACATAGGCACAAGAAGTTTTACTTGTTGTTGTTGTTTTTAATGTACTGTGTGATTTCTTGTTTCTTTTGGATGTTTTTCCCCCTATGGTTTATCCCCTGTGGTCATTGTATTTGATTTTGGTACCCTGGTATTGTTATACATTTATGTGAAGGGAAGGGAAGGGGAATAACAGAATGATGAGATACAGACCAAGGAGGGAACCAATGCAATAGCAATATTCACAAGAAAATATGTTAGAAATGATCTGTACAACGAGGTGTTGAGGGAGGGAACATAGGAGAAAAATGAGGGAAGGGATAACAAGTTTGACAAGAAATGTACTTATTACCTTGCTTATGTAACTGTAACCCCTCTGTACACCACCTTAACAATCAATAAATGATTTTAAAGTTTTTAAAGTTTTGCAATATGTTAAAAAAGTAACAAAGAGAATCAGATACCCATAGCTTACACTTGTAATCCTAACATAATGGGAAAGAAAAGAACAGGGTGATTATAGTTCAAGGACAGCTTGGGCAGATAAAACAGTCCTCTTTCTCTATAAATACATACCTGTGATCCCAAAATACATAAGCGGGTAAAATTGGAAGAACTGCAGTACTAGACTAGTCTGGGCAGAAAAGTGTGAGACTCCACCCTACACAGGGTAGGGATCGCAATATTGATATGAAACCTAGCACAGGCACACAACTTAGGTCAGGAACTGAGACGCGATCCTAAAAATAACCCAGGCAAAGCATGGCCAGAAGTATATCTCAGGGGTGCCCTGTGAGTGGAGCAAGTGTGAAGCCTTGAGCTCAAACCACAAAACTGAAAAGAAAGGAAGAAAGAAAGAGAAAAACCAAAGACATGTACTAATTATGGATGAAGCAGGTCATACCATTGCTATCCTCTCCACAGAAGCCCAGAGCTCTATGAAACACTGACAAAGAGATTTCATTTCAAGTCTCTTGAGATTAAAGCACAGAGTTTATTATATTGGCCAACACACAGTCAGGTAGTCTGAGACACCTGGCAGGCAGCTGCCCCATTGGCTCAGTCTCTTTTTGTCCTTGGTCTCTTACTTTCTTCTCTTCTCTAGGCCCTCACAATCTCCACATCCATGCCCATAGATCGCTCATCAATGTAAATGAAACAGTTCTTTTCTTTAGAAAATCAAAACAAGCCAGTTATTTACTAATTCTAAAATCTGATAATTAGCAAGACATGACCACCCTATTATGTCTAATGGCTAGCCACCATTCCTTCAGCCACACACTAATCTGTCTATACTTCATTGTCCGGCTAGTCACGTAGCCTTTTCACTGCACTTACAGTTACCACAAAATGGAGCTCTCTTTCCAAGAAGCAAGAGCTCTGTCCCATGTGCACATCTGCATGCAAGTCATAAAGTGAAATAAGAGATTTTGATCCATCTCACTGGACTCCCAAGAACAACGTATATACTTCTCCAAATCATGTCATCTGAACTATGATTCACCTCTTCCCACATTTCTGCTGTGATTCTAGTTAATCATAGTAGGCATACTATGTCATACTCTAGTTAGTCATACTAAAGTATGACTCTTAAGTCACTAATGAATTCCCAATCTAGTATCACAGTGGAATCTTAAGGACAATTTTACCAAGATAATGTTCTCTCCTCTTCTTTCCTTTCATAGTTTTATGTGTAAGAAAAGCCTTTGGAAAGATAAAAATAATAGCACAACGTTTTATTTAAGAAAAACTAACCAAGAAAAAAAGCTATAAACTAAAAAAATAGAAGATCCAAGTCACTAAAGTCATTAATGAAAGAGAAAACATTACTACAGATCTTGCAATAATAAAACTAATGAGAGGGGAATCCTCTGACCAACCATATATCAACAAATTTAGTAAATAAATGATAGACATATTCTAGGCAACACATAGACACCAAAGCTTAAGATGACAGAAAATCTGAGTAACTCTAAACAAGTAAAGAAAATGAATTGGTAAATGTTAAAAAAGAAAAAAAGAAAGAAAAACTTTCCCCAAAGAAAAGACCAAGCCTATATTTCCTTGAAGTTTTCTTATATTTTGTATTCCATGTGATTCTCCCTAGAGAAATGGAGAGGTGGACTCCTATTGTTGGATCTCCAACAAGAAGCTTTTCAGTAAGAAAATAAAAGATTGCCAGGTAGGCAGAGATAGAGAGTTGAGCAGAAGAGAAGATGATGGAAGAGAGCAGAGACAGGACATAGTGCAGGTAAGCTGATCAGTAGTAGTGAGGGACCTTTGGTGGTTTTTTTTCCAAAGGGTTTATCTCTAGAGAAAGCACCAATTAGGGAAGATATTTAGTTGGAATTTCCAATACAGAGAGCCCATTCACTCCAAGCTGACAAGCATCACTGTGCAACCTGTGATAAAATTCCATATGAAAATAGAAGTGCGCGTGCTATAAGGAGGAGAAGCTAGTAGCACATGTCAGGCAGTGGTGCGGGCACCGCAGGAGGCTTCTGTCTGACCTTACAATACTAGCCCAGACTCTAGGCAGTCCCATGACACCAGTTGAGAAAGCAACAAGTTCAAATTCTTCTTCAGCTGTGGGTGGAGTGGGCTGAGAAGTTGGGCCACTATCAGAGGAAATGAGAACAAATCTGCCAAGAAGACAGATCTGTGGTGGCAGCTAGGCACTTCCAGTAAGGACTGCAGCAGGAAAGGGGACAGGATCTGAGAGGAGCTTATCTTATTCATTTCTGAGTAGGCTTCATTAGGATGGCTAAATAAGAAAAGGAGAATTATCCACCATAAAGTTTCATTTATGTATTTGGTTTCATTTAGTTTTACACCCAATTTAAGAACTCTTCAGAAAAGTCCCATGTCATTAAGCTAAGAGAACTGATTTTGCAGGGTGTTGGTTATGGACAAATAGAGAAGCTCTGGCATTGAGGGGTGATGGTAAAAGCAGCCCTTACAGCTCATCTTCCTGAGAAAAGAGATGTGGGCCGTGGTTCTCTAACCCTCCTGCATTTGGACGGTCTGGTACCACCCTAGCAGAGACTGGTATTGAGCTACTTGGCTGAGGGAAAGACTGGATTCCAGTCTAAACATTAATTATTTGCTAATGAGTCAGATGATCCGCCAGAGTTGAGAAAACCCCTATAAAAGCAAACCATGGAGTCAGGGAGTTCAGGGAATCAGTAGCAGCACGGGAATGAAGACCTTGACCTGAGCACTTTTTGTGCTCACACTACTGTTTTTTTCACACTACTGTTCAGTGGTTCCTTGCTCCCCACAAACCCTGCAGTGTATTATGTGCTCCATATGACAGCACAAGTGGACATGCAAATCGTCTGTTCACCCCCCTTCAGAGCCCTATCAAATTTATGCAAAAACTCCTCACAAAGTCACGTGCCTATCATGTTTCCTGCCAAACTATCTCATCACTGCTCCTTTGGGTAGGAAGTCCTCCAGTAGCCTTTTCCATTTACTTTGCTTTGAAAACATCTTCTCAAGATTATTCTTCTTCAGACCCTCTCTTGTTCCAAATCTGAGACCATAGTTACACATGGAATCCCACTACCATTTTGAAAAATAATGACAGGAAACTTACATTGCATTGTAAAAAAAAAATGAACCTGATATATTTGGTAAGTTGTCCTGCAAAGTTTTCAGGTTTTTAATTTCCCTCTTTAGTGCACTTCTGGTACATAGAAAACAAGAAAGGATCTGAGATAAATATCATCTCAAAAATTGAGATTCAGAAGCCAATTTATCGTTTCTTAACTCAAATATACCCCTTCTTTCCAATTTATCTCTTTTTTTACTGTGAAAATACCGTACAGAGGGGTTATAATTACATGGGCAAGATAACGAGTAGATGAGCAATTAGTGTAAATAACCAAAAGAATTGTAGAATAGAAGATGGAGTTGCTCAGAGAGGACATGATTAAGAAATTATTTACTTAAAACACTCTTGCTGAAGAGGACAGCATAGCCATGCGCACGTGGCTCACACCTGTACTGCTATTTGCTCAGATTGAGATCTTAAGATCACAGTTTATAATCACAGACGTGATTATAAATCCAAGGTGATTATAAATCACAATTCAGGTTTTAAGCATTTATTTTCCAAGCAAAATCCTATGCTAAGAACTGCAACATAAAATGAAATGTAATGAGGAAAAGTACCATTTTCCCATCTTATGATAGTCCTCTCATGATGGGACCACAAAGTAAAAGTTGATGATGGGGATGCAGAGAGGGAGAGTTTCTCTTCTCCATTTGTAGGCCCAATCTGGAGGTCCAGAGTGACATTTTCCTTCTGTGTGACACAGCAGTTATCTGAAACTTTGGTTGGGAGAAGCCAGATGGCTTTATGCTTTATGCTGAGCCCTCCCTTCCAAACGTGCCCTCTCAGCATGGGATTACCAATGTCTTTCCCATCAGTTCTCTATTCTCTTCTTCACCAACATAAACCATTTGCTAGCATATCGGTGGAAGAACTCTTGTTGTTTCCTCTTT
Organism: Dipodomys ordii; assembly: GCF_000151885.1. NCBI lineage: Eukaryota > Metazoa > Chordata > Mammalia > Rodentia > Heteromyidae > Dipodomys > Dipodomys ordii. Next base: position 12,250,103 of record NW_012267257.1, on the reverse strand, counting down.
ATTCTACTTTTTCACTGCTTCCATGGATCAGACCTTTGAAGTTTAAAAGCTAAAAGGAGACTATTTTCTTCCAAGCCACAAGCTATCACCTTTCTTCTTTGCATCAAGGATGCAGGATGGCTGGCCCTGTAGGAGGAATGGGGTGGTGATGAGAAAACACAATAACGAGAAGTAAAATCACGGGTGGGGAAGATAGGGAAGAGTGATTGATATTTCCAAAATATCCCCATGCCGTAGGTCGACCCACAATCCGCTGATTCAGCCTCCTCTCTTTCCTCCTGTACACTAAAGCCTTTATAGTGACTCCTCTCAAAACTCAAGTACAGAATATTGGCCGATAACTTTGACAATCTTACTTAAAGTAAAATTTGCCTTTGTAGCTGATGTAAAGTAATCAGCTGAAATTCATCTTAAGCTGAGTCTTTACAATGGAAACACAGTACACGTATGCACAAGAAGGTGTCCTTCCTCTCCACCCCTTTACCTTCATGATCCTACATTGAGCTGCTTTAAATCCTCTCTTTTTTGCTCGGAAAGAAAAACAGTAGTAAGAGGCCTGCCCAGGACACTCAATCTCCTCCTTGGTGATAAGGACAGAACACATAAATACAAATGTGGGAAAACTGGCCAAAATCCTACAGTGTCTCATAACACAGAAGATCAATTCCTAGCTCAGACTTACTGCTATGAATGCCTCACAGTTGACAGTCACAAAATGGCTTTAGCATAGGCTCAAACTATAGGTCAATACATTGGCATTGAAAGTTTGGAGTCACAATTCTTTTTGAGTCCAATAAAATAAAATAATCTCTTACCCTTATATTTTACTTAAGAGTTTTAGGAAATTCATTAAATGTCCAAATTTGGAACATTAGTTTTAGAGTTTTGATTATACTTAAACCTTTCTGGAATTAGAGATGTGAACAGCTTCATTTGTCAAGTGCGACTCTACTCTGTTCAGATCTTGATCTACCTGCCTACCTGAAAGGACCTTTTTACCTTTTCATTCTAAGGTCCGTTGTCCCATCTGACCTTCCTCAGGTGGGTTTAGCCACTGCTACTCATGTTTTTCATGATATATGTGCCTGCCAAGCCACTGAGTAGGTAACTATTGCAAAAGATGCTGTTTTCCTACCATCTGTGTGTGCCTTCTGCCTTTCACTAATGGAGGTCCAGTTTCAGTTGAGCACATAGCAATCCCTCTTCAGACTCCATTTCTCTTCATTCCTTGAGGTCAAAGTGGATATGGTAACTCGTTCCTGACAAATGAGTAAGAAGTCATTCCCGGACCATGTTCTTTTCAGCCAGATTGTCTTTACCTTCTTATTTTTATGTGCTTGTGTTTCTTGCCAGGTGGGATAAAGTTGTTTTGCTGAGAAACTAGTCTCGAGTACACAGACAAAGGTAACTGCCTAGAAAATGACAGACTGGATTCCTAACTGAAGAAGCTGAAGCAGCCTAATGTCATCTACTCTGAAAGAGGAATAAATCTTCAAATGCATTAAAACAAATATATGCGTGTCTCAAGAGAAGGAGGGGATCAAAAGGAAGGGGTAGATGAATGAAGAAATGAAGGGAGAGAGGATGCGGTCATAACATTCAATGCAAATCCCGGAGTTGAGAGGATAGGGAGAAGGATGAAAGGGGCGACATTGATCAAGATGCTTTGTCCAGTGCAACTCCTTTGTATAATTACTTACGCATTATAAAACAAAATGTAAAGCTGGGTCTCCTTGTTTTAGAAGCTTAGCCTAGACAGCCAGACAGCCAGATAGATAGATTGATTGATTGATAGATCAATCAACAGACAGGCAGGCAGACAGACAGACAGACAGACAGACAGACAGACAGACAGACAGACAGACAGACAGACAGATAGATAGATAGATAGATAGATAGATAGATAGATAGATAGATAGATAGATAGATAGAAACAAGAATCACTATATTGAATTGTGAAATTGAGACCACTGGTAAAAACAAATGTAAACCTATAAGTAAACCAATGAACCCATAGATTTACATACAGAAAAGCAAAAGATTGCAATATTATGCCACTTTCTTGGACAATTTCTGAAAGTGACAATTGTACCTTAAAAACATGGCCCTTTGTTATTCATAATGGCACAGATAGATTGCTTGTTCTTTCTGTTTTAGGGACATATGAATCACTTAAAGTCACTTCAAAATTTGCAGCCAAGTGCTGGTGGAGCCTATAATCCTAGCTACTCAGGAGGTTGAGATCTGAGGACCGTGGTTTAAAGCCAGCTGGGACAGGAAAGTCTGTGAGATTATAATCTCCAATTAACCACAAGAAAATTGTAAGTGGTACTGTGGCTCAAAGTGGTAGAGCGCTAGCTTTGAGCAAAAGAGTTCAGGGTCTGTACTCAGGCCCAGAGTTCAAGCCCCAAACCAATAACAACAGAAAAAATTTGCCTTTGCATAGTTGGCTTGGGAAATTATACTAGAGATGGTCTTGCGGACTGTATTAGCACAGAGGAACTGTGTTCCAAAATGGCAGAAGGAGCTTTGCATGCCAATTGAGAGGTCCTGCCATTTCTCTCACAGGTCTGTGTTAAATACACCAGCAGAGTGTGGCAATTCATAGCAATCTCTCTGAAGATGTTTTGCAGAAGTAGGGACCTAGGCCCAGGCACTAGTCATGAAGTCAGACTTTCCCCCAAACACAGAAGACATGCTGCCTGACATTGACGTTACCCAGAGCCTGAAAGGAAAAAAAGACCGTGTGCAGGACACACACCATGCCTGTTCCAGCCGTTCACCATAGTGTTGGGATTCAGCCTTTGCCAGAAGAAGTAGCAGTTTACTCAAAAATCAGCCATATTGCTCACATTTGGGCATATCCTGTAATCTAAACACTCACTTTCTGGGGACTGGGAAAGTGGCTCGGTGGTAGAGTGCTTCCCTTGCATGCATGCACCCTGGGTTCGATTCCTCAGTGCCACATAAACAGAAAAAGCCCAAAGTGCTGCTGTGGCTCATGTGGTAGGGCGCTAGCCTTGAGCTGAAGGGCTGAGGGACAGTGCCCAGGCCCAGAGTTCAGGCCCCACAACAACAGCAACAACAACAACAAAAAACTTACTTTCTGGTAGAACATATTTAGCAAAGGAAAAAAAGTTGATGTTTAAAAGCTTAATATTTTTGCACTGAGAGATGGGGACTGAAGTATTTTAAAGGCAAGACAACAGTGACATTTCAAACTCTGCCCAGTGTGGGCAGACACAACAGTAAAACATGGGACTGAAGATGTAGTGTAAGGTGGAAAGGGAAATGAAACAAAAATCACAAGAAGAAAAATGTTATGAACCTGGAAATGAAACTTCAAGATGCTAGGAATCCCCTGAGAGCCCTAGGGACTTAGTCAGCATGCACTGACACACTTCCACACACAGTTCATCTCAGATTAGAGCAACACTGTGTTTGTTTTGATCTATCCTCACCTACTTGACACCCTTGGCTTTTTCCACTTTCCTTTTGCCATGGTTCTTAGGATCGTCATTCACTCCACTGAGAAGGCCTATCTATACCCCTAGAAGAAAGCAGATGCCCCAAATTTTCTTGCTTTAAGCTAAAACTCATTAATTAAGGAAAGTAAGTTGTTACTAAGAGGATTCAGTTAGTATAGATTTTGTAGAATAGGATTTGGGACTTCTTGAATATCTGAACCCAGATTGTATTTGGACTCAGGTGATTCTGTTGCCACATCACCTGCCTGTCATTTTGATGGTGATTGTTTTACTTCAATTTGCAAGTTCAAAATGAGTGGCTTAAATCATTCTCATTGTGGACAAATTACCAAATGTATAGGACTGTTTTATAAAAATGCATCTAAGAACTGACTGTGTGGTATTTAAAATGCATTCAATATATAAGAAGACCCAGGAATGCCAGGGCAAGGGCACTGGGATTGGCCATGCCTGTGTGACAGTGGAAGAGAGACCCGATACAGACAGGGAAGGACGAGGACATTTCTGAATGTGCCTCATTACACAATTTTGATTTTCCCAATTTGACTAAAAATAATATCAATTCGCACCATCCGAATAATAAGAAAAAGAACTATAAAACAGAATATCTACAGAAACCTTTAAGCCCAACTGTTATTTGAAATATATAACAAAACACTGGGAAAGAAGAAAATAACAAAGCCATATTGAATTCAACGCTCTCTACCTGCAGTCTGAAAACACAAAGAATTATACACAAATACGAATTACAAATGAGGGGTTATTTTGCAATGATGTATGTGAATTAAAAAATATGAATAAAATTTGAATAAAAAATAAATCTGAAAATGGGACATATAAAATAAATTTGAACAAATGGCTTAAAAATTAAAATAAAACAATAAGATTAAAACTGACTCTGAGAGCTGCTTTTTCTCTGGCAACAGATTATTTCCCAGAGATGCTGACAGCTGATACATTAGTATTTGTCATTTCAATAAAGTATAGAGGTGAAATTTCTGTTCCAAAGAGATGAATCTAAATAAGTAAGGATAGTAGGAAGTTAAGATACTCAGCCTGAATTTTCTCAGAAAATGTTTTGTTCTTGCCTGGAAAAAAACTAGGTGATAAGGGTCTTCTTGGCTCCATTTTCAGTTAACAACAACAATGACAACAATCAAGTACAGAAGTAACACATTGCATTCTAGAATCTGAAGTCTCACTGAACATTCAACTCTCAACTCTTTGGCTCTAGATTAGATATGAACACAATGTAAGCTTTTACAATGTAAAAGTAGAAGAAAAAAACCTCTTTACAAGTTTTATAAGGTTCATAGATAGCCTGAAAAATTACAAAAGCAAGCAAGACAGGAGAGACCTGAGCAGCTGGTATGGGGAGTCTTATGAGATGGGTGGGTTGGATTTGCCCAAGATGGTTTGTCACATCATAAGAACTCATGAAACTAAAGAAGGAGGAGAGAAGGTAGCAAGGAGAGGAAGTCAAATGGTCCAAGCAAACTTCCCTGCTTAAAGACCTGCTTGGCCACAGTCCAAAGCTTCAGTGCTGGTTTTGCAGAGAGGCATCCATGTTCTGCAGGGTCCTCCTCATCCTCTGTTCTTCTGTCTTTTATTGTCGAGAATGATAACGACAGATACCCAGTAATTGTTTTATGTGCAGAACAGTTCCAGCAAGAGGGTTCTTCCTTAGCTCTTTGGGCTCTTCCTCCACTTTTTGTCAATTTCAAGGAACTACTTAGACCCAAGTAAGAAAGATAAGGAACCATTAAGTTTCCCACAATTCCCTGAAGGATTGATGAGTGTTTTCATTTTTCTTTGAGCTCCCTCTGCTTTATTTAGGTGCTGTCTCTCAGGTCTTTTCTCCCTCTCCTGCCCCACCCAAAGGGGGTAAACTTACCAGTGGAAATCCCCTGAGCAAACTAGCACAGGCTGTATCAAAATATTGTCTCTTGACTTTGTTCTTTTACATCTTCACAACTGAAGGAAAGAGATACAATCAAAATGATGGTCCACTTAAAAGATAAACAAGAGAATTTAAAGAGACATGGTCCAATTACTCACTCAAAAAGTGATCATCTGTGAACAGTTCATGAAATTCAGGATAATAGGCAGATATAATCTGTGATTTCTTATTCAAAATTTGCTAGTTCATAGAATATATAATTACAAGTTTCTTAAAAGTCTATTCAGCTCAATGCATAAAACATACTGTTTTTTTTAATGAATAAGCCTTACAATTCCCTTAATGAAGCTTCCAGATCAGAAATGAGGACAAAACTTATTACAGAAGGCACAAAACATCACCAATTTGTTTTTATAGGCAAGTAAAAAATGCAAAAGAAGGATGAAAAGGACAGAATACACTTCAATTGGCTTTTTGTTCTAAATCTCCTTGGCCATTTAGTCCACAGAATGGAGTTATACCTGGTACAAACATATCTATACCCAATGCTCTCTCAAAACTGAGTAGAAGTTTCTAGAGACCAAAACACCTGATTTCTTTTCTTGTAAATTTATTAGATAGTCATAAATAGCTACCTGGATGAGACAAGCTAACTCATTCAGCTTTCAGAGACATTGATTGGCTTCAAATCTCAAGAGATTTGATTGTTCATCTCTGTTTATTTTAAGCCATTTTTACAGGCTTGTGGGACCAATTTGATCCAATGACAGGAAATCAAATAGAAGTCCATAATTCACTGTCAGCTCAGCTGCTGTGTATTCATCATCTTAAAAACACAGCCTGGCTGCTTCTTGCCAAGAGAGCCCATAGAGAATGATGAGATTGCTATTTTATGGCCTTAACCCAAGTTGATGATTCCTTTAAAGACCTGAGCAGAAGTTATGAATTACAAGAGGTATCGTTTATCCTTTGATGACTACAAGGAGCCTAATAGGAAAACCTGATGCTGTCTTAAAGAAAAAAAACAAAACAAAACAGTTACCAAAAAGCCAGCTTGATTTAAAAAATGCATAATCACTTACTAGTTTCTCTGTCTACATTCCCCTAATATGTTCTTTTTTATGTTTTTATTGTAAAAATAGTGTACAGAGGGGTTACAGTTACATGGGTTAGATAATGAGTACATTTCCTATCGAGCATTGTTACCTCCTCCTTTGTTTTCCCCTACCATCCCTTCCCTCTCCACCTTCCCATCCCCCCTTCCCCCCCAACAAGTTGTAAAGTTTGTTTTCTGCATAGTGCCTTGTACATCCCATTGTTCTTATATTCCCAAATATGGCCATGAGGCCTTAATGGGAACAATTTTGGTTCTTATATAAGTTTAAGGGCAGACCAAATTATATGTTATTCTCTGTTTTTCCTATATAAGAAAGTATCAGGATAGGGTGTATATATTATATGTTTCTGAGAAGCGGGGTGGCAATTTTGATTTTCACAAGTAGAATCCTGTTTAAAATACACTAATAACTATTTCACATTTATTTTTTGAACCTATCTTTAAGTACTTGTACAAAGGGGTTTTAATTCAACATGTTTGTGAATATAGCACATCTTGATCAATGTTTTGTGCTTAAAACAAGAACTTAGCTGACTTTGTTCTACAGAGTCATGATAAAGTTTTTATGATTTATGTAGCATGTAACTTCTGTCTTATCTACACAACTCTGCTACGAGAGCCACTACAGACTACAAAAAAAATCGGGGTTCCTATACACCAATTTGCCAAGATCTGAATTAAACAAATAATTCTAAATGCCTACTATAGGAATGAGATATAGATAAGTTTTAGAGATAATAAAGAATAAAATGGAAAAATCTACTGGTCATGTGAATTTTAGAGGTTAGGAAAAAGCTATTTAAAGCCAACCTACACCACATTACATTTCATAAATCCCAAAATCTTTCATTAAAAAAACCCCATACAATCAGTTGACTTCATAAATTTAGATATTTGTCTCTTGATCCTTTCAAACTGGGCTGAAGACTACTTGAGCTTTCACACAAAATCTAGCAACTCTGAAGTTGGCCCTGTACACTTAAGGAATACCAGAGAAGTACAATAATTTAAATTATTTTATCTGTTAATTTCCTCTACCTCTGCTGATAAAAGCAATCTTTTTATTCAGACTTCCTGTTTCTGGCATTTGCCTTTTTTATGCTGTATATATACTTCCTCCTGTCTGTGGTCAAGTAAGTTTAGAGCTGTAGACCTAATCTCTCTGTGTGTCTCTCTCTCATTCATTTGTACACACAGGCTTACACTTCTGCTCTCTCTTCTCTCTTTCTCTCTTCTCTCTCTCTCTCTCTCTCTCTCTCTCTTTGTCTCTGTCTCTCTCTCTGTCTCTCTCTCTCTCTCGTTCCCTCTTGATCTCTCAGAATGATGATTCTAGGTACAGCTTTTGGCATCATTTACTATTTACTTCAAGTTGTTTCTGGAGAAAGTGGCTATGCACAGAATGGTGAGTCATTTCTAACTTTTTATTAAGGATTTTAAATTATTTCAGACATATGCTTTGGATTCCTCAGTTCCCTAACAGACCTGGACATAGCACTTGTCTATGAATAGAGCCCACATACTTACCATATATTTAGCCCCTATGCAACTAGAGCATGGGACAATACTGTGGGCATTGCCAAGAGGGACTAAATTTGATTCTCTAAATGCAGATCTCAAATGTTGACTGTGCTTCTGCTAAACAGCACACTCATATCAATGATAGAAATAGTCTTGTTGGGAAAGTTTCTAAGGTAATTTTATGTTGTCCAGAAATTCAGCTGTCTTTGGCTTAACTGATTCCAAAATATTTTAAATGATAAACATTGAAGAAATAGTAGCTTTCTTTGCATTGTTGGTATCCTCAGTACTATATCCTTAGTACTAAAGTCACTGTCTAGAACATAATAGTCACTCAGTGCATGGACAATTCTTCAAAATCCTATAGGTTTGCCAGATTCATCTTAGATTCTTAATAAGTAGCTCAGTAGAGATTTGAATGAGTTGTCTTATTGAAATACATTCATCACCTCCCTATTGAACAACTCATCATGCATAATAATATTCTCTGGAATGCTTAAATGCCTGCTTTCTGGAAACATCTTCACTCCTTAGCAAATGTATTATAATTAAAATAGGATTATAGACAAAAGCATTTGGCAATAGCAGGACCACATGAAAAGTTAGACTACAAATTATTCCTATAAGTTAAGCTTTTTCAGTTTAAAATTAAAAATGTAATTTCCTGAGATTAGCAGGCATGGTTGCACATTCAGAAGGCATTCGGGAGGCTAAGGCATAAGGATTACAAGTTCAATGCCAGCCCAGTCTTTATAGTGATATCTAGGCCAGCTTGGGCTACATAGTGAATCTGTCTCTCCCCCTGTCCCCGCCCCTCCCGTCTCCATCTAATAACATAGGTCCATGTCTATATAATTTTCCTTATAGAAAATACCAACACACCAGGCTAATAACTCAACTTAGGTATTTTGAATCATATTTATTTAATCATAGTTCCTCAACTTACATATTTGAGTCAATTTACTTGGTAATTATCGAGGATGGAAAACTCATGCATTTTCTCATTAAGCGAATTGTTAGAGGATGACATTTTTCACAGTGAGCTAAAGGAGAATTGTTCCTTCATGCAAAATGTTTCTTCAGATTTACACAAAGACAGATGTGTGGCAAGAAACTTGAAAACCTTATTGTCCTTTGATATACCATATTATCCCTATTTCTTTCTAGCAATCACACTAGTTTTCCAAAGAAATAAGATATAAAGTTAAAGACTAAATTTTTGCTCCAGCTTTAAAATTTTCAGTAGTTTTAGGAGTCTGTAACAATGAATGTAACCATATAATAATATCAAAACACTTTCAGTGAGTGTATAAGAAATTCATAAACAAGCAGCAGCTGTTGGGTGAAAGATGTTAGCACTCTGATAATCACAAAGATGATCAAGACACTACAAGAATACTTTGGAAAATGCTAAGCCATTTGAACTGCTATTCCTCTAATTTCATTCAGCAGGAAGAAGTCTTCAAAATCATGTTGCCTTGCTTAAAATACATATTTTTAAAACTCTTACATTTTTATACCTATTTATCTTATTTATTTATCTTATGTATCTTATTTATTTATTGCCAGTCCTGGGCCTTAAATTCTGGGCCTGCGCTCTATCCCTAAGCAATGTTTGCTCAAGGCTAGCACTCTACCACTTGAGCTATAGTACCACCTGCAACTTTTTCTGTGATTAGAGAAAAGAGTTTCATGAACTTTCCTTCCCAGGCTGGCTTTGGACCACAATTCTCAGATCTCAGCCTACTGACTAGCTAGGATAACAGGCATGAGCCAGCAGTGCCTGGGCACAAATTTTAACTATAGTTTTGGTCCCTACTAAAGTGTTAACAATTATTGAAGGATACATTAACTCAGTGTTGAAATTCTTGGGTAATTTAAAATGATACTTATAATACCTTCAATCGATAGAGAACTTTTTCTTACAAATGAACTGCAAGTCTCAAGTATATCTTACTCTACCTTTTCATTAATCATTTCTCAAAAATGATAATAGAGCTAATCCTTATTGTGAGCTTACTGTGCTCTAAGCTAAGTCTTTTTGTAGATTCCTAAAAGATGAATTTCTACATCAAAGACAATGTCTTAGAAAGGTTAAATAACCATACTGCACAGTAGTACAGACAAGATTTTACCCCACATCTGTGCAGCGAGAACATCAAAATCTTAACCATTATGTAAATTACTCTTAGCTGTGGATTTTAGCTCACATCAGATAGAACATTTTCTTTGACAAATGTCATACAACATTACACATCATTGGAGGGAATTTTTCTTAAGTATACAGCAATTTTCCCACTAACATTTGTTAATAAGTCAATGTGCTGCTTCTTAAACATAGTGACTTTAAGAGCCAAGGAAACCCATATAAACACTAATTTGCATTGTGTGTGAGATCTTGCAACAGACCTGTTCTTTCAGGTTACAGAGCAAAGGACCTTCTTCTAGTAATTGGCTGCAGTTAGAATGTGAGCTATGTCTTAACTTTTTTTGTTTATTTTAAGTTGTACAAAGAGGTTTTAATTCAACATGACAGTTTATGAGTTTATCTTGATCAAAGTCACCCCCTTTTGATCCTTCTTCCCTATACCTCGCAACCCACCCGTCCCCTCAATTTACTCAGTTGCATTTTCACATATGTTCATTGAATATCATGACTGCATTGTCCCCCACCCTTCCTCTCTCCATTCATCTGCCCCTTTCTTTGACCCCCCTCCCCCATAACATATGTTCTAGCTTCCTGGTATTCATTTTGAGAAACTGTAAGTTAGTATTTCAAAGGAGTTCTACTGCTGAAATTTACCCCCCCCCAATATGCTATCGTTTAGTTTACGTTTGTGTGTATATGCATGTGATTCTGCATCTGGCTTACTTATATAGTGAAAACTTGTATGGACAAAGCTGATCCACGGGGCACCTGAATCTAAATAGTAATACATCTGTTATATTCGTTGTATAGGGCTGGTAGAAACTCCCAAGAGAAAGATCAAGACAGCTCTGAAGGAAGATTTTTGTGCATCTCAGTAATAGTTGCTTGTTGGTTCCTCCACAGGAGACTTGGAAGATGCAGAACTAGATGACTACTCCTTCTGGTGCTACAGTCAGTTGGAAGTCGATGGAGCTCAGCACTCACTGACATGTACTTTTAATGACCCAGACATCAACAGCACCAATCTGGAAATGGAAATATGGTGAGGAATATGGTTTCTTGGGTGCTGAGAAATAAATCTTCAGTCTCTTAGTACATGTGCCCTTTTTAGTACCTGCAAAAGAAGGAATATCTAGTTAAGTTATCAAGTGTTAGAACTGTGCCCCTTGCCAAGGGACTATATTAAAGCAATTCTCACTGTTCATTTGTTAGGTCTCCAGGTCTCAATTCTTCTATAGTTCTTGGAGATCACACATTCCTCCCAATTTTATAATAGAATTTAAACTTGGATTCTCATATAACATTTCTCTCCAAAGAATCTATTTACCTGCTATGAGACAATCTAGTGGGTTCAGATTGTGATTTTCAGTGAAGTTGGCTGATTTGTTTTTCAGAAAAGCAAAAGACTACTATATTGCTACTATCATAATAATAAGCCTATAAAGAAAATGCTATTATTAAGCCAGGCACCAGTGGCTACTCAGGACGCTGAGATCTGAGGATCACGGTTCAAAGCCAGCCCAGGCAGGAAAGTCCATGAGAATCTTATCTCCAATAAACAACTAGAAAAGTGGAAGTGGTGCTGTGGCTCAAGCGGTACAGCGCTCACCTTGAGCTGAAGAGCTGAGGGACAGCACCCAGGCCCAGAGTTCAAGCCCCACAACCGACCAAAAAAAAGAAGAAAATGCTATTATTGAAAGTAACTCTGTTACACTTTTCTCATTTAAAAGTTGGCTGATTTCTAATCCATACACTTCCTGACCTGCAGCAAGTTATATAACTTATGTGTGCCTCCATTTCCTCTCTTATAAAATGAGATGGTTGATTGTATAAGAGAGCTGAGGTAATTAGTTCAACACATGGAAAGCACTTAGAACAAACAATCAACCAATGTGTAATGAATAATGGAGAAGAGACATTAATTCATAGTCTATGAAATTATACCTTACACTCTCTTGGAACACTTTGTCTCTAGATCATATACCCAACATAAACTTTTCCAAAACCCACCAGAGTTAAGTTGGGTCACTGTATCATAAGACTTCAGAAAAGGGAAAAGAAAAAAAGGAAGTACTTACTTTGAGAGTTGGTAAAGAGCTCAGGAAGTTTTATCTTCTCCTTTCCTCACAAGTTATCTTTTGTTGCCAAGGTTACTATCTCTAGTACCTTGAAGAAAAATCCTCAAACATAAAATTTTCACTTGTGTCTATCTCTAAATTCACATCAGATGATCTCATTTTTCATTAGTTTCCTAATAAAGAAAATATGTCAAGATAGTAGTGAAACAGATCTTAAAACCAGTTTGCTGAGACACTTTTTCACCATCTACACTCCTGACAAGTCCTTTTTATTTATTTATTTATTTACATTAGTTTATATTGGGTATATAAGGGGAGCTTTCTTTGCTACCTCTCCACACTGTATTCCAATAAATATCATCCTCTCAATTACATCCAGTAATATCCCTAACGGTTTCATAGTTGCAAATAATTTAGCTAAACTATATTTAACTTCCTTTGTCCTTCCCACCAGTCAAATGCCAACCTCCCTCAATTGATCTTATTTAATCTAAAGGTGTTTCCTGCATGTATTCATGCGAAGCTTTCTTCCACATTTATTGGATATTCATCCAATAGTCTTGGATTTGACAATTGTGATGTATTCTCAGTGTCTGTTAGTTCAGTTCTATCACACACTTGCCTACAGATGCCCCAACTAGCATATGCTAAAACAGCCAAACAACTCATTCAAACAATCCTCAATTCAATAAGAAAAGAAAGAAAACCACTCCCACACAATGATGGTTTGGGGTTCTCCAACTATCTTGTTGGTAGACAGTCATGAGCACTGTGGTTTGTCTTGGTGAGGCCAAGGCTGACCTTTCTGTTCACTTCATTCACAGGATATTTAACCACTTCCTACCCAAGTGAACAGATTTCCCTACTTCCATTAGCACCTCTCTTGATTTTATGTATGTCTTACTATACTCTGTCTAGAGCTTCCATTTGGAGTTCTCAAATGGATTCAGATATTTCCATTTGGAAAACATGGGTGGAATGAACTTCCAGAAAGCAGCCACTTTCAAAAGAAGTTATCTATACATTGACTAGGAAATTCATGTAGCCTCTGGGTTCAGAAGAAGCAATTAATTTCCCTTGCATTTAGAACAGGCAATTAAATTCCAGGATGCTGTATTTGCCAGTTAAGTTTGATAAATAAAACTGGCTTTTTGGTGCTTTTATTTTCTTTTAATATAAATGTATAAAAACTGAATTAGAATCCTATGAAAATGGTGCTTGCTGATGAAGTTATATAGATTGGATCAGTAGATGTCAATGGCTGTCTCTCATAAAGTGATGTGTTTAACTACCTTACCTTAGGCATGGCCATTATCTTACCAGTCCAAAAAACAGATTTAGTTATTAGTGTTCAGTTAGCAAATCTCAAGAGTGAAGTTAGATTCAGATTAATCAAACTCACAGAGGTGGATTGCCAGTGCGCCAATTGACCATTCTAAATTGATAGATATGATAAGATTTAAATACTGATTCTGGCATCAGGACCTACTGTGAGTGTGTGTTGGGGAGAAGAAGGTTGCCTATCAAAATACATTCACTTTTACTTGGTAGGGTTACTAATTTTATCCATCAAAACTCTAGCCAAAAGCCATATGCCTTGGGCAACAAAGCAGAGCCATCTGGAAAGAGCTACATGGTATGGAATCTTGTTAGAATAACTGAATTAGTTCTGTAATCCAGGCTTTCTTCATAGCAACTACATTGCATCAGAATTCATGGAGTGAATGTCTGGCAATGGTAAATGTCTACAAATGGTACTGAGTTCTCTCAGCATACATTGATTTTCATTAGAAATGTAATCAAACAAAGCAAAGAAAATTTGGTGATTTTTAAGATGAGTTACACTGATTTAAATATCAATGTAATTCTTTTGCCTATAAATTACTCACTGTTTAGAATCTGTTTCTCTCTCCCTTAAAAATTAAATTGACTAGTGCTGGATCCATACCCAAAAAAAGCTAGAATGGACTTTTGGCTCCCTTTTACAAATGGAGAATTTATCTTTAGTACTGAAGTTAAGACCATTTTTCTCTCACCTAAATTATCTTTGTAGATTCTATGGGCATTAAAATTGGGGTGCTTCTCCTTGAATGCTTGCGTCAGCTCTAAAAAGGCAATCATATTTCTTTGACTTCCAAATTCTTGGGGGACCCACAACCCCTCCCATGTGCCACCTCCAGATACCACTTCAAATCTGTCATTGTTTTCAGTCATTTCCACCATAGTCACGGACCACACCCAGAAGTGTCAAGCTGAACTACTGTTATCTCCCAAGCATTCATTCAGTCCTTGAGACGGCCAATTACCCTAACACGCCAAATCGTTCAGAGTTTTGGAGTTATATTTCTTCCAGGGACACTTGGGGGATTTAATTGGATTTGGGTGGGGGGGGGGTTGTTATTTCTATTTTCATTACTTCATATAAGTATCTGTTTTCAACAGTAAGAGGCAAGAATCTCACCTACTGAACTATTCAAGACTAGAGGAGGTTGAGGGGAGGTTAAGAACCAGGTTAAATGGTTCCCCAAAGTTTCTGCCTTTTTGGAGGTGACTGACTTAAGGTTGACACTCCCTAGGAAGACCTTACATGATCAAATCCATATCTACTATTATGCTGATGGATACATGCTATTATCTTCACCTACCATTCAATGCCTTAGAATAGCTCTGTCAGAGAAATATAATACAATGAACAAATCTTAAAGCACATATGCAATTTTGAATTTTCTATAGCTTCATTTTAAACAAGAAAAAAGGGAAATAATAATATTTTATTTAATCCAATATAACCCAAGCTATCATTTCAATATGTAGTCAAATGAACATAAATATTTTTTTTGGGGGGTCCGGTTGTGGGGCCTGAACTCTGATCCTGGGAACTGTCCCTCAGCTCTTCAGCTCAAGGCTAGCACTCTACCACTTGAGCCACAGTGCAACTTCTGGCTTTTTTTCTTTTTGCTTATGTGGTGCTGAGGAATTGAACCCAGGGCCTCATGCATGCAAGGCAAGCGCTCTACCACTGAGCCACCTTCCCAGTCCCTGGGAATATAAATATTAATGAGATGTTTTACCTTTTTTTTACAGTAAATATTCAAAATGCAATGTGTAGTTCAAAAGGTTTAAGGTCATGTTGCATCTTGGACCAACCACATTTCAATTATCCAATCAGCACACAAAAAAGTAGTAGTTATTGTTCAAAGTACTAGAACATTCATAAATCAGGCAACATATATTTGACAATGAAGTAAATTAATTTAGTTGAATTGACTGGAATTGATTTGGATTGCACAAAGGAATACTGATGTCCCAGACATACAAAATGAGAATTAGTAGCAAAAAGGCTACCTGTTCTAATTTGCTGGGTTTACCTTTGTCTTTTGGCATGAATTTCCTTCCACCTGAGGAAGGTCCTAGAGTTTCCAAGACCCTTAACCAGGTCCATAAAATAGCTATACGATCTTTTGTGGCCCATTGCTCATTAATTATATTCTATAAAAAATAGAAATGAGCTAAGAATAGTATTTTAGATACTACTTACTATCCCAAAGTACCAAAATACTTTATAGGCTTAGGATGTGTAACTCAATATTCTACTCATGCTTAACTTACTATACCTAAAATTCAGAAATGGGTCCCAAAAAGGATATAATTTCTACAAACTACACACACACACACACACACACACACACACACACACACTTCAAAGTCTGAACAACTGGATCCTCTAAAATATGGCAGATAACAAAAGTTACATGTTAAGGGGGGAAATTTTAAGAAATGTTTTACAGATAATAAATGTCTTTAACCAATTACCTTACATTTCCTTCAACTAATCTCCAGTTTTCATAATTCAGAGATCACAGTGATCCCAAAGAATGAGATTCTGTACTTGAGACATGTGTCTCAGATTTGGGCCTAATCTCACCCAGAGATACAGGTACATACTTCCCTTTCTCTACAGAGTTCCTAGAAAGGACTCACTTGAGCAGATGCAGAAAAAATGGTCCAATATCCATTTCATCATAGAAAGCTGCCACGTTGATTTTCTTTCTTTCTTCTAAATATTTTATAGTTCTAGATTTTACATCTAGAGTTATAGTCTCTAGATAAGTGTGTGAAAACTAAGTTTTCTCTTTTCTATACCTTTCATGAAAATTTACTGAAAAGACTTTCTATTTTTCCCATTAAAATTACTAAGTTGCTATTTTTTCTTTTTTTTTTTTCATTGTGAAAATACCTTACAGAGGGGTTACAATTACATGGACAAAGTAATGAGTGCATTTCTTATCAAGCATTGTTGCCTCCTCCTTTGTTTCCCCTTACCATTCCTTTCCATCTTCCCCCACTAAGTTGCTATTTTAAAGTCAGTTAACCTCACATTTGCATATTTCAGTCTATTATAGAACTCTCTATTTTTGTACTGGTCAATCTTTGTGCCAATAATATATAGGTCTGATCATTACAGATTTTTTTTATAAAGTTGGAATCTAATGTCCTAAATGCTCCATGTTGTTACACATTTGTCAATGTTGTTGTGATTATTTTGAGCTCTTTATATTTCCACATAACTTTTGAATCAGTTTACTGTTATCTTTCAATCTTATATTTTTAATTAACTTAATTAAAAATATTTTATCACTATTGACTTTGCTAATCCACAAATATAGCTCTTCCTTTTTATTGTCTTTAGTGTCTCTGAGGAATATTTTGCATTTTCTAGAACAAAGGCCTTGAATATCTTTCATAAATTTTATTTCCAGGTAATTTGGTATTCATGGTTATCATAAATGAAACTGTCCTTTTAAACTTTATTTTTAATTGTTTGATGCTAACTTATAGAACTAAAATTGACCTTTGGGTAATGGGTAGTTACTATGGTTTTACTGAAGCCACCTTATAATTTCTTCTGTGAATAATGACATGTTCTATAAATAAAAGATGAATTTTTTCTTCCTTGCTAATCTGAATATCTTTTATTTGGTTCTCTTTTCTTGTGAACTATGCTGTTGAATAAAATGTAAAAAAGTGGCTCTTTCTTATCCTGATCTCAGAAAATAATTAATGCTCACAATTACATCATTCAATATCATATTAATTACCAGATTTTTAAAAATGTTTTTATTGGATTGAGCACTGGTCTTGCTGGTTTTATTTTTTAAATCTGTGAAGTTTTTATCATGAATTTTATGAAAAAAACCACAGCAATTATGAATATATTATTTATGTTTTATTTTGTTAATGTAGTAAATGTTATTGATTGATCTTTCACTATTGAACTTACTTTTCTTCCTGGGACATTCATATTAGTACAGTATAAACTGTGCCAAGACTGATATTGTGCTCATATCAATTTTCTCCAGTTTTCTTGAGGAATGTTGTATATACATTTAAAAGTGACACTTGTTGGACATTGTTAGTTATTTTTCTATATTAAATTTGCCAGATTTTGGTACCAGGGTTAAGCAGAATCATCAAATATGTTGAAAACAGTCTAGTGTTTCAATAGAAATATTTGATGAAACTCACCAGCCTGTAGCCATTCAGCATGTTGATAATACATGTCATTTCTTTAAAGGAAAAAGAACTATTCAGATACCATTTTGTATATGGGCCACTTTCACTAACTTGTATTTATAAGAAAATTTTACTATATTGCAGCTATTACTTCTGTTGGCATAAATTTTTTCTTACTATTCTTTTAAAACAATCTTTTAATAATCTATAGTGAAGTGTCTTGTTACAGTCCAGATGTTCATAATTTACATCTTTGATTTTTTTTTCTTGATCTTGTTCTTTCTTTTCTTGATCTGGTTCATCAGCCAAAATTGCCAATGAAACATTGCTAAAATTATCCACTAAATATAGAGCTTTTTAGAATATTTTAACATTTCCTTTTTAACCCTGCTTCTGGGAGAGGGAAGTGCCCCTTTTTTACAAACTTGATTTTCTCCATTTATTCCTGCAGAACAACAAAAAAAATTTCTTCCCATCAAAATTTTGGTTTTTAATAATTGTAAATATTCAGGAAATTTCCCTAATTTTCATAAGCATTTTTGACTATTTCAAGTATGCTTACTTTTAATGATAAAATAAGTCATCATTGATTGTAATGGCACAGGGAGCTACATTATTTTAATTCATTGTCTTTCTCTCTTGAGCATTCATTTTCACATTCCCAGAGAGAGAGAGAGATTGAAGTTTAAGCCATACATAGTCATACATGTGGTTCTGTTGCTGTCATATGAAACTTCTGTCATATGAAACTTCTACCTAAATCAAGATAGTCTCTTTTTTGTTTCTACAGTGGAGCTCTGATGCATGTAAATTGCTTGAGTCTTAATAAAATGCAAAAGATGTATTTCCTCAAGACAAAACGATTCTTACTGATTGGTGAAAGCAGAATATGTGTGAAGCTTGGAGAAAAAAGCATATACTGCAAAATATTCGACATAGTCAAAATAGGTAAGAGGTGGTTAGAAAGACATGTTTGTCGTGGTCTAGATATTCGTTGCTGACTCTGTGTTTCAACAGACTGTATATTAAAGGTAAGCAGATTATGGAAACAATTCACAATAGATAATAGTTAATTATCTGATACCATTTTATTAAATGAAAAGAATAGATTGTTATAATATTCATTCCTACTGTGAGACAATTTTGAGAATCTTTAAACTAAAGCTATGTGTTTGACAGCTACACCCTGAGGGAAGATCAAATTGATTTGCATATCTAACTGAAGATAAGCCCTTTGCCATTTATTCATACAAGTTCTTTCCTTCTTCATCATGCCTCTTCCTGAATTCCCTATACTTTTCTGCACATATTTGCACCATCTTCTGAGTGTGCTTAGCTAAATTATCAAGCTATTTTAAAATATACTTCCCTATTAGAACTATCCAGAAGAAAGAGATCTAATAAAAGGGAGATAGGTAGACAGGTGGCTAGATCGATACATGAGAAATAGATTGGTGATAGATAATAGCTAGGCAGATAGCTAGATAAGATATACAGCAGATATATAGTAGGCAGATAGATGGACTGTAAACACATTTATTTTAAGGAGTTGACTCATATGATTGTGAAGGCTAGAAAACTTGATATTTGTAGGGTAAGCTAGAAGCCTGGAAATTAAGAATGAATGTTAGGAAGTTTTTGAATCCAAATTCTGTAGAACAGAAAACCAATGAAGGTTTTCTTTATTGCATTTTTAAAAACAACATTTTTCTTCTTCAAGGAACCTCAAGTCTTTTTACTTGCCTACAGATTACCTGATGTCTATCACATTATGAAAGGTGATCTGCTTCATACTAGGTCGACTAATTCAAATTTTTGTCATTCAGAAGTTATTTAAATTGGCATTCAATCAAACAATGAAACATCATAGCTTAACTAATAGCTTGACAAATAAGATGTCATGGTTTCCTATGAGAATAAGTGAGGCATGAAGCATGGCCAAATCTGATGTGACTCAGAATGTATACATTACACTTTGCTGCAAGTGAATGAAAAAATTCCGATTCAATCCAAATTGTAATTTGAATTAGTACAATGGGAGAATAAGATATGAATGTATTGTACCTCTGCAGATTTATAAGTAAGTATATACATAAGTATAAAGATACTTATATACTCTAAAATACTTACCTATGTACTCTGTTTTTGACCTCTTCGCATCATTTCAAAAGAAAATTAAAAGTGAGAGAACAATTCTCATTAGAGATCAGGAAGAGTGAGAAACAGTTCAACTTTGCTTCCCTAAGATCCTGAAATGAAGAATAAAAGCAGAGGTTCCATGTGTGAATGATGATCTTGACTGAACATGCAGATGTGGTAGGAAAGAAACATTAGGTTGTATATGTTAACTTTATGGTATGTTGGCCACACTAGTGTTCAGTCCTATTGAGGTAAGGATTCCTACTGCAGAATATACCTGAGTTTAGGCATGAGCAAGCTGGATTTTGGTCATTTGGAGACCAGGCATTTCTGGATACCTCTTCAGTTTGTGCCCTACACAAAGCCATCATATTGAAAGATCATCATTTACACCGCACAGTTATATTCACTTCTCTTTGGGTAAGTAGAGGCCAGAGATTTATTTCCTCAAAGAGCAGGGCTGGAATATCAGGGGAGAGTTCCTTCTCATACAAACCCACGCCAGCAAATAAGCCCCCTGCATTCGTGGAAATGCACACAATCCATATGCACATGTTATGTGACACCATGTAACATCCGATCCAGATCTCATGTGCCCAGGGATCCTGGAGGCCCACATTCTCATCAACAGGCTATGACCATGACCTGGGGAGAAGCTGAGTAGATACTCTGTGGTAGCACAGGTTACAGTGAAAGGGGAATCCAGCATGAGCCCAGTAGCATATTGTGCTGGTTCCTCCATAACATTTCATGTATTAGATTACTTTTTAATAGAATTTCAACTGCATGCTCCTGAATGGACTCCAGAGCCAGAGTCCTCCAACCCCCACTGGGACTACCTGCCCCCTCTCTTCCCTTCCCCTAGATGTCCCCACCCAGAGAAACTGGAGGGGCAGTTTCTAGTCTTCCTACTTGGCTTGACCAGGGTAGATTGATGTGATCATTCAGATGACATGAGGACATATTAGTCTTTTTTAATATTGCTTGAAGAAGGAGCAACTTTTCCTAATTTGCTCAGCTAGCTGTACATTAGAGGTAGATCTGTGTGACAGATACTTTTCCAGACTAAAGGAGGTACCCAGACCAGGACAGAGAAGTCTCAGGTGAAAGTGGCTTAATATAGATGTTTCCCTAGGAAGCCAATACTTTTTTCTGGCTTTTTTTTTCTGCCTGGAAATATCCCTGCCTCCCGCTAAGACTTTCTCTTAAGTGGTGCATTTAATCTTAACAGCTCTGTGAGGAAGACAGGCAGAAGGCAGAGGGAGGCTGATGAAGACTTAAGAGTTAATGCTGTTGAGACTCTCAGAGGAGACTCTTTGAAGACACTGTGCAAGCTGGGAGTTAGAATAGAGACCTTTCACTTCCATGCAGCAGAGATAAGACACCTATGTGTGCATTCACTGCCTTGTTTTACTGGAAGAATGAGACCTAAAGTTTTCATTGGGGTTAGCTGCCAACAAGTTCTCTAATATTTCAAAGGCAAATAAGTGTGTTTTAGTATAAAATTAGCTCAAAACACCTGGCCCCTCAAGTTCATTTCTTATTCATATCAAAGACAAAATGGATGTTACTAACTTTTGAATAGTGAAACACCAAGCAATACTTAGGACCTTCCCTCACCCTCCCTGCTGTGATCCACTGTCGTAAACATAGGACTCCAACAGGGGTCGGCAAACATAAGGTATGATTCTGGGCCAAGACTGGAGCCAGTGCTGTTACTTCTATCCACATCATTCAGAAGGCTATATACAAACTGCAAGGTGGGCTAGAAAATACTGGTCTGGATGTGTGTGTGTGTGTGTGTGTGTGTGTGTGTGTGTGTGTTTGTGTGTTACTGCAGTTTGAACTTGGGGCTTTGGGCTTAACAGGCAAGCACTCTACCACTGAGCTATATTCCCAGCTCCTTATGTTTTTTTTTTTTTTTTTTTTTGGTCAGTTGTGGGGCCTGAACTCTGGGCCTAGGCGCTGTCTCTCAGCTCTTCAGCTCAAGGCTAGCACTCTACCACTTGAGCCACAGCTCCACTTCCTGCTTTTCCTGCGTATGTGGTGCTGAGGAACCGAACCCAGGCCTCATGCATGCAAGGCAAGCGCTCTACCACTGAGCCACCTTCCCAGCCTTCATTATTTCTTGAATTGGACCTTGGTTCTTTTTCTGCCTGGCCTGGAACATTGTCCTCCCATTTATGCTTTCCATGTAGCTGGGATGAAAGACACAGCTTGTTATCGGTTGAGGTAGAGACTGTTGAACTTTTTGCCCAGGCTGGCCTCAAACTACATTCCTCTTAATTCTGAGTAGTGAGGATTACAGACATGAACAACTACATTTGGGTTTGTCTGGATTTGAACCTAAGAAAAAGAAAAACAAATAGCTTTCTGTGTAGTTTGATAACTACAGATTAGGATGAAATGATGGAAAGAATGGATTAAATGATTTTCAGAATAGGCAGATTGAATAAATTATCATCATTTCATTGATAGCTCTGTAAATAGACTTTATCTTCTTTTCTTGCCAGTTAAACCTGATCCACCTTTTGATGTACAAGCCATTTATCGTGAGGGAGCAAATGACTTTGAAGTGACCTTTAATATGTCATACTTGCACAAGACATATGCAAATCGATTAATACATGATGTAGCCTTCCGCCCGGAAAAGGAGGAAAACAACTGGACGGTAACGTCAAATAGGATCAGAAAATAAAAACATCCTAATGTTGTACATGTTATTCTCTCAGAGGTGCACTCATTCTAGTTTTACTACCAGAACTTATCCTTTATCCAAAGCACCTCCTACTGTGTTTGAAGCTGACCCCACAAATCCTGACCCCCACACACCTAACTCTAAATTTTATTCATTGCATTTTTGTATCTTTTATTTTCTTTATTTTTCTGATAGGTTCTCACTTTTTGTGTGTATGTGTGTCAGCCATGGGGCTTGAACTCAGTGCCTGAGTGCTGTCCCCGAGCTTTTTTGCTCAAGGCGAGCACTCTGCCACTTTAAGGCACAGCTCCATTTCCAGTTTTCTCTTGGTTAATTGGAGATAAGAATTTCATGGACTTTCCTGCCCAGGCTGGTTTTGAACCACAGTCTTCAGATCTCAGCCTTCTGAGTAGCTAGGCTTATAGGCATGGCTTTGATTTTTTATACTAAAGCCAACTTTGCATCATGATCTTCCTACCATTGCCATTTGTGTGGCTGGGATTGAGATTATGAAGGTGCATTATTGGAGATTTTTTTTCTTTTTAGTGGCATAAGAGTTTGAACTCAAGGCCTTAAGCCTGATTGGATTGTGCCTTCACTCACTCTGCTTATGCTCTATCACTTAAGCTATGTTCTGCCCTTGTTTTTTGGTGGTTATTTAGGAGATGGAGTCTACTGGACTTTTCTGCCCAGTCTAGCTTTGAACCAAGATCCATTAGATCTTAATTTCCTGTAGTAAAGATTACAGACATGAACATTTGGTACCTGTCTGTCTTGCTAGCTTTTTGCTTGGGCTGGTTTTGAACTCTCAAATTGGTAAGAACATTTTCTTTTGTTTTTAAGGGTTAATGCACACATTTTGAGGAGAGTATTAGCTCTATTTTACTATTCACCATGTAAGATGGAATAGTATCTTTCTAAAGGAAAGAAAGATAAAAAATTATTGAACTAGGAAAGGAAATTCCTGGTGAAATAGTGCTAGAAGTGACTTAGATCTCCACAGACTCTGTCCTGCTTCTGCCGCTGATCCCTCCACAAACACAAGGTCCTAGGTGTAAGAGATAGTCAAGAACTTCATGAGGATGCCTAAATGACTACAGGAGTTCAGCTTAAAGTTATTTGAGAGAGCTAGCTAATTACTGGAGCAGCACCTCATTTTCTATGCTAACTGACTCACATACCTCTTAACTCTTTAGCACATGAATTTATCCAACACAAGGCTGACACTCCTGCAGAGGAAGCTGAAACCTAACACAATGTATGAGATTAAAGTCCGATCCATTCCTACAGACTATTTTGAAGGCTTCTGGAGTGAATGGAGTCCAAGTTCCTTCTTCAGAAATCCAGAGATCAAGAGTCCAGGTGAGCAATGGTTCACCATCACTGTTAACAATGCCTGGGTGGGAAAGTCAAAGTGTGGGAGCGAAAGTGAGAGAGAGAGAGGTTGACACCAGTCAGCCTCCCTGATTGCAAGGACTTATGAGAAAGTCTTCTATTTCCTGTAGAGAACAGCATGCCTTCTAGTTTCTATGAGGAATAAGGGAGCAGGGTGGGAAGAATCCACTGTAGCTGGTAAATGGTAGAATGTATCTTGATGCTACTCTCTGGGGTGTTCTGGAGCTACTCCTGAGTCTAAATAAAATCCCTAGCCATGCCTCTTGCTTAAGCTAGGATTTCAATGGGCCTTACTAAGACTTCTGTAAGGAATAACTTTGTTGGTGACAGATGGACAGGTCAGCGGTGCTGTCCTGTGTTTCATTCTCTAGGATGATAAATATGTCCTTGATGTCAATGAAATAATAATGGCCAGAAAAAGCCAGGTAACACAGCTCAGAAACATGTCCAAAATACCCCCACATAGACTTCCCTTTTGGAAGGTTGCAGGAACTGTTGTACCACCCCAGCTTCTCCTCCTTACCTGGTATTTACTGTTGCTTCATGAGAATATTTACCTCTTTATCCTATGTGCTGGCTTCTTTGCTTCAGTATTAGTAGCTGAGAAATCAGATGGCTTTCCAGTGCCTCACTTCTACCTTTCAGGTAGCTGATGATCTCATTCTGTTTACCCAATCATTGCCAACTAAGCCAGACAAGTCCTTCTGCTTATTAAGAACAACTTTCCAGAAATAATAAGTGAGATCATGTTACTAAATAAACTCAATGCTTTATGAAAGCCTATGTACATCCTGGTATTCACCATGACATCATTTTTTTTATATTCTAGGGGAGATGAATCTTATTTTGCTGACTGTCAGCACTCTGAGTTGCTTCTCTATAGTTCTGGTGGTCATCTTAGCCTGCATGTTGTGGGAAAAAAGGTGATTTTCTTTAATTAATCCAAAGGCTGATTATGTAGAATCCCTGACAAAGCTGAAACTCCACTTAGTGATGAGGAAAATTCAAGGAGGAATTATAGATTTCAGGAACTGTAGGTACCCAGCCTCTCTCCCATTCTTAGGTGCTAATGAATTTCTACACTAATTTCAAAAGAGACAAAAAGGTATTCATTGGACCTTTTTCCAAAATAAGAATTCCTTAAGCAGTATTTCTCAATTTTTTCCAGTCTCCAAATAAGCCTAGAAATAATTACCTATGCAAAATATATTTGGTATGTTAATTTCAAGCACTCAAGTTCTTAGAAAGTTTATATTCTACCATATGATAGAGTCATGTTTAGCATCTAAATAAATATTTTTAGAAGATATGCCATTTATATTTCTTAATGTTCTAGGAGATACCCAGAGTGTAGAGCCCCACATCTCCAGGATTACAAATATTCACATCTAAAAAGTACTGCCATGTAGATTGGTGGTAAATGACCAAGTCAAATTTAAGGATTATAGCTATATTAAAAATGTTACCTGACAAACCTCATTTTCCACAGGTGTATCATTGTCTTATTCACTGAGTATGTTAATAACAATGATCTCTGATCCAGCCCCTCCTGAGACTAATAGGGCGCTGGCCTCAGAGAATACAAGATAGTTCTCCATAGTCACCTACCTAGTATGACAGAGCCAAGATCAGAACAAAGTAGAAACACCTATTATTGACCTGCTCCCTCTGCCACTTAACTACCAATGTTTTCCGATTTCAGGATTAAGCCTATTGTGTGGCCTAGTCTCCCAGATCATAAGAAGACTCTGGAACAACTTTGTAAGAAACCAAAAAGAGTAAGTGTTGCTGATCACTGAAGAAGCCTCCTGCTGATAGCATTCTGGTATCTAAAAGTGATATTCCAGAACAAGAAAGAGCAGAACATGAATTTCCACTCTTTTATGCATTCCATAAGTAATGTACCTTGAAAAATACTAGATGCAGCTCAGTGGAGAAAGGAAATTGGAATAAGATATGTGTCTCAGGATTACTGGGCTTCTCAGGATTGGAGAGTACATCAGTGATCGCATCAAACCCAGCAGTGCTGAAGAACATGTAGGCGATCCCGTGACATTCCAGGAAAATCCATCAGAAAATTCTTTAGATTTGTTTTTCTGAAGTGAATGCTTAGTCCGCATCTTTCTAATGCCCCCTCTCTCTCCCTCTCTCTCCAGAATTTAAATGTGAGCTTCAATCCCGAGAGTTTTCTAGACTACCCGATTCATGAGGTGGATGGAATTCAAGCTAGAGATGAAGCCCAAGGTTTTCTGCAGGACATTCTGCCTCCACAACTAGGGGAGTCTGGGGAGCAGGGGATTGGAGGGAGTGTCTGCAGCCCCAACAGGCCTTCTGAGAGCACAACCATCACCCCGGAAGCTTTCAGCAGAGAAGCACCCCACAGAGACCAGGCTGGAAACGTCAGTACTTGCAATAGCCTTATTCTTCCCTCTTGCAATTCTCCAAACTACAGGGAAGGTGACAAGAATGGGCCTCATGTGTACCTGGGCTTGCTACCTAGTCCTGGAACTACAGATAGCATCCTATCCCCACCATTTCCTCTCCAATCAGGAATCCTGACTTTAAACCCAGTTGTTCAGGGACCACCCATCCACACTTCCCTGGGACCAAATCAAGAAGAAGCATATGTCACAATGTCCAGCTTTTACCAAAACCAGTGAATTGTGAGGAAATAGAAGACCATCCCCATTGCAAACAACAAATATGGCTGAGAGAACTCCACTATCCACTCTTCAGGACTCTGAGCCATGACTGTGACATTAAGCATTCAAAACAAGAAAAGAAAATTCTGCTTCTATCACATTGATTTAGTCTTGAGGTTTGGAATGACACACAGAAGAAAAAAAGCAAGAAAGAATTAAGGAAAGGGTGAAGGAAAAGATGGATGAGTATGAGAAATGGAGTAAGAGAAGAAAGAAGAAAAGGATTACCAATGACAATTTCTATTGACAGGATTTGCATAACCAGTGCTGTGCTAAGTCCCTCTCACAGTTTATTTCACTGAAGTAGGTCAATTATAACTATCATTCTTTTTTACAGATAATAAAATTAAGAGTGAAGGGTAAATTACTCTTCTAAGTTTCCCACTAAGTTGGGCGTGAAGATCGTGGGATCTATTTTCAGTCTACCTGTTTCCAAACCTTTCTCTTAACTAAGGACTGTCTCATTCTTGAGCACCAAGCATTACTAATTACTAGGTGATGATATGATTGATTATCCAAACCGAGTCACTTTTGAAAGTGAAAGGCGAAGTCATAATCACTCCAGAGTGACATGCATGAACTGGAACTGTCCTAGATAAATATAAGCATGTTGTTATTGAATGAATACCACTGTAACGAAAAAAGTGGAGACAAATGGTTTCAAAGGGGTAAGCATCATGGCTAGCCATGTCAAAGAAATGGGAAGAAGGCAAGAGAAAGTCTCCAAACTGATTTGATTTGATTTTGCTGAACTCAAGTTTGATTAGTTATCAAGAGTATGCTCCCTTTGCTGCTACCATCCATCAACCTCTTGTATGATCAGAGAAGAACCTGTTGCCAGCCCTGGACAGTGGGACAGTTGACAAAGAAATGGAGGAATGGTACCTTTAATGTGTGTACATACTGCCCTTGAATTATCCTTGGATGCTGCTACAAACTTCAGGGAGAATAGGTTATGGACACTGTAGTGAGCAGCCAGTTTCGGCTACACTCATAAAGCTATGGAGATGGCATATTATGAATATTTAACGTTTGTCCTTTCACCTTTTTTAGTCTAGATAAATGTCTAATGATTAGGTCAAACCAATTCAAGGCAGCTAGGCAATGTCAGCCAACCCTGACAGATCACAGGCCCCTGGTCCTGGCAGCTCATAGAATCATCTAAAGTAGAGACAGGGAGATAAAGAAGGATGTAAGTTCAAGGTCGTTTTTCAGAGTTTGTTGTTCATGTTTAGTGTTTCATCTTTATTTGCTCTCTACTTTGTTTAGGGAAACTAAGTGATTTTAATTTTCATGTATCTCTTGTGTTGTGAATGGCAATTTAAACTGTGGACAAATAGAGCCTGCCTATTGGCTTAAGCCCTAGTCATAATCAGACTATTTTATTTGGGGATGAATGTTTTACTTTTCAAAGTACTTTTCCTCTACATCAGAAGTAGTAAATACAGTGCTTTAACCCCTTAGCTGTGCTTAGTGCTTTTGTGATTTTTTTTCAAAGCACTTCTGTAAACACTGTCTTTCATCTCTTTGACCATCGTTTATAAAAAGCCTGCTATATGCCATCCAAAATGCTAGGCACAGGACATCAGAGAACAAATAACAATGGGATTCTACCTCAGAAAGTACAAAATTTAACCAAAGTGACAGCTTGTCAACAAATTATCATAATACTTCAAAATGTTATAACAGAAGTATGTTGATTAGAGATCAAGAAAATGCTACAAAAATGACATAAATTTGCATGCAAAAAAGTAGAATCTACCAGGTCCAGAAATAGTAGAGATATTTTCCATTAGGAAGGCAGATTTTTTTATCCATATTAAAAAATGAGAGTCAAACCTCAAAGAGAAGATCACACAAAATCTGATACCCACCCTAAATCTTAGACTCCCTGATTCACTGAGATTGTTTGAAGGATTTATTTTTATTATCTTTGACTCATGGGGAAATTGGAACACAGAAAGGAACAAGTAAGTTACACTCACATGTTAATTCAGAACTAGGAGCTCCAATTTTATAGCCTTCATATATATAGACAGTCTCCTTAAGAAAGGAAAAATAACTTGGGGACCACACTGAGATCCCTCTCCATTTCTAAAATCCTATGTTTCAATGTTGTTTAGACAATTGTTGTCATCTGATTTGGTATGTGTCTATAATGTTTATTGGAGAAATTGAAAACCTATGTATTGTAATGGGACTTTTACTTATTAATGGTATCTGCTGCTATGCTTGATTATATACTCAGGGAGAACATACAATGTAAGATTTCTATCTGGTCCCCACCCATCCCTCTCTTGGGATTTATAAAGAAAGAAAAAGCTCTTGATTAGAGATGATGTGTAAATCAGAGATGTTAAACTGCTAGTTCTGTGTAACATAAAATGAAAGGAGAACTGACAGGAGAATGAGAAACAAAGCAGTAATTTGGTCAAATGACTATGCGTGGGTCCAGAGGACTCACAATTATTCAGTGGATTTTCTGTATGTGTTATGCTTTCCATGGGAATTGGCTCCAAACGTCCAAGTAAGGGCAATTTCAGATGAATGTACTTATGTGACTTTGCTCTTCAGGAGGTGCTGCCAGGCTTGGAACTGGCAAGGAAGATAGTAAGAATATGTTGTAGGTGTATGGACACAGCTCAGAAGACATTTTTTGCTAGCTTAGTAGTTTTCCTTGGAATTAATCTTAAATGGATACAATACTCACTACAGTGAACGTCTCTGAAACTGTTGTGTTCTTTTCACATGCATTACTAATATTTGCAGAGCTGCTACTATGAACATAAATATACAGTGTGTGGCACAATCTCATATTTAATTAAATATTATGGGACTTCGCATGGCTGTTTTGTCTTCTGTAATAATTTCAGATAGAAGGAAACTCACAACAGATCTGTGAGTTTCTTCCAGAGAAACATTCTGAAGTTATTTGCTGACATTTTAGGGGTCTGGGTTCCTAGGAAAAAATTATCAATTAAGTATTTAGTTAATAATGATCAGCACTTTGCTGAGTCCACTCTGCAGTTCTTTACACTATGATAGTTTAGAGCAATAGTGCTGTGAATGAAATGGACTGTCCCCAGTTACAATTACGTGAGACCAAAGATACATAGGAACCCTATAATAGCATTCCCTTGCTTTACACAAAAGATCAATTCGAATTCTTAGCTTTAAAAAGTAAACACTCATCTCCCTGTGTGCATGACTAGCTCCAAGTTCTACCAATTATACTGGATCCTTTTCCATGAGTCTCTGGACTTACTCCCAACAAGTCTGTTTTAATTGATCAGATATAGATTCTGTATCTATATTGATTTTACCTTCAGGTGATTAAATGTACAACTGTCAGAATTAAGAACCACTTTATCAAAGACTGGGAATTTCCTGCAATTTGAGAATGTGCTCAAAGTTTTTTAGAGTAACCCTCGTTTATAAAGCTGCATAGAAGATGATGCTTAGTTCAAATGCTGGAGTTCTATGGTCATGGACCATAAACCAACACAGAAGACACACAGGCCATGATTCTGTTCATAATTAATAAAATATTAACTACACATCAAGTACCAACATTTCTTCTTCACTACCAAAAAGGTCAGAGTCCACAGTGATGACCTCACACACTGGCCTGCATAAAAATCACCTCCACCTCTTAAATGTTAATAGAGTTCCCAAATACAAGCGTCTCGTGCTTATTGTTTTCTCTGTCTTAAACAATTCTCTGGCTTTCTGTGTGGCTGGTTCCTTATTTTGTGGGCCCTTTGAGACTTCTTCACAGGGAGTTCATTCTGTCAAAAACATGACCTCTTCTCTTTCCACTAATCTTAATCATGTCTTCTTTTCTCCTCCAAAATCTCTTTTATGATTTTCATTACCTTGCTTATGTTTTGTGATTATTGTCATTGCTTGTCTCTAATTCTGAAATTCAAGTAAAAGGCAAGTTCTTCCCTCCAATTTAAAATGAGCCTCTAGTAATATCAGTAGATGGAAGTGAAGAAGAGGACAAGTTTTTCTGATGAGAAGAACTGGGCACAAATACTTTGTTTTCTTGCCTTAGGCTCATCCTGGACCTGCTTGTAGCATCCCCTAAGTCTAGCTCTCATATGACCTACCCTCCACCTCCACAAAGGAGAATATTTTAAACAAACTCTGATCAAGTCACTCCTCTAGCTAAAATCTGTTGGTGGTCTCTCAGAATGACATATGACTTCTCAGTAATAAAATGTCTTCAGGTCCACTATTCAAGTGTACAGGACCTTAGTGGATTTAAGCAACACAAATTATACCCATAAAGATTAGGCAATCTGATGTCCAAAATGATTTCAATGAGGTTAACCAACATCCAGGGTCTGTAGAGCTGCATACCTTTGGAGGCTTCTGAAGAGAATTCATTTCTTGCTTTTCCCCTTAATAAAATCCAAGTGCATTCCCTAAGTCAAGGCCCCTTCCTCCATCTTTAAAATGGATCATTTCAAGTCTGTTTTCCTACCATAATGCCTTCTCTCACCGTGATTCTCTTGTGCTCCTCTTCTTGTAGGAATTCTTGTGATTATATTGGATGCCCTCTAATAACACAAAGGTAATCTCTCCATCTCTGGATCAGGAGAGATTAAAAGGTAGAAATCTTTATGGTACCATTATTCAGCCTGTTATTTCCTGCCTTGCTTTTGTTGTTATTCACCATCCTTGTTTCTCTCAATCTCTGGCCTTTCTATATACCATTCCCACCACCCATCTAGTTCACACTCATCCCTGAATATTTCTTTCAGGTACAACTCTTTCTGGGAAGGCCTCCTCCTATAAGCTAGGATATGATGCTTCTGTCCATCTCTGTCATACCCTGTGTTCACTTCCCTTATTTCCTTACTGGCCTATAATTATTTCATTGTTACCTTACTGGCCTATAATTATTTCATTGACTCATCCATGTTTTACCACTTAGAAGATCATGGTTGTTTGTGTTTATAGCTCTTGCTAAACACAGTACCTAAAATCTAGCAGGTATTTGGTCATAAACAGGGAATGATGGGATCACAAAATGAATAAACACACTAGCGCATCGTTATTCAAGAAGACTGACAAGTTAGACTATTCAGAGTCTGGCACACCACATCCCTGAGAAGCAGCACATCTGGGCAGCCACGTGCAAGGAGTCAGTTGCCTTTGCCATCCACGCTACCCTCCCCAGCTGTGCTGTTAACCACTGTAACCACAGACATGGGGAAATAATAGAGTGGAGTGGGGCAAGAACTTTCCAAGTTTCATTTCTCTGGAGAATATCTGCATCTAATTTTGTTTGGATATGTATTTATTGTAGACCCACATTGTGTCTACCTTAACTTCAGAACTTAATGGCTACTGTGGGCATTCATGGACAGCTTGTAATAATACAACTGCTTGAAGAAGAAAGTGTAATGTGTAAACCTTGAAAGATCTTAGAACACATTAAAATTCCTTAAGACACTGTTTAAAAAAACCAAACACAAAACAACAGGCAATCCTCCTGAGGATTGAAAAACAGTTTAAATACTGAATTGTGCTGCAACACTTGAGTTAAGCTGGAAGATTCAGGTGTCAATTTTGCTCTATTGTCAATTAAAAAACAAAAACCTCATGAGTATCACTGTTCACTAGACACTGTGACTATACAACTTAAGGAGGAGGGGAGTCAGGAGAGAAAAACTGAGAGAAAATGAGGGAAGAAGTGACACTGTTCAGAATGAAATATTCACATTATATGACTTCTGTAATTGTAACCCTTCTGTACATCACCTTTACAATAACTGCTGTTCCGCTTCTCATCAAGAAGAAGAGCAGAACTTGTAGACTGAAAAGACATTTTTATTTGAAATTTGACCCTGTAAAGTGGTAACTGTACTCAGCATTTGGTTAAAAAAAGGGGGGGTACAAAATAAACAGAAATATTTTACTATTATGTCGGCTGACTGCAATACTACTTTTAGAGCCATTAATTTTAATTACATAAAAGTTCCACAAATGATACTTACAAGCGTATCATAAAATCTATAGTTATATGGTAATGTTTTAAAGAATTCAAATATGAAGTTGAAAATATTAATATAAATGATGATTTGAATCTTGTTTTTAAATAAAAACTTCAGTAAAAAGTAATAATCTTGATTGCCAACTTGATTAGGTTAGTAAAGCACACCACAGGGTTTGTTTCCAGAGAGAGTTAAATGAGGACTGCTCTGACCTAAACAGTGACTTAATCTGTTGGTGCACTGATTATATGTTAGCATTCTTGAGAAGCGATGAAAGGTAGGAAGTAGGGCCTAGTTTGAGGAAGAAGGTGTAAACGGAGCCCAGTGAAGGTCAATGGAGCCGTGTCCTTAGTTGCTATATATTTTCCTGATGCCCCCGCATAATCTTTCTCTGCTTCCTGGTCACCAAGATATAAACTGCTTTGATCTACCAGTCCTTCCAGATGGATTAGCATTTCTGAAATTGGGATTCAAAATTCACCTTCTTTTAAGTCATTTATATCAGGCATTCTGCAACAGCAATGAGAAAGGTAACACATGAAGTATCAATAAAATATAAACCAGTGTCATAGTGAGTGGTTAATGATTAGAAGCTCCTCATTAAAATATTCTGCTATCACCACACTTAATATTTTTCTTGAAATTCAATTAGAGAAGAAAATAAAATAAGAAACCTAAATTGTGAATGGGAAGAAGCTAAATTGTCATTATTGGCAGGTAATGTGGTATATTGCAAGGAGATTTATTTTTAAAAATTAAAATCTTGCCGGGCGCTGGTGGCTCATGCCTGTAATCCTAGCTACTCAGGAGGCTGAGATCTGAGGATCGCGGTTCAAAGCCAGGCCAGGCAGGAGAGACCGTGAGACTCCTATCTCCAATAAACCACCAGAAAACAGGAAGTGGTGCTGTAGCTCAAGTGGTAGAGCGCTCGCCTTGAGCTGAAGAGCTGAAGGACAGTGCCCAGGCCCAGAGTTCAAGCCCAAGGACCGACAAAAAAAAAAATTAAAATCTATTTTATTGCCATGTATTTATTTCTTCAAGTCTGTGTTGAATCTTCGCTATTTAATGTTTATCAGTGCTCCTAAATGCAAAATATAAACATATATAACTATGTTATAGATATATTAAAGATATTACTCTTCTAATTACATGAATCACTATATTTTAAATCTAATATATAGTCTTCCATATTATTTTGTCCTATTTTTCTGAATATGAATGACATGGGAGTTTTTATCACATGGAGAAATTCAAGAATAGCATGCACAATTTTACTGAAGCAAAGAATTTGGAAGAGACTAATCATGTGATTTTAAATCTGATTTAATAAAAATTGACAGAATATTAAATGGCATAGAATAGAGTCTGTGTCAAGATTCAAGTAATTACAAAAATTTTATGTGTTTCTAATTGCTGATGAAAGGTAGATTATTCAATAAATAATTTTGGAGCAACACATTAGAAATGTTAAAACAAAGAAGACTGACCTCTTATTTCAAAATAAATACAATATAGATTAAAATTATGAGTAATTTTAAAGATGAAAATAAATATGGTAGAAGATATGAATAAATCATCGTAGGCTTTTCAGATATGGAAAACATTTCTAAATAGAACAGGAAACACAGAAGCCAAAAAGTTTGATATATTACATAAGCTTATAAACTTTTTAATTACAAATAATACTTATAATCTCTTTTTGAATTTTAAAATATCAATAGCAACAAGGAGAGATAAAGTAATCTGGAAAAATGTGATTATGACAGAAAAAAATCAAGAGCTAATATCCTTGACACTTAAAGGGTCTTACAACATGAAGAGTCCAAGAAAGAAAAAACAAAACTGCATTAATAGAAATCAAGCTCACAGAAGAAATCAAACTAATATTTAAGATATGAAAATATATTCAATCACTTCAAGAATAAAACCATTCAAATGAAATGAATGTGATGTTTTCCTTTTTAGATTGCATATGAAAAGAGAGGCAAATCAGTTGAGTTCAAATGAGTTTCTGTGCCATGAGTTTTATCTTTCTTCTGAAAGCAGCATCCTAGCCTAACTTCCATTTTCACAGCAAAGAAAAAAGGAAGCAAGGTCCGGGCACCGGTGACTCACACCTGTAATTCCTAGTTACTCAGGATGCTGCTATCTGAGAGTCCAGGTGCAAAGCCAGCCCGGGAAACGAAAGTCCGAGAGACTCTTATCTTCAATTAACCACCCGAAAACTGGAAGTGGCATTGTGGCTCAATGGTAGAGCACTAGACTTGAGCTGAAGAGCTCATGGACAGCATCCAGGCCCAGAGTTCAATCCCCATGACCGATAAAAAACAATAATAATAAGCAAGAAGGAAAACTGCAGGGTTAATATATCTATCCATCACACTTTATTCTATTAGCTGAGCAGATCATATGACTAAACCTAGAGCCAAAGACAGAAAAGATATATTACTTCCTGAACAGAAATTCCAAATCCACTTGACACACTAGGTATCTACAGGAAGGGATAGGCCTCAAAGTCACTCCTCTAGCTAAAAACTTTCAGTGGTTTCTCAGAATGGCATACAACTTCTCAACATTATTCAAGTGTTCACCACCTTAGTGGATTTAAGCAACACAAATTATGCCCATAAAGATCAGGCCATCTAATGTCCAAAATGATTTCAATGAGGTTAGCCAACATCCAGGGTCAGTAGAGATGCATACCTTTGGAGGCTTCTGAAGAGATGTAGGCGCATTAAAGCTCCGCTCACCACACACCACAAATACAGGCCTAGTTCCAAGGAAATCCTTCCTGTCTAATCCACTCCGCAGTGGGACCACCGTCATCATCTTCTTCCTATCATTTAGTGGATGACTTTTGCCTATATTTGTCTGTACCCTATTGGGAAACTTTGGGAAAGAAATAAGTGGTTGGATCATGAAAGAATTTCAATACTTACAGATTTCTTAATCTAATATCCAAAATGCATGCACATTTCTTACTGAAATTAGCTAATGAAAAAAAAAATAAAAACCATTTCTTTCCTTATCATGAAATGAAAGGTTTTCTTTTTAATGTGATGGATCCAACTGAAAAGTCTACTGTACTTCCTTAGACCAGTGGTGAGAGAATGTCACTAAGAGAACGTCAGGCAGTGATTAACCTGAAGTTGGCTCAGCATCTGTGGGACCAGGAACATGATGGGTACTTAGTCAAAACAGGGATGGTAAAGGAGGAAAGAGATGAAGGATGTTTGTACAAGTTTACACTCCAACCAACAATGCAGTAGGGTTCCCTTCTGGTTACATCCTATCCAGCATCTATTGTTATTAGAGTTCTTGATTATAGCCGTTCTAACTGGGGTGAGGTAGCATCTCAATGTTTTCTTGATTTGCATTTCTTTTATGGCTAGAGAAGTTGAGCGTTTCTTCATGTGTCTATTGACCATTCTTATTTCCTCTTTAGAGAAGTCTCTTTTTAAGTCTTTAGCCCACTTATTAATCAGAGGAGTTGGGGAGGTGGGGAGGGAAGGGATGGTATGGGGAAAACAAAGGAGGAGGTAACAATGCTTGATAGAAAATGTACTCATTGCCTTACTCATGTAACTGTAACCCCTCTGTACAGTATTTTCACAATAAAAATTAAAGGTCTTGGGAAACTATGTGTGTATTTGAAGTAACATGAACTGAAAAATGTGAAGAAAGGGAAATGTCACTCAAATATATCATTAAAGTGCCTTAAAATAAAAACAAGTTTCTGTGGCTCCCAAGTATAGTCTAAGAGCTTTACCAGTATGAACTCTTTTAATCCTCATCCTATAATATAGTCATCTCCACCTAGATAAGGAAACTACAATTTAAGAAGTGAAGTGCTTTACCTATTCACAGTCACTATGCCACAGAGGGCTGTATTTTAAACCATCCAGATTGGTTCTAATCCTCTCTTTTAACCTGTAATTTTTCTGCCATTTTTACAAGAGAGATAACAGAGGTCTTTGGACATTTGGAAGAACAGTGCTCATACACTGACCAGTAAGATCGCTCGGTAAAAGTAGAAGATGGGGTGGGGTTAACAGAGGGCAGGAAGGAATGTTTCCTTCTATTTTAAATGTGATGATTTTGAGGTAAACATGAGCAAGATGTACAAATGTCTGTGATCTGAGCTCCTGCAATCAAAGTCAGATGGGTCTTCCATTGCTGCTTTGCTGATAACAGGCATTATGTGTTACATATTTTGCTTTTTAACTTGCTTTGCTTCTAATCTTTTGCCTACAGTTTCCATTTTACTCACACTCAATCTTGATGATCAGATTAGTACATTTCCAAATCCACAAGTCCCCTTTCTGAAGTTTATTAGAAGAGTTGGTTAGCACTTCTAATTAAAGGCCTCCAAATAAAATTAATCTCTTTTGACTGAGCTTTTCCCTTTAATATGATAATAAGAGAGCTCATTTAGACTACATTAAGGTAGCCTAAATTATATGGAAATAAACAGCATTCAGAAAAGGGAAATTGCTGTGAAAATTAATATTCAGTGAACTAGAACAAAAGTATGTTATCCTGTTCAGGCTTTTATAACAAAATACTACAGACTGAGTAGTTCATGGACAACACAAATTTGCTTCTGCAGTTCTGAAGGTCAGAAAGTCAAGTTCAAGATACTCGAAGATTTGATCAGGCTGAGATCAAGGTCCGCTTCCTGGTTGACAACTCATATCCTCACAGAGTTAGTACAGTGAACAAGCTCTGCTGAACCTACTATACAAAACTAACTCCATTTATGGGGGTTCTCACTTCATGAGCTGAGCATTTCTCTAAATACAGCTTCTCAGTTCTATCACTGTGGGGAAATGTAGTTCCACATACCAATTTAGTGAGGATACAAAGTTCAGACCATAGCAAGAGATAGTTAAAACCCTTGAAAGATACAAACATGCCCCTCACCCTTCAGCAGACTAGTTAGGGTGTCCCCTTAGGATTTTATTAGCTTGTTTAAGTAACAAACCTAAAGTGATGCAAGTTTCTCTCCTACAGGCTTTCTCTCCTACTTGGCTTTGTGGTATCAAAATACAAAGGTCAAAGAGAACATTTTTATTAGTCCCCTCCAGGGACTTGTGAAATAAGTATTAAGGTCTTTCTGGCAAAATGAACACATTAAACTGTCAGCCAAATTTTACTCAAAGGTTTCTACTTCAGGCCCATTGTTTTGATTCCCATGATCGGAGAACCTCATAATTATTCTCAGTATTCCAATGAGGGACCTTGCTCTAGGGCAAAATATTTTTTTATTTGCAAACATAAATAAATAACTTGTTTCTAGTATATGTGATAAGGCAAATTATCTGCAAAGAAGTCTCCTAGGCCTATAGATATGAAGAATTCCTATCCCTTAGTTATAGAGACAGATAATAAGTTTCAAGATTTGGAAGACGATGAGAATTGGGTGACAAATCTTACTGGTTGGAAAATTAAATGATTGACTAAGACTTTTGTTTCTTTTTGCTCATTTGCTGAAATTGCTAAGTGTAGAGATGCTTTAGTTCTATACTTCCTCCACTAGCAGAGATGTTACTCCTTCTGGGATACAGAAACCACCAAGCATGCCTCCATAATAAAATGAAAAGCGGACCCTAAGGACTGTGATTTTTGAGAGGCAGGGACAGCTAACTGTCCACTAAAATTTGTACACTTCTCCCATTAAATAGAATTTCAGTGGCAAAAAGTTAATGTACAAGGACTGCTTTTCCTACCCTCCTTTGTATCTTTCCCATTTTGATATGATCATTTGACTAGTGATCATTAAATGCAATCCAACTATAAGTGACATGTACTTCATCCAGGCAAAACTTTTTAGAAAGCCTCTCAACATCCTCAGGACCCCTCCTCCTGTCCAGTTGCATTGGTTGTCATTGACTATGGTCCCCTAGAAAATGGCAGAACCAAACAAGAAAGAAGCCTGACACACAATCACTACAGAAATCACTACAAAGAATCACAGAGGAATCACTACAAAGAAAAGCTGTTCACTGACAATGAGTAAAAAAATACATATTGTGTTACTACTTGTTTAAATGTGACAAAATTTATTAAAGAGTGTTTCGAGCATACCGTACAGGTCTCTGCATTGCTTACTGCTAAAGGTCAGCTGTTATTCTTTCCCATCCTCATACTCATCTGAATCTTCAGTCAGGTCAGGAAACATGAGGACTGTGTTTTCCACAGCCCATCAGTGGCATGACATTCCTGTTTTAGCACCGAATGCTGTGAGCTTGTTACCTCCCAGAGAGCAGACAAATTCAAGTCTCTGAAGCTAGGAGTCAACAGGATTCAGTCCTGGACTATGAGAAATTCTTCGCTGAAGGCTTATTGTCCTGTACACATGCCTGAAAGGTGTATATGTTATGTTTCTTTATAATCAGAACTTTTAAATAATAAGTAGACAAATTAGAATCCAAATTTTATCAGAAGACCAAAGACAACAGAACAGCATCACGAGGAAGTCTGCTAAGTGGACAGAAAGTCAGGGCCCACTCCAGGCTTCCGATTCTGAAATACCATGTGCACACCATCCACTGTGGTCCGTGTGCTCAGGAAAGTTGGAGAAGGGCAGCTTCATCTTCCGGTGGCCCCTCTTCTCACTTCCACCCCTTCCCCAAAGGGAAGGGCCTAGAGGTATGAGTAACCAACTTACAGCCATGTTTGTTACCTAAGAAGCAGTTATTATAAAAGAAATCAGTCATAAAACCTTTTTTTAGGTATTATATATGGGAGACTACAAGTGACTTCAAAAAACAATTCCCAAAACAGGTTCAAACTAGATCTCTACAGTTTACCCTAAAGCTCAAAAAGCCACCACAGCTAGCAGCAGCCAGCTTTTTCCTTATCTTCTCTTTTATCCTATTAGGCTGATCTAATAAGTGAGGAGTCCATTCCATGCAAGTCTGGCATGAACCCAGAGGGCCATCCAAGTTTATTTTCCTTTCTTCACTTATGTCTACTGTCCATAAAATTCAGTATGTTTAAATCCCTACACTATAATATAAAAGTAGAAAAAAGTCATACAATTCAGAATAAAGTGGGTTTTTTTTACTTTAAGAGTATTCACCAAGAGACACAGTAAAATAAGTGCACTCAGAAAATTTCACACAGTGAGATGTTCCTTTATTTTTTTAATTATCATGTTCACCCATAGAGTCTCAGGACATCAAATAAGAAAAAGGTTTGGGAAAGTCTACATTTACACCTACACTTGTAACAAGTACACTCATTTTTAAAACTAGAAACCACTTTCCATTCTCAATTCCTGGTTCCATTTGTTTCTTTCCTATCTTTTTCTTTTAAGTTATATCAGCAGGCATATGTAGAAGTAAACACATTCCAGGCAGTCAAGAGGATTGCTGAAAGATCTATTGCTTTTAAACTTTCAGGTCTTTCAGACAATTCAGTTTACACTTGATCAAAATCCTTCATGCTGGACTTCTTTCAAGTTCATTCCACTCCATGAAAGAGCATCATTTTTCAAAGAATGCTTAGTCAAAATTCATAATCTCCAGGATTTTGTCATCATCAAAATGAAATAGGCATCCGTGTCAATAGAAGCACTAACACCTGCGTAATAGTTCAAAAAGTCTTCTTTTGAAACCTGAAAGCATGTGAAAGTGGGGGAAAGAAATAGTATCAAAATCTGTGGGTCATAGTAGAAAATTATACATGCTTTTTTGAGATATTTCCTACTGAATGCAATTGGCAACCAGTGATCAAGTAGAGTTGTGTCATTCAAGGCATACTTGCCTTGCTTTCTCCCTCTAAGGTGGCTTTTTTACAAAGCCAGCCAAAGATTCCCCTTGCACCCTAACCAACTATATAGCTCTCTACTCACTCATCACTTTTTGCAGTAAAATAAGATCTCTAGATTTCTACAATACTACCCAATAAGGTGACCCTTAACCGTGGGTGGCTATTTAACTATGTAGTAATTAAAAATAAATATAATTAAAAACTCAACAGTCAGTTGTACTAACTATATTTTAACAGCCCATTACCCACATGTGCCAATGGGCTAACATCCTACAGAGCGTAAAGAATATTTTCATCATCTTAGCAAATCCAATCATACTGTGGCTACTAATAACATGGTCAGTCATCTATGCTGTAGGTTCTGAATCTGTGGCTTAAACCAGCCTCCAATGGAAGATACTCAGAAAATCAAATTTATGTTCTGCTGGACCTAAAAAAATGGAAGAACATCATATACAAAACTCTGTCGTTTTATATAAAGGACTTGAACATCCAGGAATTTAGTTACTTGTGTGGAGTACTGGAATAAATTCTCTGTAGATTAAAAGGGATGATGGTATTTTAGGGGACAAACATAAAGCAATTTATAGCACAAATGTACGGAAAAGATGCTCTTTAGGGAGAGGGAATCTAGATCAAATACGTAGATAGTGACAAGACTAGAGAAAGGACCCTAATCTTTGGCACCTAAAAATATAGAATCTATGATGTTCTATGGCCAAGTCCAGAGGGTCTAGTGTTGTGGGAGGTACTGAAAGCCAGCTCTCCCATCAATTTGGGCAGAATATGTGTATTCCATTATTTAACCTGCGCTTCCCTTTTTGTTGGTTTTTTATTGTACAGGTTGTCACAGTTACATAAGTAAGATAATGAGTACATTTATTTTTGAGGTATTACCCTTCCCTCATTTTCTCCCATTTTCCCTCCCCAACTCCCCTCCCAGTTGTAAAGTTCTGTACATAGAGTCTAGTGAATATTGCTGTTCCATTGTTAACCTGTGCTTTCTATGCTAGGCAATGGCGTTAAGAACAAAGATACAGAGCCTTCACTCTAGAGATTACCCATTTTTTGTCTACCAAGAGTTTACTGTTTCCCATGTTTCACTTAAAAAGGAACAAATAGAAAAAAATAACAAATAGCTAGGTGCTGATAGCTCATGCCTATAAATCTAGCTACTCAGGATGCTGAGATCTGAGGATTATGGTTTAAAGCCAGCACAGGCAGGAAAATCCATGAGACTCATATCACCATTTACTACCAATAAAAGCCAGAAGCAGAGCTGTGGCTAAAGTGGTAGAATGCTAGCATAAAAGCTCAAGAAGAGCACCCAGGCCCTGAATTCAGACCCCAGGACTGGCACACATACACACACAAAAAAGAACAAATGTAGCAAGAATCAGTCTGTAAGACCCTTCTCTCCCCTTCTTACCCTTCTCATTTCTTAAGACCAGCAATAGTCACACTACCCCCATGATCTAGAAGCACTCAGGCCGGCCTGCTGGGAACTTGGTGGGCTTGGGTACAGTCCAGCCCTGAAGGACTAATTTTCAGCTGTCAAAATAATGATTTATAAGTAAGCATGTTGTGTCTGTTTTAAATCATGAGAAATTACTATGTGAATAGGGCTTTATCATTTTCAAAGAAGATATTTGATCACCTGTAACTAAAACATCATTCCAACAGCATCTTTAAAAGATCCAAATGCACCATTAGGGAAGTAAACACTAAAAGGAAGCAAGATATGTAACATGTTAAGAAGAAATATGATAAAAGGAAATGTATTTCACAAATACTTTCAAACAAAGCTAGATAATTCTCTTATTATCATGTTCGTTGTTTGCAACCTTAAGCTGAAGAGATTCTATGAAATCGGAATCACGCTAATTGCAAAACACAGTCTGAAAATGTTGCATTTTATCAATTAAAACAAATCTAAACTGGCTGGGATGAAACATGCCTGTAATCCCAAGACTTCAGAGACTGAGGAAGGAGGATTGGGAGTTTGAGGCTAGCCCGTGATCCATAACAGACCCTGTTTTTAAAACAAGACAGAAAGAAAGAAAAAGACAGTAGCAAACACATACCTGACCTGGTAGCTCAAAAATATCTCAATCTCTGATCCCTAAAAATGATATCCCAACTATTTCCATTAAGATACATTCTATACATATGTATGTAAAATAGAACTAGATAAAGTGAGGGGATGGGTGGGGTCTGAGACATGGAGAAGATGAGAAAAGGGGTGATCAAGATGCATTGTGTTCAAAAAGTGACATGTTGAGTTTCCTGAAACTCTTTTGTGCAACTAGTTAAAGGTAATATAAAAATAAAAACTCCTAGCTCTTGCTTTCAATGTAAATATAGCTCACCATTAGAATCATTTAACACTTGTATCATAAGGTCTATGAAAAAATTTTAACCGAGCAAAATATTGTTTTGAAATCTATTTTTATTCAATTTCTACTTTAAAATAGTATGAAGAAAAGATTTACATATGGGAATATTTCACTGTGCAGAAAATAACTTGAGCTACAGTTATATAATAAAATCTCACTAACGATTGGGGTATGATTTTTGAAAAAGGTTCTAGGAACACTTATATTTATTGTGCAAATAGGTACCTCCAAGGATCTATAAATACACGAGTAAAGGGAGAAACAGCCCTATCAGTTGTTGTTACTTTATTGAGTTACTTAGCAACTTGCTTTCCTTTTAGTTTTTAGTTTCAATGAAATAAAAGAGAATTTTCACTCAAGCACTTTCCAAATGACTTCAATTAATTAGAGAGAATTTTCAGTGATTTACAATATACACTTTTCAGCTTCAATAATCATCTTAAGTAAATGGATTTTTAAATGATATTGCTAAAGGAGATTTTCGACAGGACTAAGTATGAATCTAGTGGAATGGCACTTTACTTCCCAGTTCCCTTGGTAACACAAAAGAATGGTCTAGGCTGAGGAGGGTAATGTCAGGCATTTGATAATAACCAGAGTCTGTGTAGCATTTTATCCCATCAACCTGGAAAACCTGAGACTCATGAAAGCCCTGGAGGAAACAAGCCGTTCTGTCATCTGTCATTTTCTTTCTCTACTTCATACCCCCATTCTGTGCTATGGTTCTCTCAGAATGCTATCATCAATTTTCTACATGTGGCCTGGGTGTTTCCAGAAGACCAGTCATCAGCCCTTTCACGTTAAAGAGCAAGATATTCCCAAATCAATACAAATCTCTGAGTGCCAAATGGTAAGCTCAGTATATCCTATTATAAAAAAAAAATCAGAAGAATCGAATACAAAGGACAAAGTTATCTTTCCCTGATACAAGATGTAAGATCCATATCAAACACTCAACTGATGAGTAGCTTGTACTTTCCGAGGGTTCCAAGCCTGAGGAGCAACCTACC
This sequence comes from Dipodomys ordii, assembly GCF_000151885.1. Lineage (NCBI taxonomy): Eukaryota > Metazoa > Chordata > Mammalia > Rodentia > Heteromyidae > Dipodomys > Dipodomys ordii. The sequence goes on along the minus strand of NW_012267257.1, from coordinate 12,206,218 downwards.
ACTGCAGTTTTCAAAGGGAAACAAAAGGGCTCTGGAGAGGCAGGTGTGAGAACTAAAACAAGAAGGACATGCTATCCTCAGAGAGGAAGGGCTGTTTCACCACAACCTCCTACCACACCACCCAAGACGGCACAAAGAATGTTCACACCGCCTTCTCAGAAGCCCCATCAATCATTGGTTTATGTATCCTTTAACAGATTTCACCTATCATCTGTTTTAGACACATAACTTTAGACATTAACTTAGTGAGCTTTCTATTCAAATAAAAGATGTCTTTCAAGAGTATGTAGCTTCTGTAGAAGTAACTTGGAGGAGGAAAATCACACTGAAAAATACAAGTTGTCAAACAGACCAATTGCATGGTAATCTACCCAACCCTTGACAAACTTGTTTTTGCTCTGGGTCATATTATTTTCAAGACTTGGAAATGTTGCTGCATTTAATAAGCTGTTAATTTAAAAACCCTTGATACTTTTTTTCCTTTGAGTCATAAGCACTCCTAAGACTTGAAACATTGCTATGCCATTCATTACATTCTTAACTTCAAAAAGCAGAGAATTATTTCCAAACTCAGTCTATAATTCCAAATTTGGAAAAATTGGAATTTGTATATTTTCCATTCTGTAATGAACTAAGTAGATATGCAGAAATCTAGGATGGATACAAGGCAAAGGGTGTTAATAGGATTTCATGAAGCAGGAGTAAGAAGGCACATACATATCATCCAACAATACATGTATTTAATTTGATCTCTGCACTTGATTAGGTAATCATCACAACAGACTTTCTTTGTAGGTAGACTCGTGCTGGCACTCTCCTGGTTCAGTGAGGCAATCTATATTGGCCAAGGGAATTGATTGACCATCAATAATTGTGTTTGTGTTGGCTTGATAGAATATGTATGTTCATCAAATTTAATACACGTTTGCTCAACACAGGTTTGTATAAAGGATTCCAGCTCTCCTGGATGACACTTAAGGAAGAGAATTTTAGCACACATGATTCCCACCACCTTTAGCCTTCTTTCATTTATTAACAAACACAGGTTGTTAGTTTGGCTTGGAAACTATTGTGTGTATTTCTTCTAACTCATAAGTCTGTCCTCACAAACTAAGAAGAAAGAGTATGTAGGACAATAAGTAGTTATATATAGGATGGATTCCAGCCTTTAAACCATGATACAAGCCAAATTAATCATCAACCTACATGGAAAGCACCCAGCTCCACCTTCAAGGCACTGTTAAGGTATGAAGGATGACTTCCAAACCAGACAGGACAAGTACAATGCCATCTGGCCATGTTATAACCTGTTAGAGTTAGATACTAGTACAAACCAGCTCCACAGACTGGTGAAAGAATCCTTTCTCGGTTTATAATTCAACACATCTTGGGTTTCTTTTTTGTACTGTGAATGGACTTCAGGTAAAATGTGCACCTGTTCTTGCTGGTGGCCCATTCTCTGGTGTTCTCACAAAGGCTTGCCTTGAGTGAATTTAGAACCCAGACTTCAGTGTGTTTTAGGTGGTTTGTTTTAGATGATTTTTATCTTTAGCTTATTCACTTAATCTCCTATAGGGGACCCAGGACCAACAAGACATGTTCGTTTGTATGTGGAGGCTAGATTTCACTTACAAACTGGTAAGTAAATACACTGGGTGGTAAGCAAGTACATACAAATGTATTAACTGAAATACGATAGAGTCAAGGAAGATCTCAAATAGTATTCTTGCTTAGAAAGGAAAAAATCAAAGTTTAGCAAAATAAAACACCAGAAAGTGAGTATTAAAGGGGTAGAGTAGGCTCAAGGGGAAAGAGGTGGATGAATGAGGAGGAAAAGAGGGGGTAGAATCCAATGCATATGCTACAAAATTAAGAAGGTCAGGGAGGATTGTCGAAAGGGGTGACATTAGTCAAGATATATTCATAAACTGTTTCGTTAAATGGCAATTCCTTTGTACAATTACTTTAAAATAATTTTTTAAAAATTAAAAAAGATTTTTTTCTGTGCTTTATCTTCTCACTTAAGAGGTTAATTTTTAGATTGTGAGTGGAATAATGTTTAAAAACTGGGTGGTAAACAAAGAGAAAATATATCCATCAAATTGTCCACAAATATTTTTCAAATGATTCTTCTCTGTTTCTTCCATGGCTACTTGAATGATCTGTCTCTGACAATTCCAGAAATCAAAGATTAGACTGAGAATGGGGTTGGAGTTATCCTTGATCATCAAATTCTTAAGAAGTTTGTTTCCAGAAGGAAAGCCTTGATGGAATCTCACTCATGGGCCCAAAACACCAACTGCAAGAAGCAATTGCTGAAGGCCATTAGATGTGACCAAATACACTGTGGCACAGGTTATCTGTTCTAGGATCACTCTGCCCCATGCATGCATTAGACAGGAAGCAAAGTACCACTGGGGGAAATAAAGCTGATAGCTGCAGCCCAGGCCCAGCTCATAATCACATGCTCACTCTAGAGTCCCAGTTAAACAAAACATGAGTCATAGCCAGAATCAAAGTCATAAATCTCTCTAGCTAGAGCTATAGGCTTACAATCAATTGCCTATGCTCAGGAAACAGGGATCTCTCTTCAACCACAGTTTGCAAGACTCTGGCTGCAAAAACACATGGGCATTTTCCCACACATTTCTTCATCATTTCTTTGGGCTTTCTATATAATTTCCACATATTTATTCACATCACCTGCTTTTGTTGGCCTACCAAACTCTATATAAGCATAAGCAATAAATCCTTTAAAAACTGGTTTCCTATGACAAGAGAACATGTCCAATCTCATGACAAAAAAAATCCCTTTCTATACTGTCGAAAGGATAAATGAGTTGAAAATTACAACCCACCTATAATATCCCCCTAGGAACTGGTGGCTTACACCTGTAATCCTAACTACTCAGGAGGCTGAGATCTAAGGATCATAGTTTGAAGCCAGTCTGGGAAAGAAAATCCATGAGACTCTAATTTCCAATTAATCAGCAGAAAACTGAAATAAAGCTATGGCTCAAAGTAGCAGAGCACTTGCCTTTGATCAAAAGAGCTCAGAGACAGTGTCCAGTCCCCAAGTTCAAGTCCCATGATAAAAAAAAGAATAAAAAGAAACAGGTACTCTATTAAATGATTGCTATAATTCTCATCTAGCAGTACTTGCTTGCACAACTCTTAATTTAATATGTATCTTGATCGCAATCCATTACATGAATTAGCATAGAAATCGCAAGTATGTTCTGATTTTAATCCAGAGCCACTTAAACACATAAGATCTGCTATGATTATGATTATGATTGATTGTAACCATTTGGTATAGGTACAAGGGCTTGAATTCAGTGCCCTGAATTCTTGCTTAACTTTTTGATCATGATTAGTATTCTACTACTTGATCCACACCTCCATTCTGGCTTTTTCTGATGATTGTTTTAGAGACAAAGTGTGACAGAGACTTCACTGTGCAGGCTGGCTTTGAGCCATGGTCCTCCAGGTCTTGGCCTCCTGAGTAGCTAGGATTATAGGTGTGATGGTGCCTGGCTTAAATACATGGGATCTTAAAGGATACATATCCCAGAAGCAGGGGTAAGCGCAGCCAGGACCACAGTTCTCCTGAGTGGCAAAGGCAAGAGGTTGTTCCCTTCAGCCCTGCAATGAGAGGCTGCCCACTGTGATTCTCTCCACATCCCCAGAACAAAACATTCAGAGCAAGAGCCGTAGTTTGAATATGTATTTGAGTAGATATTCAATATTATTCAATAGCCATTAAGTATTTATTTGGATATTAAAGACGGGACTGCCTTAACATGTCAATTAGCCTTTCACAGGAAGATTCCCACAGGTCAACAATAGGACACCAGAATTTAGTGTTTCATGGCTTTAGTCCATGAAGTGTCAAAATGGAAAATCTGCCTTAGAATATGCTTCTATCCTAGTCCAGGTCACACCTAGCATCTTTGTAATAATGGAAACACCAACATGATTGCCAAGCATAGGGAATAAGAGAAGCAAACACTCCACCAGTAAAGACTCCTGGTCCACAGGACAAGAAGTCCACATAAAGTCTAAGCACACAAGAATACTTTCAATAGTCCTGTATCTACTGTTCAAAGAAATTGCCTCCACTCTCACATCAAGGATGTGAAGGAAGGAAGAAGGAAGGAAGGAAGGAAGGAAGGAAGGAAGGAAGGAAGGAAGGAAGGAAGAAAAAGAAAGAAAGAAAGGGGAAGGGAAGGAGGGAGGGAGGGAGGGAGAAAGCAAGGAAGGAGGCAAGCAAGCAAGGAAAAAAGAAAAACAAAGTCAGTTTCAATATATTGTCCAAACTAAGGTTTACGTGGGTGGTAAACAGAGAAAATACTCAGTTTAGTAACTGGGTAATGTAACTCAAGTTGCAGTTACAAGAATTGAAGCTAATGTGGGTCTCCTCTGGTCCCTAAATTGGGACTGAAACACGTACAAACAGAAGCATTCTCTTACCTAGAAATGGATGATCTAAAAGGAGGTTAAAAGCTACAATAGGAACATGGGGGAAGTTTTTGTTAATTAAAATATTTAAATTTTCATTAATACCCAAAGAGGAAACTCAAAACTGATTAGACACCTGCATGTATCATCTATAACTCTAGGAACTTTCTAGATGTAATTTTATTTCACCCCCTATTCAAGACCTAAGATAATAGCTTCGGAGGAGGCAAGCTCACAGGTCACTACCTGGTGACTTTATGTGTGTCTTTTCCTTCACCCTAGAAAATGCTGTGTGTCGACAAGGAAGAAACACTGGAATGAACATGACAGCAAATACAGTCCTGGTTTCTGCGCTGAGGTTTAATCATGTGGTCATGACCAGGCTCCAGGGTCTTGGACTTACAGCTTCCAGGAAGTTGTCATCATGATGATGAAGTACACATCTGTGTACCTCACGGATGCACTCACACCTGCAGAGTAGTTTGTGAACTCCTCAGGGGTCACCTGCAGGGGAAAAGTTTGAAACAAAAACGAAACTTTGCTTCCCACTCATCCAAAGGAGGCCCATCCCTTGCCCTGTAAAGAGACGTGGTCCCACTCCATCCAGGAGGCTTTGTGCGGGGTGATCATGAGTGATCCAGGGGAAGAAAAAGCAAAGTGGAAGATGGCAAGAAGAGTGGCTGAGAGGAGGAGAGGAAGATGTCTTGAAAGCATGCAAACAGAACTAAATGGCAAGAGAGGCATGGATGGTTAGCTTTTCTTGGAGGGAAAGAGCCATTTGGTTAAGATGCCTGTAACTTCAACTCAGAAAAGGGGAGCACATGTTTTCAAACTGTACTTAATACTGTCTTGGTGGGGCATGCCAGAAACATGCCCTGTGTCAGAATAAGTCATATCTCACCTTTCAAGCAATGGAATTCTGCTCTGTGGGTAAAGAAACAAATTTCTAGTAAATATGCCTGGTTTATACGTATTTCTAAGCTACAAATTACTCATTCGAGGCTCAGAATGAGCAAAAACATTACTTCCTGTTCCTTCCCTCCCACCCTGCCCCAGGTTCACTTTTGCCTACGATTGTTGCAAACAATGTGCTTATCCATAATAGGATTTTATATTGTTTTCATTCTGGAAAGAGGGAAAAAATAGTTATTGGTCTTAAGTGTTACTGGGAAGAAGATGGTGTGTGGTTTCTAATGTAAACATGTTTTCTGGTGTGAGTAGTTGAGTCAGAGTAATGATTATCTTCCAGGTTGACAGATCTTGATGGCTAGTGAATTTACCCAAAGTAGGTGATTATCTATTATGAAAAGATGAAGAAAAATGATGGCAGATATTTGGGAAATTCATTTTCTCTGGCTAACACAATTGTCAGCATTCACAGGGGACCAAAAATATTTCAAGAAGGGAAACTCATAAGTAACTAAAAGCTTTCAAGTCGAAGGCAGCACACTTTTCTCCATCCAAGTCTTTGGAAATGTGCCTCTCTTCTAAAACTGCAAAGTGCTGCCAGGGCCTAGTGGCTCATGCTACTGTAATTCTAACTACTCTCATGCTGAGATGTGAGGCTCAAGGTTCAAAGCCAGCCTGGGACAAAAAACAAAGTCCATGAGATTCTCATCTTCAATTAATCAACAACAAGCCAGAAGTGGAACTTAGGCTCAAGAGAGAGAGAGAGAGAACCAGCCTTAAACTAAAAAAGTCCAAGTGGGATCATGAACTTCTGAATTCGAGCCCTAATACTGTCACCAAACAAGAAAAACAATCAGAGTTTCTCACTTGCCTTCTTTGAGGAGATTATAAGTGCAAAGAAAAAAAAACTCAAAAAGCCACAGGAGTCACAGTTGTTTCCCATTCTCCAACCCCATCTTGTCAAACAGCAGAAGACTTTAGGAAAAAAAGACATTGAACTGAATCAATGGTGATAGTTTGTTTACCAAGGGTCTATAAATACAAATCAATAATACATGCACAGAAGGTAATTATGCTTTTTAAAAGAATTTTTCAGTTCCTTTACATCAACAATCCCTGGTGGGTTTTAAATATGATTCAAAAACACAAATATTTTAACTTTACAATTTTGGCACAGGGGGATGGGAAGAGATGGGAAGGGGAAACAAAGGAGGAGGTAAGGAGGTAACAATGCTTGATAAGAAATGTACTCATTACCTTGCCCATGCAATTGTAACCCCTCTGTACAGTATTTTCACAATAAAAAAGGCAAGTGTTAGAATCATTTTTCATAAGCATTTTCACTATCTCCTTTAATTGAAACAGTCCTGTAGAGTCTTTTCACACAATGCCCACTGGTAAGGGGTCAATAATTTTGCCAAGTTTCATCATCATGCTACATGAGGTTATTGTATTTAGTCATTAAAACAGATCTTTCTGAATATTTTAATACTAAAGATCTCAAATATGATTGTGTATAAAAGCCAACCGGCTTATGTACTAGATATGCAAATTATTGGGTTCCACCCCCCCTCATGTATCAGATTTTGTGGTTCCACAGAAGAGCCAGCAATCTGATTTATCAATATATGCTGCTGATGACCATTGTAAAGAGTTGGACATTATTATAAGGTGTTTGATATTCAGATGATATCAAATGCTGTCACTGTGACAAACCTCAGTAACCTTTATGAGTAGGGAAGAGTTCAAAGTGGCTGATTAAGAGAAATGTCAGAAGGGGGAGAACTGGGAACTTGACTCATCAGGACTACTCTGACTGGAGTTAGAGAGAAGAGCAACTGAGGTTTCCCCGGGCAGTGAGGAGGAACCACCTGCAGAAGCAAAGACACCCAGGGTCCATGGAGAATCGGGCTAGTTAGGGGAAGTGACAGTTGGCTATTTTTCCACTGACATCTTAAAGATCAAAGGCCACACAGTTCTGTTATTTCTGTCTGAAGCATTTGGCTTCCCTACAAAATCTAGGCTCTCTTTACTTCATTTTTATCTGCCTCCAGAATTCGACAGCCTATAATAGTGGATACTTCTCCATCCTTGACTGGAAAAGAAAGGTCACCTTTCTAACCCACCTCTAGTGACAGGACTATTCATAAACTTTCATAGGAAATATAGAGGGAAATTCCATTTAGAAGGGAAAGGATTATTTCTTCTTTCCAGACTCATGTCCCCTTCCTGTCTACTGTCCCACTTACCTTGACTGGTATGGCCAAAAGGTAACCCACCCCAAGGTTGCTGACGAATGAGACTAAAAAGGTACCTTTCCATGGTCATCATAACTCTCTTGACACTAAACAGCAGAAATGGATGTGTTTATCTTATGGATATTGGTAAAAGTTTATATTTTCATCTTTGCCTAGACAGAATAATGGAGCTATAATTCCTTACCATCCAAAATTTTTTGTTAACTCAAAGGTAGTGACTAATGAAGATAGGGTAGTTGTTTTTATTTTCAAGTTCTCTGTGACTTAGAAATGCAAGTTAATTTTAAATCCTACTAAAGAATGAATCAAGGTAAATCTTGTCTCTGGCATTCCCTTTACCCAAACCTGCCTTTCAAAGGTATTTGCATAGATGCTCAAATAAGGAGACGCCCAGGTAGAAAAATGTAAAAGACACCAAACACTTAGAAAGTCCTTTTGACACTGTTCCCCCAAATTGAATTACAATCTCATTAAAACTCAACATGTTGGCTTGTAGTCTACTCATAGTAATGTAGTTAGCTGACCTGGAGGAATCCAGTAACCAGGAAGTAATTGGAGAATCTAGTCAAAATTCCACATTTCCACCTGATATCTAGGGATTCCCTAGCAAACATATGTGTCTGTGTCTGTGTATTTGATAAATACGTTTTTATTACTTTAGTTTTCAAATTTCTAGGTATTTTCTAAAGAAATATATTCTTCTATTTGTAACGAACCCAGTATCAAATGTGTTGAGATGGTTAAAATGTTCTGAACCAACAATTTATCATTTAAATTTCAAGTTGAGTATAAGCAATTTCCTGAGTAAACTTGCACTTACCAATCCATCTTTATCATAAGGTGAATCAAAGTTATCCAGAAATTTTCTGAAGACTTGTTCTTCTGTCCATTCTCCATTTTGGTACTTTGGATGATGTTTTACATTATATACCCCACGAAGGTCTTCAATTGTTATAACACCATCTCCGGTTTTGTCTAGCTTTCTGAAAGCTTTCATAATTACCTCTTTCCTGGCTCTGGACATTGGAGGCTAGATAAATTGGAAATCACATTTGTATGCATGTAAATGAGCTCTTCTTATATAATATGTGATAGAATATATTATTCCATTCAATGACAGAAAATTACTCCTATGCCTCTGAATGGAAATGCATTATAATTGCTTCAGAAAGTCCTTCAGCCTATTCAGTCTTCTCCCCATCTCTTCCACAGTGTATTTACAACTTCTGAAACACAAAACCTCAAAGTACCCGAGTCACACCATGTGAACACCAAGCCCTGAAGATAACACTGATTATTCACAGGGCCACTTACTCTTAGTGTGAGAAGGAATTCATTGAAGTCTATTGTTCCACTTCCATCTTTATCAAACCTCCGGAAAAGTTCTTCTGCCTCTTCCTTTTCCATGACTACAGCATAATCATTTAACCCTTTCAAAAATTCTTTGAAATCAAGTGCTCGGTTGTTATTGTCATCCATAATTCGAAACACTCTGGAAAACATACACACACATGAGAAAGGAACATAAATGAACCACACCCTCCTCCCCACCCCCCCCCCCCGCAATGGAGTAAGTATACAGATTCAGAAGAAAAGCACTTTACAGGTTTTTGTTTCTGTTTTCTTTTAAGTGTATGTGTCACCCTGAGGCTTGAACTCAAGGACATGGGCACTGTTCCTTAGTTATTTTGATCAAGGCTGGTGCTCTCCCACTTGGGTCACAGTTCCATTTCTGGCTTTTGGTTGGTTGATTGGAGTTAAGAGTCTCATGGACTTTCCTATCCAGGCTGGTTTCAAACTGGGAACCTCAGATCTCAGCCTCCTGTGTAGTTAGAATTACAGGCCTGGGCCACCAGCTGTTGTTTGTTTGGGTTTAGTTTGATTTGGTTTGATTTCTTTTTTAAAATGTAAAATATAGAAGTCTTAAACTCTTCTCAGTTCTCTCCCGCTAAAATTGGAAAAACTATTATAAAGGAGAACATGCCTCTAAACTCACACACACACACACACACATACACACACACACACACACACACACACACATACACACACACACACAATTACACTATAGAATTTTAATTGCATAGCATATGTAATAGTTTTTATCTTGACTGTACCCTACAGGCAAGGAGCTGAGGTCTTGATCACTAGCCCGTGATGCTAAGGTAAGATAATGCAGCCTTTAAGAGGTAAAGCTTAGTGGAACCAAGTTAGATCTTTGAGGGCTTGTCCTTGAAGGGAACATTGGAGCCTGAGTCCCTTCCTGGTTTTCCTCTTTGCTTTCTAGTTGCCATGAGAGAAGCAGATTTGCTCCACCACACTTTCATGTTGTTATTCTTTGCCATAAGCCCAAACTCAGTGCAGCAAATCGACTATGGAAGGAAACCTCTGAAACTATGAACCAAAATGAACTTTTCTTCTTTATAAGATGTTTATCTGAAGTATTTGGGGTTTTTTTTTTACAAAGCTGGAGAAATAATAACACATGGAATATTTTTTTTCAGGCATCTCTCCTTGTTCATAAATCCCAACTTTCCCCATCTCCCAATTTAAAAAAGCAGAAAATATAGGTTAGTATTTTGAAAACCCTGTCTTACCATGTTTTTCATGATAAGGCTCCAGAACCTAGCATAGAATATAAACATGGCCTCTTATTTTCTAAAACATATTTCTACAGAGCACATAAAATGTATAGATGCTGTTTTAGCTAAAGAAAGCCTCACTTAGAAACATGCTCCATGATATCCAAATATCCAAATATGCCTGGGCTTCTTCAAACACATGGCACCTATATCACTATCTTCTGTGTTTAATTTTAATGTCTCAGGTCCTTCCATCAATCTTGCCCTACCCTGTTAGGATCTTAACTGTTTGCTAAACATTTCCTTCTCCTCTACCATCTACTACCACCCTCTCCACAGCTCTGGGATTTTCTGTTTTCCTGGCATTCTAACAGGTAGAAAGATTTCAATTAAGATGCAGAAAACACACCTTGATTTCAAGATCTATTGCTAAAACTGGGTTATAGTTTTACTCATAGCTTTCAACTTCTTTAAAACTCTCTCATTTTTCTACAAAAGAGAACCAGTTATTCTTTAGTTATTTAAAGTCAATAATGTATAAATTTTGAGTCACAACTTATACTTTTCTTTGTGTTTGTCATACATCAAAATGACATTCATCATTTCATTTCACATTTCATTTTAAAAAAAAACAGAAAGGACTCTTTGAATATGTGCATTATAGACTAAAGCATAGCCTCCACAAAGTTAGAGACCATGACTGTTTAGATTACTTCTAGGTGTTTAGTATGTAGCCACAGTCACTTCATTAATATCAATTAGCTGAATGAATGAATGAATTGAAAAACAGCACTGCTTCAGGAAATGAACTGATAGGTTTCAAGTACAACAGAAGTAAGTTTGAAATAATAAATTATTAAAACCCCTTGTATAATTCAACAAAATTCAACATTGATTAGGTGCCAAAATTGGACTAAGCCCTGTGAGAAGGAATATATAGGTGGATAAGACTATATAGAGTCAGCCTCTGACGTAAGGGAACTTACTGTAAGAAAGAAAAGAGAGAGAGACAGAGAGAGAGAGAGAGTAAAACTAAAATTTTTAAAAGAATGATCAATAGCTTTGTGTGGAGAGAGAAGGATGAATTTCAGGACAACAGCAGTTTCAGTGCTTCTTGAAGAACTGGAGGGGCAGCTTGAAGAACTGGAGGGTAGATATTGAGGAAGAAAAAAATAGAATTCATATGAAAACTTGAGGCCACAAAATAATCTAGAGAATATTTTAATCTTAATTCTAAAGAATTTGAGCTTTATTATTAAGTTTTTAAAAGTTTACTGCATGGTTTTCATGGAAAGTGACATTACCAAACTAAAAGCTACGAAAACCCTAGGCATGCAAAGAGGAATGAGCTGGAAGGCTGAAAGCAATGGAACCAGTGAGAATACTATAGTACTAGTCCAGGAAATGATGCTGGGTGTCTTAACGTGAGCAACTGAGATAAACATTTTAAATGAGATCATGAGATACTGCAAATGTACAGTCATCAGTGTGGTAGGTTGATGAAGATAATTCTCTAGTTTTCAACCCACAGCTCTATAAGAGTGGTAATACCATTGAAAGCTTAGAAGCTGTGGAGAAAGCTCTGTTTCCAGGAAGGGGCCATGGAAATTTGTTTGGTTCTGTTTTGTTTTGGAAAGTAAGGCAACTATTGAAGGTATTAACTGGATAGCTAATGAGTTAAGCTATTAGCTGGTGTCCTTTTGAGTTAAAAGGCACAAATTCTGAAATGAGTTTGGAGCTCAGGAGAGAACTTAATGTTAAGACTATGAAAGGAGCCAAGGTGGTAAAGATGAGCTAAATGTAGTGGGCAGAATATCTGAAGAATTAAAGATACTAGCACAGAATCTGGGGAAATATCTATATGTCTCAGACAATTGGCAATGACTGAGAAAGAACATGTACTGTAGAAAACCACCAGATATCAATGTCAAAAAAAAGATGAAGTACAAAAATAATGATTTCAGTCATCCTGATCTTGGCCAGAATAAAGACTCAAAACAGGGTGGGAAGATTTACAAGCCAACATTTCCCAGAAGAATGAATGTCCTGTGGGCTGGCAATTGGTAGTATGTAACCTGAAGAGAGGTCCTTCAAAGACAGAATTGGCAAGAAGTGGGAAAATGAACAAAAAAAAGGTCATATTTCTCAGGATCTTGGGTTACACTGAAGAAGTATTTACTTCTCAATAGCCCTAAAGGTAGGGACAGAGAGAAATAGATGCCCCCATTTGAGTGGAGGAAACAGAGGCCAGAAAGACAGAGGCAGAGAGAACATTTCATGAAATATCTACTTACAATGGAGGGCTAAGATTCTGCGAGGGTACATCAGCACCAGCAGGTAGAGATGGCACACGCAGCCAGAAGGATTTGATTGCCCAGACCCGGCAATGAAGGGCAAAGTAGGGATTCTCAGAGAGTTATAGTGAGGTGGACTAAGGATGAAAGAGGTAGAACTTGGGGTGATACAGTATTGAAGAGATGTACAAGGGATGATACAATATTGAAGTTTTGAAGCCCTCCTCTCTCCATACAAGTTGCACTGTGACAGCCTGGACCCCGAGTCTATGCATACATAGTCTGGGCCTCTGCCAGATAGATCCAAGCTTAGTCTGAGACTTGGGACTATTCAAAGAGATATCCCATCAGCCTCTGGCTGGATGTGGAGCTCTCCCCACACCTCTGGGTCAAGTTCGAAAGCCCCAGCCATTGGCATCCTGCACTTCCCTTGCCTATAACTTCTAATAAAGGTGTTTATTTTATTAGATGTTTGTTTTTATTATTTTATTTCCTTAATTCTAAGTCCTCCATGAGACGCTTGCTCACTCAGGAAGCTGTCAAAATATGTACAGGGCCTCATTTTAGTCAGGTTTTGCCCAGGTGTTTTTCCCTAGGCTCATGTTTTCTTCTCTCTGGAGTTTCTCAATCCTGAGAGCTACTCACACTATCAGAGAGCTGGAGGATAGGACTCACTCCCAGGAGAGCCCTACAAGCCGCGACTGTCAGTCATCCCACAGGCAATCCACGGCTCTCAGGTGAGACATGACTGTGCAGGAGAACTCAAACTGGGTCTGCAATGGCTGACCTGCTGTTCCTTCCTCTTCCACTCCAGCCTCAGACATGGCCTCTCTCATTGAACTGCCAGGTGTCTCTACCACATAGACACACTTCTCCTTTTGGTCCCAGGGGCCACCAACACAGGCTTTGATAAATCAGGGACCAAAAAAAGACCTGTCACAAGAGACATGATTTGCCCAAGGTCACATAGGCAATATTAGCCTCTCCTAGCAATTTTCACCATTCTACTTCCTCTTCCGGCCACCCCCATCCTACCTGCCAAGTCCTTTGATACCTGCAGAGCCCCTGGCCAGGCACTGCGATCGCAGTCTTTCAATAGGATCCGTGGCTGTGGTGAGCTTTTTCTTGGACCGGATTGCCATGTCTCGGTCATGGCGTGCTGTCCCGGACATCTGGAAGGAGGATCCACAGCACATGAGTGGAGTTCAGGCCTCAGGGACACTACAAGCTAGGCAGCCTTACCAAGGAAGAAAATTACATTTCTCTTTGTCATAAATTGTCTCAAATCTCCCAGAATTCCCATTTTGTAACTATGCTAATAGTGTGACTGGCATATTTATTGCTTCCTTAACTAGTCCTGTGTTCTCTAGCTGGAGCAACAGCTTTAAATGAATAGTTATTTTGCAGTGTGTTTGCAATTTCAGAAGCCCTCCTCTCTCCATACAAAAAATAATAATAGGGAAGGAAAAGGGACTAGGTGGGGGAGAGACAGAGGATGGCAAGAGGCCATATTAGACAGAGAAAACTGGAACAAAGCACAGTATATGTATGAAATGGAAGTGACATATAAACTAGTTTCTATCATTAATACGAGTTAAAGTAAGTCTCTAATTTCTTCACACTCTCACTTACAGTAAATCTGCTTATTTAGAATTCTCTATATTCCCTTCACCCTATTTCTTCCTTTATCTAAACTCTATTTTGTTGTATCTGCTTCACTGAAACTCTCAATACTTAGACATGGATGATTTTTTACTAGTATGTCCACCTTGCTTGGCAGGTTACATTAACACAAGCAAGTACATTAACACCTAACAAGGTTCAAGAATAGGAAAAAATAAACAAAACTATCTCTTTCTCTGTCTCTTTCTGTCTCTCTTACTTTTTCTGTCTTTCTTCCTCTCTCTCTTTCTTTCTCTTCTCTTTCTCTCTCAAACACACACACACACACACACACACACACACAGTATTTTTTGCCATAGTTTGCTTGTTATATTTGAACCATTCAGATATAAAAGCGAATGTGAGAGAAGTGACGTTCTGTTTCCCCAGAACTCTTGTAGCAGTGGAAAAAGTATGAAATTGGGAAGCTGGAGAGCTGAGTTCTAATCCTGCCTCTTTACCCCACCCCTGCTAGCATCTGAGTCTAAAACCCACTTTTCTCCTGGACAATGGAAGGGTTGGATTAGATGATCTTTAAATTGCTCCAGAAACTACTAATCCCATGAATGTGTCCACTTATTTAATCAGAAGACCTAGAAAAATCAGGTAACTTGAGTTAGCCAGACAACAATATGGATCCTAGCACTTGGGAGTGTTGAGAATGCAAAACCTTTAAAGATCCTCTGTGACTACATCCTCATTTTGTACAGCTGGAAACTGTCTTAGACTCTGTGTTATTGCTCTACCAAAGTACCTGAAACCAGGTGATTTATTTTTCAAAATAGAGAAGTTTATTTGGCTCATAATTCTGGAGACTTGGAAGTCCAAGAGCATGACATAAATACCTGTGCGGTACCCTGCAGGGCTTTCTTGGTGTACCATCATCAGAATGGAGGCAACGAGCTACAGTGTGAGCAACCTACACCACAGAGCAAGTGTGATGATGCAGGTCTCACTTTCTCTGCCATCAGTCCCAACCTTCTAACCTCATCTAACCCTATGTATAGCTCAAAGACACCAGCTGCAAGTACCAGGAACCTATGAACTTAAAATTTCAACTTCTAATACATGAACTTCGGGGAACACGTTTAATCACACAGGAACAGTGGGGTGGTTTTGTAAAATGAGTTGTCCCAAGTTCCTGGCCAACATCAAATCCTGGGCTTTTGATTCCTGAGCAGGATTCTTTCTATTCCACCAAGTCTCTGAATGGTATAAGAGAGGTCCAAAGAGCAATCTGATGATGGTCTGTCATAAGTAAACAAAATAGCATCCAGGAAGATGAGTCTCTGAGAGTCCAGCGTTCTCATCTGCTCTACCTTCTGACATTGAGATCACCCAGTGGTCATGTAGCCTACCCCTATGGGATTTAAGCTGATAAATTCAAACAAATAAAAGTACATACTTTCCTGGCAGCTCATTTGACATCACTTTAAATCAATGCCATTCAATTCATCAACAAACGACTACTGTGTATTGTGTACTGTTTTTAAGGCATTGTGCTAGGGCAGAAGCTGGCAGTGTGTTGGAATTCTCAGAGAAGCAATCCGTTGAATAGCTTGGGATGTCAATCCATTTGAACTCGAAAGATTGCAAGGACTAGGACTTTAGAGGAAGAAAAATATCTGGTAAAGGAAAATACTCAAAACTCTAAAGTTTATATGATGCAACAGGCTGTGGGGCACAAGTCTGTCCTCAAATGCATCACTAACATCACAACACTGCTCAATAGGAGACTCTGACATTTATGGTGCTGAGTGCCTCCAGCCAGGCTTGTGCAAGCAGAAAAGCACTTCCACCCTGATATGTGTGGCTGTAGCACCGCCAAGTGTTGACTCAGTGTCTGCGTATTTCCATGGCCAGCAATGCCACTCAACCCATTCCTTAAATAAATGTCGCAGACTAAACACTGCCTAAGCATGCACACAGAGTTAGGTATGGGGCAAAGAGAAGAGACAGAGTTAACAGCCTGGGGAGAATGATAAACTTCCATTATTGAGCTGCAAAAGAAAAATCACTACGTTATAACTAATATTGCTGTGGAGTAAAGACAGCTCAAAGGCAGGCATTTAAGTATTAATCCCAATAGAAGATGATAGTTATTGGAGTGCAGGCTGTGACAGTTAAAGGATTAAAAAGCATGGCTTATGTTAGACAGCACATGCAGCAATGGCTTAGACGTGTATAAGTGAAGAAGTACAAAGATTTTAATATGGAGGCTAGAGATACAGAGGAAGGGAGATGAAAGGTTGTGGAGATTGGGAAGAAAGACTGGAAGCAGAAACAGAATCTTGTGGAAGGAGGAAACAGGCACCACTTCACAAAGAACCTGAGGCTGGCATTGCATGAGTGGACCTCAATGGTTCTTAACAAGGAAGGACTGTTGGCATTAAAAGAAAGAGACTCCACTAAACATGGCGTGAAGAACAGACAGGAAGTGGGACGGGCAAGCCTGGATGGTGTTGTCTCCAATCTGCACTCTAGGTGATGCAGACACACACAGAGAGAGAGATGGAGCCATTTAAAATGGCAAGTGATTGAATCAGCAGGTTGGGGGAGAGGAAGGGGTAGGCCTGACAGCCAGGCTGTCTTGACACTTCCCACTCCATCCCCCATGGCAGATGGGAAAGGACACTCACAGAGCAGTGAAAGGCAAAGGCCTCAAGACGGTGGAGACCCAATGGAGGAGTCAGCAGTAAAGGTAGAGGAGGCTCTGGCTCTGCTCGCCATTGAAGTCACCTCATTCCTCTATCCTAGTGTGCAGATGGCTGCCACTGCCAAAGCTCTGTGCCTGCCTGCAATGCAAGAGTCCTTGAAGGATGGAATGTGAAACGCTGAAGAATGCACAAAGGTAAGGGTCTGAGACAGATTTAAGCTGATCCTCGGAAGAGGGGAGAGATGTAAAACTGGGGTTTGTATTTTATTGGCATGTCTTTGGTTCCTCCCAGTGGCAGAAAACAAAACTAAACAGTCTCTCTCTCTCTCTCTTCCTCTCTCTTTTTCTCTTTCTCTCTTTTTCTCTTTCTCTCTCTCTTCCTTTCTCTTTCTCTCTCTTTCTCTTTCTCTCTCTCTCTCGCTCTCCCCCCCATTCATAGCTAACAACCTGCAAACTCAAAAATATGTCTAATTACTGAAGAGCCCACATTAGGAATCATAGATCCACACACTAGAAACCCCAAACGAAACTCTTCTATAATTTCTTACGGTAAAAATACAAAGGAATTGCTTCATCCGAATCTCTCAAACTGCCTATCCCTTTTTGTTTTTCCAAGGTTATACTTCTGCTTTTCTCTTTCAGAAAATATACAATTGCTCAAATGCACGAGGAAACAGGAGCGCCGTGAACTTGAGGAGAGAAAAGTTACCCTGTGTGGATGAGGAGAGGGAGGGATTTGGGTCAACGGAAGCACAGAAAAGGAGGCAGAAGGGTAGAGATGGGGAAATGGGGAGCGGAAGTGCTTCTTCTTACTAACCTGTTGAGGATATCATGTAAGCTTCTCCAAATCAGCAAATTCTTGCTAAATAGTCTGATTTTTTCCCCATAGGATTACTTTGCCTCTTAATGCCATTAAGCCCATTTTCACCAGACCGTGTGATGATTTTTGCCTAAAGACTAATTTTTAGGCCTTTCTGTAATTGTTAAATACCTCTACCGCTATATTGGCCATTCTCAAGAAAAAGGGACAATAGTAATGTCATGTAATTTACAACCATCTACTAAGTGAAAAGAAGAAAGGAAGAAAAAAACCCACAGAGAGCAGGCTGCTGACTCAACTAGGAGAGCCTCAAACTAGATCTGAGAAAGTGGAAAACGCTTTGTTCCCCTCCAGCCCTCATCTGAGCCCCAGCCTCTCCCATCTCTACTGGCTCAGCCTTGATTCTGAGTCATAACACTGCCTCAGGAGGAGGGAGGCCTGAAGAGAATTCTTAGATTTTTATATCATATCAGCATCCATTTTGAATACAAGTTTAGATTTCTCCCACCATGTCACACCTGAAACAGGCTCCAGCTCACATCCCACTCAGATGGTTCAAGCCAGGGCTGCGGAAGTGAGCTCAGAGCTATCTCCCTCTCTGTAGCAGTCTGGGGTTGCTGCATTAAAATGCCCCATCCAGCTATTTGTCTTCAAGTGTCTTATACCTATTCCTTTATATATGCTACTGTTCCTCTTATATTCTTTCTCTACTCTTCTCTTCTCTGCTCCTCTTCCTACCACTCTTCCTCCATCTTCCTCCTTCTCCTCCTCCTTCCTTTGTCCTTCCTCTTTCCTCCTCCCTTCCTCTTCCCTTCTCCCTTCCTTTCTCCTCCTCCTTCTTCCTTCTCCTTCCTTGTCCTTTCTCCTTCCTCCTCTCCATCTCCCTACCCCTTCCTCTCCACCTTCCCCTCCCCTTCCCCTGGCCCTACCTCTCTCCTTTCCCTTCCCCTTTCTGCTCCCCTCCTCCTCCCCTTCCTCCTCCTCATCTTCTTCCCCGCCCCTCTGTCTTCCCAAGACTTGACTCTCATTTCTGCCTCTTCTAATCCTCTCAATAGGACTGCCCTCCTGGCTCCTTACACCTTTCCTTGCTCAGGATCTGTAAGTAATAAACCTTAAACATGTTCCTTCTGTGGTGCTTTGTCAGTTTTGCCCCTCCCAATTAAAGCAGGACAGCCTTCCCCCGGGCCAGGCTTTCTCAGGATGTCAGGGAGAATACTAAGTCACACTCCCAGGGCTAGAGTAGAGGTGAGGCTGAGGAACACATAGACTGGACACAGGATGGATGAGCACCACAGGGCTCCCTAGCACTTTCCACGAGGAGAGAAGAGTCAGAAAACTTGTCAGCATGATAGTAAAGGGCAAATGCAACATGAAAACCCAAACTTAATGAAACACAGAAGCCCAGGATCACAGGTTCTCCTGATAATAAGCATCCTTGGGAACACCAGGCAGCTCCGAAGCTGTCTGGAGCAATCACCTTGCTTTTCCTTCCTCACTCCCCCTTAGGGATTTCACCAGGAAATGACTGGCAGGCTATTTAGAGTGAAGTCAGCCTACCACATGCAACATCTTAAAGAAGCAGAGAAAACAAAATGCTTAACTATGAATGGTAGGCAGAGACTTGAGTACAAATCACTAACTAACATAATAAAGCAATACAAAAAAAGAAAGAGAAAATGGCTCATTTCCAAATGCCCCTGTTTTCAATGACTATGCTCTTGGAACTAACCAAGTTACTTGGAAATTCATTAGTCAGAGGCAGAAAGGCTTAGTCTCCAACAGTGATTTCAGAGCCCTTTCATCATTCTTATAGATGCAGCGAAAGCCACAGCTCTGCCTGTCACTGGCCTTTTTGCATCCATTAGTCACTAAATACACTTGCTCAGTAACTATTTTGTGATCTCTTCCTGTTTCCTTTGGAGTTACTTGTCTACTTGTTGATTTTCTAGCTACTTAGAAATCCAGTGAATTACTTGCCTCCTATGTGCTCTTGATGTGTAGTTCCAGAAAGCCTAGTAGAATTTGGAGTTAGAAATCTAATGTCCTGCTGCTAACATTCCTGTTGTTGGCATATCAACTACTCATAACAAAAACAAGTCACAGACTCTGAAAATGAACGGATTTCTCCTTTCTCATGCAAAAGAAGTCTGGAAGTATTCCAAACAACTCTCAGCATCTTAAAACACTAGAATTTGTTTACCCTACCTCCATTTTTACCTTCCAAGTCCAAGAACTCTCCTCAATGTTTAGGTTTTATTTTAGAGAGTAACATCTACCGTCTACTTAGTTAAAAGGGATCAAGTCTCCAGAATAAATTTTTTAGAAAGATTGAATTACCTTCAATGCCAACCTGTGGCCACCAGATGCTTCCAACTGAACCTATGGATGCTGCCACCAGCATCTGGGGAATCTGGTCCCCTCCCGGTCTGCCCCTCCCCCTGCCTTTCTCAGGTGTGCTTGGCTACCCCCTCCCACCCCCCCACCCCCGCCCAGTGCCAATTGGATGGCCTGAGAAGCCTGCTACGGACTCACGACCTAACTGGCTCAGCTCACCATCAATCTCTACTGTAGTCTCGCCCTTGCTCAAGTTTATGCTCTTGTTGCCTAGGGAATCTCTGTGACTGTGAAAGCCTGCCTTGTTTGCTCTAGGGAGCAAAGCCAGCTGGAAGTTTTGCTATCGATTGATTTCTAGAACAGCACCAAAACTTGCTCTCTTGTGTTTTATAAAATAACATTCGGCAAGTTTTTTTTTCCATCTTTCAGGCAATTCCTTCTTAAACTTTCTATTATCTCCAGACAGCTTACTGCTACGGTAGGCTATCACCACATGGGATAAATCAAATTCTCAGGAGCAGCCACTGGTAATTATACATAACTCAGTGCCTTCCTATTTTTCTCTAGGCTCACACACACAACATGACTTTCCCCTGTTTCTTAGCTTTTGCTCTTCTCATTTCACTTCTCTCTTTTAACAACTGTTCCATGGCAGTAAATAAAAGGTGGTCAAATGTCCCTCTGCAAGGAAAGTTTCTTTCCTTGCATATATGACAGTCTCCCTCCCCTCACTACTCCATGCCCCTGTTCCTTCCACTGTGAAGCAATGACATAAAAAACAGAGAACAGAATTGCAAAGACCCGAGTACCACCATCTCTTCTACATTTTACCATATGTGTAGCCTCAGACAAGGGTGGTATTTGATTTCTCAGATCACTGAAAAAGATAATATATATTCTTGTTAACACATCAGTCTTCCCTCGAGGTAAAAAGGCAATATCCCTGAACTTAATAAATATGATATAGGAGGAGATTTCTGACAGAGTACATAAGTCTGAGGGGCAAGAGAAAACCACTTGTTCACAACTAACCATTCACGAACTATTCACACTGCCCTGCCTTTCCATTAGAAACACCAATTAAAAGTTCTGTCCTACATGCTTTCCCTTGAGTCCTGCCTTCTGCCTAGAGATCGCATTCATGTCATTCCCATGTGGCTCTGTATAACATGTCTCCTGTCTCTAGGACTTGTGAGCAAACAAACCTTGTTTATCTGATTCTCTCCCATGTCTTCGTCTATGGCCATGCTTGACTGCTCAACTCATGAAATACATACATCCAAAGAGAGAGAGAGAGAGAGAGAGAGAGAGAGATGCACTGATCTGATTCAAAACCACTGCTGTTCTGTGCATAAGATACTGTTCTTTTTTCAACATAATGTCTTGTACATCTCATTGTTGCAACGGGTCCATATGTTGAAAAACAAACTTTACATCTTTGGCAGGGATGGTAAGGGGAAACAAAGGAGGAGGCAACAATGCTTGATAAGAAATGTACTCATTGCCTTGCTCATGTAATTGTAACCCCTCTGTATGGTATTTTCACAATAAAAAAAAACTTATTTAAAACTAAAGCAATCACAAAAACAGCCTCCCAAGACTATGCTACAGCCAACTGACTATTGACCGAAGTGCTACGAAGATGCATTTAAGAAGGATAGTCTTTTCAATAAATAATGTTGGGAAGACTGGTTATCCACACATAAAAAACTAAAACTCTTCAGTTTTACAAAAAATTTTGTAACTCTTGTCAGTTACAATAATCAACTTCAAATGGGTTAAATACCAAAATATAAGCCCTGAAACTATGAAGCTACTAAAAGAAACTAGGGAAAACATTTTAGAGTTTTGGAATAAACAAGGATACTTTGGGTATTATTCCAAAAGCCCAAAATAGACAAATAGGTTTCCACCTTACTAGAAGGTGTCTGAAACAAAGAAACAATAGAGAAAAAAAAAAACCTGACAGGGGATTGACCTCCAGTATGTCAGAAGTTATAAGGAATTCTAACAATTCAATAAAAAATATATGTATAGCATATAGAATTAGTATATTGATACTAAAAATATTATATAATTAGTATATACAGGCTAACTATATAACACTATATAGTTTATATACTACAATATATTTAAAATACATTAGATGTAGCATATAGCATATATGCTAAATATACAGAATATACATAGTATATAAATATAACATATACTAAATATATATTAAATATATACTAAAAATAGAATTAGTATATATTATATATTTGTATATTTTAATATTTATATAGCCTGAGCTATTTTTTCTCCTTGTCACAATTACATTCAGGTTTATTTTAACAATATTACCTTTAAGTACTTGTAGAAAAGGGTTTCCATTCAACAAATCATATGGGGCTGGGAAGGTGGCTCAGTGGTTGAGCGTTTGCCTTGCATACATGAGGCCCTGGGTTCGATTCCTCAGCACCACATAAGCAAAAAAGAAAAAAGCAGGAAGTGGCGCTGTGGCTCAAGTGGTAGAGCACCAGCCTTGGGCTGAAGAGCTGAGGGACAGTGCCCAGGCCCAGAGTTCGGGCCCCACGACCGGACCCCAAATCATATATAGATATATAGATATATTCTGAGCTATTTCTGGAATCTTTCTCTTTAGAACTCTATGTTATTATAGGAGATAGAAATGTGGGAACTCAAAGGAGAGTCTATACCACAGTCATTAGAAGGAAAAGCATGTAGGAAGCAATAATTGCATCCCAAATCCTTGAGTCTGAAATGTATTTGACAAGACATTTAGGCTTAATTGAGATTTTTCAGGAAAACCATGAGAGTGTGTGACAGCATACATTCTAGAACAACATTGGTATGTCCTAAGGGAAGAGAAGTTTGTTTTTCCAAAGAACTACAAATTCTATCAAACCATCTCTTATCCTAGACCAGGCTCCCGACACAGGAGCAATAATCCAGCCAGGAAAGAGTGAATATCAATTTTAAAAATTAGGAGATAGACTAACTTGTGAGCTCACAATCACACAAATGAAAATATCAACATTGATTTTGAGACTTTTCTGACATCTGACCAGGACTGGAAAGTGGTAAGAGAGATCTCAATAGCAGGTTAGAGGAAGCCAAACACTGTACTTGTACTACCTTGAACACTTTGTACCCTAAAAACCACCCTGCTTCAGTTTTCTTCATTCCAAGAAACCCTGTGGTGGGTGACACATGGCAGTCAGGACCTATGTACTCATGTCCTCTGAAGGAAATCTAAATAGAGCGCTAATGTTTTTCTTTGTGGCATTGGCTTACCAGGTTTATCTTTTGAACCTTTAGTATAAATGATATTGGGAAGCAGAGGCAAAGCAAATTCAAAGACAAAGTAAGGGTTCACAAACCAGAGTTTAGCTTTCTGTAGAAGATGAGACTAAACTGGTCTAGGGCCTTCGCAAAGTGCTGTTATAAGGAACTCTAAAACAAACAAAACCAGAATTTCCCTTTGCCTCAAGGAGAAACAAAGATAACAGAAAGTTCTACACTCTGCTCCAGAAATCCGTTTGGTGAGTTGGGAGGGAACCATAAGCTAGAATGTAAGACAAAAGTTTTGGCATTTCCAAAATGCCAAATGTTGGTTTTCACCAATCAGCAATTAACAAAAAGCAGAGTTCTAATCCATCAAAACAAAACAAACAAACAAACAAACAAAAAACCAATGTTGGCAGCTCTTCAGCTTTTGTTCACCATCATGTTATTCTGTCTGCCTGGGGTTCTCAGCAGGTCTTCTCACAAGACTTTCACAATCAAGTAGTTTCTGGCCAAGAAACAAAAGCACAAAAGCAAAATCACCCCATTCCTCAGTAGATTTGGATGAAAACTAGTAAAAAAAAAAAAAAGAAAGAAAGAAAGAGAAAAAAGAAAGAAAGAAAAGAAAAGAAGAAAAAGAAAAATCAGGTACAACTCCAAGAAGAGACAAGGGAGGAGAACCATGCTAGGTCTGTAAGAAATTTCACCAGATGTCCACATATTTATGCTCTATCATGAACCAGTCAAGCTGAAATGTCAATCATGCCCAGACTGATAATTGGGCTTTTTTTTTCTCTTTGGTTGGTCGTGGTCGCCTGAGCTCTGGGCCCAGGCGCTGTCCCTCAGCTCTTCAGCTCAAGGCTCTCTACCACTTGAGTCACAATGCCACTTCTGGCTTTTTCTGCTTATGTGGTACTGAGGAATTGAACCCAGGGCCTCGTGCAGGCAAGGCAAGCACTCTACCACTGAGCCACCTTCCCAGCCCCAGTTGTGGAACCTTTAAAAAAAAGTTGGCTCTAATACTCACAGAAATCAATTTTATGCATATATATACTCAAACATGTTTGCTATGACATGGATAGGGGCATACCAATCATTTTAACATCATTATTTCTCCATATTTATTTACTTACTGTTAGTAAGTACTGTTAGTACTTTCAGTAACACAAATGTATTGCTATCAGTATTTGCTGGATTGGCCCCAGAGGAAGTTCATTGTTTTTCAACCAAGTTCTACTTTCCTGACACATGATGCTCCATTTATATATTCCCCTGTCCTAGTCTTAAATTCATTCAAGGTACATTGGTTCTTTCTCAAGGAGAATGGTGCTGAGAAACCACAATATAGGTTTCCTCCTTGCTAATGAAGCACTATGGTTTTCTATTCATTCAATGGACAGATTTAAACAATATATAGGAATATATAATGATCCAATATTTGTATCTCTATCTAAACCAAGCCTCTTAATTTTGTGTGAGATTATGAATTCATACTGATACCTTCAGCTAAAAAGAAACACCACCTGTATTGTTACATTATTGATTTCTACCGTTCTCTTTTGCAACTAGAAACCTGACTTTCTAACAAATTATTTACTCACTTGCTCAATCCTATGCCTACAATATGGATTCTGATATGCCAAATCAAACAACTGTGAATTACCTATGCAATAAACTGTGGGCTTATTTTGTACCTTTTTTTTGTCTGTTGTAGGGCTTGCACTTGGGCCTGGGCACTGTCCCTGAGCTCTTTTGCTCAAGACTACCACTTTGAGCAAGTTTTCTGCTGGTTACTTGGAGATAAGAGTCTCATGGACTTTTCTGCCTGGGCTGGCTTTGAACCACAGTTCTCAGATCTCAACCTCCTGAGTAGCTAGGATTACAGGCGTGAGCCACCAGCATCAGGTTTTTGTAACCCTTTAATGTTAGGATAATAGTTATGGCTTTCGTTTAAGTGTTGATTGTTAAATTTTATGTTTTTAAGTTATGTTCATTTAAAATGAACTGAATTTCTTTCTGTGCACATTTCATTATAAAGGTTTATTAGTCATTTAAATATGGATCTGGTATGTAAAATATTGGCATATCACTGCAATACAACACTATCTAAAGAAGAAAAGCATAGACAGCTCATTCTCTTCCCTGTGTCTCCAGCCCATTCTTTCTGAATTCTATACATCCTCTTTCACGGGATTCTCTGTTTTATTCTTCCTGTCAAGAATAATTGTGCTGTTAGCTTTTAGTATGGCCTTGTTTGTCTTTGCAGCACTATTTACCATAGCTAAGATATGGAACCAATCCAGGTGCCCCTCAGTAGATGAATGGATCAAAAAAAAATGTGGTATATATATATACAATGGAATTCTATGCTTCCATCAGAAAGAATGACATTGCCCCATTCTTAAAAAAATGGAAAGACTTGGAAAAAATGTTATTAAGTGAAGTAAGCTAGAACCAAAGCAATATAGGTTCCACAGTTTCCTTCATTTGTAGTAGTTTGTGTATGTTTAGCATAGCCCTAGCAGAGGATCACAATAGCTCAATATGTACATATGACCATATAAGACAATGCTAAGTGAAATGAACTCCAAGATATGGAAATAAGAGGGATTTTTCTTTGTTGTTATTGTTTTTGATGTACTATGTGAAGTTATTTCTTTTTTCTTTCATTTTTCTCCTTTGCTTTATCCCCTGTTATCGCTGTGTTTTATTTTGGCACCCTGTTTCTTGTATATACATTTATCTGAAGGGGAACAAGGAAGTGTTATGACAAAGGACAAAGGGCGAACCAATGTAACAGAGATATTCACAAGACATATGTTGAAAATGAACTTTACAACCTGCGAGGGAGAGAAAGTGGGAGCAAAATGAGAGAGGGATTAAAAAATAAATAAATAAAAGAGTAATTGTGGAGTCTCAAGCAACCACGGTACATTCTTTGCTCCACGAATCTCTTTGGCTTCCAAAATATGTTGATTATTCCTCTTTGTTTTCTTTCCACTCTAAAACAACCATCTTCATTATGTGTCAGATTTTCACACTCTAGCTTGCCATATTTTGTAGCAAAAAAATTACTCCAAAGTGTAGATAACTCTATCATTTCTTTAATCTCATTAAATATTAAGGAAATTCATATTTCATTTCAGATACATATCAATTTTTTCTCCTCCTATATTTCATAAATTTTCTTTTAATTTTTACCAAGTAAACATGATTATTATTTTATTTCCTATTTGTCCATTTAATTAAACCTTATACTATGGGAGGAGCTCCTTCCTGAGTGGAGAAGAACAGAGGAGGCTCTGGAACTTTGAGGACAGCTTCAGAGAGGCAACAAGTCAGAGGAAAATGTAAGAATTTTTTAAATATGTATTTTATGTAAGGTGATAGAAGGAGAAAGGGAAAGAGACTGAAAAGTTATCTGGACAGGGGGGATGCAGTCGTCAGAACATGTGTCAGCCAGGTCTTGGGAGGCTGAGATCTGAGAAACCTAGTTTGAAGCTAGCTCAGGTAGGTAAGTCCAGGAGACTTGTAAGTCCAGTTAGCTAGCAAAAAGCCAGAAATAGAACTGTGGCTTAAATAGAAGAGCACCAGTCTTGAGCATAAAGCCAAGCAAGAGAGCCAGGCTCTGAGTTCAAGGCCTAGTATCAGCACAGAGAGAGAGAGAGAGAGAGAGAGAGAAACACAACAACAACCAAAAAAGAAACTCACTTTGCCAAAAAGAAGAAAACATGGGGGCAGGGAGCGCACAGGGCTGGCTAGGGAAGATTTGTGTCTGCACAGAGAGGTCCAAATCAAAAGGAGCAACTCAAGGAGTCCATGTGGTGCATAGAGATTTTTTTAAGATGCAGATAATAAAGAGGAGCCAATTGTAAAATAGGTGGAGGAAAGGAGAGAACCTCAGAGTGCCCTGGGCTGGAAAAGGGAATGCCTGCAAAGAACCAGAGAATCTCCAACATCGTCATGGCTAGGCCATACTAAGCATTATGTCTTCTTCAGCTTCCTGGCTGCCTTTAGCCACCTGGTCAGCAGGCTCAGCAGCTTCCCACAAAGCCACAGGACACCCAGAGTGAAGCCCAGCAGGAACAGGAAGATGTTGAGCAGATGCAGCTCAGTCCAAGGCTGCTGGAAGGTATAAGGCCTGAGGTGCTCTGCACCCTTATTCTGGAGGATGTGGTCGATCCAACCCACCAGGCGCTGCACGAGGGGTGAAGGGCTGGGAGTGCCTGATGATGCTGGCTGCCACCGCTGCAGACTTGTACCTGGTTTGGCAGAAACAGATAAGGAGGCATCACTATGTGTAACCATAAGGCACACACGCACGTGCACGTGCGCACACACACACACACACACACACACACACACTTTTACCCTTTCTAATTCCATAGGTTGCTATCAAAGGAATTTTGTTGGTATGGCCTTGAAAACATTCAATAAAACTTCAATACAATGATCAATCACTAATTCATCCTAAAAGTGCAACACTCTACAAGTGACTCAGCCTGCAAAGACCAGGGCCAGCTCAAATTACATTTGATGTAATATACGTGAAAGATCTAGAACCT
>NW_012267257.1:12172191-12175459 GCF_000151885.1 Dipodomys ordii | reverse complement strand
CATAGTTTCCCTTATTTGCAATAACTAGTATATGTCTGAGTCAAGCAGAAAAGGTCAGATAAGTTGATGTTAGGTGAAATGAACCCTAAGATATGTATTCAAATGTTTTTTTCTTTCATGCGATCGTTTCTAACACATTTATAAGATTATTTCTTTGTTGCTTTGTATGTCCCTTCCCTACAGTATAACCCCTTCTTTCACTGTATTTGATGTTGGTATAATTTGTGGAGGGGAAGGGGAAAAACAAATCGTTTCAATAGGGATACAGGTGGACCCATTGCAACAATGAGATGTACAAGACATTATGTCAAAAAGGAACTTTACAACTTTGGTGAGGGGAGGACGAGATTAGGTGGGAAGTGGGGGAGGCTGGGAAGGGATGGGAAGGGGAAACTAAGGAGGAGGCTACAATGCTTGATAAGAAATATACTCATTATCTTGCCCATGTAATTGTAACCCCTCTGTACAGTATTTTCACAATAAAAAAAGAAAAGAATTGTTGGAAAATCACCAAAAAGCTCAGCAAATGAAACATGTTCCTCAATCTTTCCACTGATCTTTTTGTTCTTTATTCTATCTTGTGTTTTACTTTTCTCACTACGATTTACTCTCTGCTTCATTTATCATTGATCTCTCATAAAATTGTTACTGCTTTGGTGATTTCTTCTATTTTGAATTCAGGGAAAAACAGAATGTAAACCTCTCTGTTTCCAGTTTCTCTCTCTGTTCTACACATATTTACAGAAATCCAAAAAATTTTTGACCAAGAGTTAATCTCAAATTGTGTCTCTAGACTCTACTTGTGTCCTAAAAAATGAACATCTTTTCCCCAATAAATATATAAATACATAAAAACATTGTTATTTGAAGGTATATACATCTGTATTAAATTCCCTAATTTTGAGCTATAATGTGTATTTCATAAACTCTCATCTAGTCACTGAGTGTAGCTGTGAAAGATCTCTAAAAAGCACTGTGACAAAGAACCCTCATTGGAGCATATGAAGTTGGTTGCCAAAGAATTAGTGGACTTAATAAACTACCACAGTTGCTCAAATAGCCTAGCAGACCCTCCAAATTGTTGACAGTACGGTTGTGATAGTGTGCATTCATCTCCCATTACCCACTTTTTGGATTAAAAGCATGTGTGTGTGTGTGTACATGTACATGCATGTTCACATGGTGGCTCCTGCTAAACAGGTACACAAGAAACCATTGAAAGAGTGACAACATGTCACTGGGTTGATATCCTTGCAGTTCACAGATGGTCTTGAATTGTATTGGAATGACCATTCAGTGCCAAATACAGTAGGGCCAAGGTCATGTGACAAACAGTTATTTCTGGTTAGAGGTTTGAGGACTTACTGTCCTAGGTTAGAAAACAAGAGAAAATGTAGAAGGTAGCTCAAAGCTCCAAGAACTCCACCTGCTGCTTCCCTTCTCTTGCCCTCTGGAAATGTGTATTTATCCATTAACAGCTCTTTCTTGTGCTTGTACATATGGCCAGCTGCATCAGAGTAAGCAGGTGCCCCCCAAATATGTATCAATAAAATGAGAGGAGCAGACCTGGGCAGCTCTTACCCAAGAGGTCATTCTGCGGAATCCAATCCATGATTTTGACATTTGTAGCCAATTTGAAATTGTTGGGCCAAAGAGAACTCTACAGTTCCATATCAACCCTTGAGGAAGAAGGGCCAAGGTGTTGTTCATCTCCTCCAGTAATGTTTGGCTCTGAAACCAGTTCAGTATTGAGCCCAGGGACACAAGAACAAAAACAGAGATTTCAAAAGTTAGAAATGAAGTTCTCCAATTCCTAGAATAAGACAAAAACATAAAAGGAGGTTACTGAGTTATTAGTAACATTTTGTAAGGCAAATATGAAATGCAAATCAGACAGTTTACTAAATATACCCAACTATTGGTGCCTTGTACTCACTTTCCTGACATTTTTTTCATGGCCTATTTCATAGCCTAGTCACATTGTATGCCTGTATTATGCTCACGTTTATAGTATCTGAATAGCTTACAAGTTAGTTTTCTAATACTGTGCACTCATTTTGTCATATAAATATGTTAAATAATAAAGGATGAGTATGGAAAGGGATTTAGGTTATTATTTACCCCACAGACTTTATTTCACATGAAGTATTTATGGCATAATGCAGCAATAAGTGCTATAGATGCTGAATGTTTCACTATTTTCTGGAATAGAGAAGATAGGATGGGTAGAGGTATCTTAGTACATTGAACTCCTGAACCTAGTATCAGCATCCTCCTCATTGTACACTCTAGGTCCTGAGAAGTATGGAGATTCATAAATTTTTCAAGGGATGGACCAGAGATGCTAATGGCTAGCAGAACATACATGGGTGAGTTAGAAATTTTGGGAGGACATTATTGTCATAAGAATTGGAAGTAGAATAAGGTCAAGTTCTTTGACATTACTTTTAAACTTGTCTCCCAAATTTAGAAACTCCTTCCAGCAAAGACAACTTTCTTATCCATGCATCATTCCCATCTCCTGATGTCCACTCAAGGCAAAGGCAGGGGCTAAAGGGAATTCATTTGATTCCTGGAAAATCCAGATCCCATCTTACTGTGAGCTGAAAGGTACTTTGAAGGCCTCCTATATCACCTGAGAATTCAGGCCACCCCTTTATAAAAGTGGCTATAAAAATTACAGAAAAATGGGCTGGGAAGGTGGCTCAGTGGTAGAGTGCTTGCCTTGCATGCCTGAGGCCCTGGGTTCAATTCCTCAGCACCACATAAGAAAAAAGCTAGAACATTTGGTGCAATTACCAAAATAAGAAATAGAGGAGTTCCGGGAAGATGGCGGAGGAGAAGCTGGAATCTGAACAAGCTCTCACATAGAAAGCAGTTTTAGAGTTCCAGTGAACAGTCCTAAGCCAGAGAATCACACCAAGTGTGCCATCACAGGACAGAGAGTTAGACAAGAGAGGGAAAGCCAAGGCAAGAAGACACATCTGAGCGCTTGCCAGCAGCCGCCGCAGTGGCGGCGGCAGGGTCGAGGCGGAGACCGCAGCCGGGGCCATAACTGAGCGCTCACACAGAGAGTCCGGGACGAAGGAGCCAGACGCAGCAGGCTAGCGGATTCTACTCAACACCAGCAAGAACCGACAAGGAGCAGACAGCTTCATCCTGCAGTTTGCAGACCAGAGACGACCCAGGATCCAAGACTAGGCGTGAGTAGAAGCCCGACATCCTCACTCCTTCTCAGGGAGCAGAGGAGGGAAGGCCACCCCTCCCC
>NW_012267257.1:12158548-12165033 GCF_000151885.1 Dipodomys ordii | reverse complement strand
CCCCTCTGTACAGTATGTTCACAAATAAAATAAAATTAAATTAAAAAAAAAGAAATAGAAACTTAAAAAAAAAAAAGAAAAAAGCTGGAAGTGGTGCTGTGGCTCAAGTGGTAGAGCGTTAGCCTTGAGCTGAAGAGCTGAAGGACAGCGCCCAGGCCCAGAGTTCAGGCCCCACAACCAGACCAAAAAAATTACAAAAAAATATGGTTATTTAAAAAGATGGTTATATCTGCCAACAAGTGGAAGAATATTGTACAATTTCTGTAAAAAAATTCTCAGTGCAAATAAGTAACAACTGCAGCCAACTTACCTTACCTAGCCACACCTGTAAATTTTCAGTGGTGTTGCTTGTAGGTCCAGGCTGTGCATTAGATGACTTGTTCAGCTTTCACCATTTATTTCAGTTAGAGCCATCCCACATGAATCGATTCATAATGTCTTACTATAGTGAGAGGCAAGAGTTCTGCAAGATGGAGAGCTAGGGAGAACACTACAGTTCTTTCTTTCAGTCCACTAAAAGCTGCCCTAGTAAATGCCCTATCTACAGTGCTGTCCGTTTCATTGTGACTAACTCAGATCTTTATCAATTGTTGCAAGTAACTGAAACTCGCTAATTATTTCATGTACACATTTAGGCAAATATCATCTTTAACTTAATGGCTTACTTAAAGTCTTTGACCTGCTCTAGACTGTGGTTAATGAGACTTAAACGTCAGAGCTGGGGAAGGCCCAGCACTGTACTTGTACAGCTGTGAGCGTGGGTGTCCTCTGTACGTGCCTCTTGTGCCACATCCTGTATCATTCTCAGGATCCCTTTGCTACATGGCAGTCCCCAATTGGGCACTGAAAGCCCCTGCATAAAGTCTAATCAGATGGCTAATGTTTTACTTACTTGTGGTATTGGCATTACAGGTTTGTCCAGGATGCCTCCAATATAAACAGTGTTAGGAAACAGGGGCCTGACAAAATCCAAGGCAAAATCCGAATTCACAAACCAAAACTCTGTTTTCTGGGGAAGATGAGCCAAAACTGGCCTAGAGCCTTCTGCGAAATGCTGCTTGATGGTGTTGTCAAAGGTAGAGTACTTTTTCTTTTGCTTCATAGAAAAAGCAACAGACTTTAGAATGTTCTTTACTAGGCCCCAGAAGGCCATTTCTCCACTCAGCAGTGGATAGTATACTGGAACATATGACAATGGACTTGGGAACCCAAAGTTGCCATTAGCAAATGCTGTGGAAAGTAAGCACACAAATGGTTTTCCAAGTTTCTCAGCAATCAGCAAAGAGCAGAAATCTACTGAATCCAAAATCATCAGGTCAACATTCTCATTCCTTAAGGAATCCAGGATGTCCTTTGAGCTTAGCAAGTCACTGCATAAAGTTCCAAGGATTTAATAGAGCTTTATATAGTTGTCAAATTTTTCCCTATAAATAGAAATTTCATAGCAAATATTTGAGGTGTCAATTCCACAATATTTGGAAAAATCTTAGACACAAAGAAAATAGATAGGCAACAGTATAGCTAGCATGCATATAATTTACCACTGTCCAGAAAATACTTCATAGTCCTTGTCTAGGAATTTCCATTCTCTAAAATGTTCCCACTTCTCATCCCATTTCCTCCACTGATTTAATCCTCTGCTGATTTAAATAGCAACAGTGTAAAATTTCTTCTGCCCTGGGTGCCACCACTGACTATAGGATTCTATATGCTCTTAATCACCCTATCTATGTGATAAGCTGTTTAACTTTCATTATATAATGATGTTGAATGATTATACTATCTTCCTGACAATATGTGTAAGCAATTTGTTACTAGCTTCTCTAATCATCAATGGCTCGGTCTATTTCTAATCCTGTGTGTCTTTTATTTGACAGTTACTTCACACACAGAGGCTTTCTGATAACAATATTAGAACCCCAAATCTGATAAGCATGAGATTTTCATCTCTCTTGGCTAGACCTCGTGCAAATGAAACAAAATTATACAGCCATACTTGAAGCTTTGACTTTACATCTCATGCTGGCTCTAGTACTCAAAGATAATGCTAAAGTTTTAGTCATAGTTAAGATTCTTGTTTATGGCACTATTTGAGGGGCATAAAAAATAACCATAGAAAGAGATAATGAATTCCTGCAGTCAGGAAATGGACAATGGTGCTCTGAACATAATGAAGGGATGAGAGATCACACTTTTCGAGAGATCAGCTAAGAATCAGATTGTTTCACATCCTCTGGCACTCTCTTCTTCACAGACACAGCACGTTGAACTACTATTCTCCTCCAATTTATTACAAAAGTGCTCATGAATTCTGTGGAGAAAGCAGTGTTGACTTCATCAACATTTTGAAAGATAGAGGTAACCCTGAGGAAAAGGGAGCCCCAGACCACCCCACAGAGTGGCCCCAACAAAAGTGTCTACAAAGCAGGTCCCACTGCCAGCACAAAGGCCCCAGTGCAGGTCAGCAACTAAACTATAATATATGCACATGTGAGATATAATACCACAGTAAAAATTCTAATGTATAATTAACATACACCAGGAGCCAGCACCAGTGGCTCACACCCACAATCCTAGCTATTCAGGAGGTGAGATCTGAGGATCACAATTTAAAGCCAGCCCAGGAAAAGGAAAATCCATGAGACTCTTATCTCCAATGAATTACAGAAAAAGCCTAAGTGGAGCTGGAGCTCAAATCATAGAGTGCCAGCATTGAACAAAAGGAGCTCAGGGACAGAGCCCAAGCCCTGAGTTCACACCCCAGGAATGGCAAAAAAAAAAAAAAAAGCAAAGGAAAGGAAAAAAAAGAAAACATGAATGATGTGAAAATGAAAAGAGTTAGGGCAAGGGTGGAGCAGGATTGGAAAGAGCCAATGGGAAGGGTAAATAAAAATGTAATCAATTTATTTTTTTTTATTTTGAGCCATGACAGAAGAGACAAAATAAACCTGTGCTTTAGAAGTACATTAACTAACAATACAAGATGACATACATGAAGGTGTCAGGTGAGTTTCTGTGAGAGTGATGGAGAAGAGATTGTGCTCTTGAAGCTTAAGTAAGGGAAAAACTCTGTTTTGAAGGTTCTATTGAGAGTCACCTGGATAGGCGACTAGTAGTCACTGTATTGAACAATGATGACATGGATTTGTGCCTGTCTTCTGTGAAGGTGAAAAAAAAATCTGTGTCCTCAAAGAGAGGGGGGTGGGAAGAATCAGCTTCATCTGTCATTGTAGATCATTAGGCTGCTTGAATTTTTACAGTATTTTAAAGGCAAAGTTTATAAATGATAAAAATGAGTATGCATAAGCATTTTCTCCTTTGGTAACTTTATGTCAAGTAGACAAAACAAGTAATGAAAATTGATCTTATTTCTCTTCAATGAGATGTCAAAGAGTCTAACCTTCTTTCTTTATTTTTTTGGGGGGGTCCAGTCATGGGGCCTGAACTCTGGGCCTGGGCACTGTCCCTCAGCTCTTCACTTCAAGGCTAGCCCTCTACCACTTGAGCCACAGTGCCACTTCTAGCTGTTTTTTTTCTGCTTATGTGGTGCTGAGGAATAGAACCCAGGGCCTCATGCATGCAAGGCAAGTGCTCTACCACTGAGCCACCTTCCCAGCCCACTTTCTTTATTTCTTAAGATTTTATTTGAAACATAGCAAGAAAGAGACTGAAGAAGAAACCCTGTTTCTCAAAAATAGAAAGGAGAAAGAAGGAGAGCACATCAAACTGAGAGGAAGAGATGAGGGAGAATGCATTTATAATATTCAATGCATATTCTAGGAAACCAGGAAAACTGAAGGGCTGGGTGAATTTAGGAGGGATAGAGGAGACCAATGAAAGAGGTGATATTGATCAAAATGCATTGTACTCATAAACTGACATGTTAAATTGCAATCCTTTGTACAGCTATTTAAAGCTAATAAAACTAAATAAAAGGAGAGACTACAGACTAGATGACTGAGAATGAGTTAACTATTGTCCATGCTCTATCATTGAACTGTCCTACTTTCATCCTTGCTCTCTCTCTCTTCTTGATTTGAGTTTTTCTGTCAGTCTCAGGGCCTCATGCTCCCACTTACCTTTCATGCTCATGGATGCCCTACCATTTGAGCCATGCCTCTAGTCTGGCATTTTGCTGGCTAATTGAAGATAGGGTCTCAGACTTTTCTATCTGTGATGACTTTGAACCTCAATCTTCCAGGTCTCAGTCAGTATCCAGAATCACTAAGATTATAGGCATTAGCCACTGGCTTCCATCCATCTTCTTACACATAATCTAGCCTATAAACATCTATCCATCCACCCACTCTCTCACACCTTTCTCTTAAAAGAGACCACACAAAGGATCTTGCATCCATTTATTCATATTATGACCAAAACAGTGACTTTGATTCAGTGAGCCAAGCAAATTACCTTCCATGTAAGGCTTCTTGTAAAAGGAATTCAACAACCTTACGTAATTCTCTCTGATTATCTTCATGTGGAACCCAACTAATAATCTTGTGTGATTTTCTTTCTTTTGGTAAACCTAAAAAAATTAAAATTGGTTAAAAAAGTAAATGTATCATAAATGATGGATCAACACTACCATGACTGCAACAAGATTGTTTATTACATTAATTTTACATCTATTGAAAACTTTTTT
Source organism: Dipodomys ordii (assembly GCF_000151885.1). Lineage (NCBI taxonomy): Eukaryota > Metazoa > Chordata > Mammalia > Rodentia > Heteromyidae > Dipodomys > Dipodomys ordii. The sequence goes on along the minus strand of NW_012267257.1, from coordinate 12,160,388 downwards.
AAAGTTCTTCCTTTGTCTTGTTTTATTTCTTCATTCATTCAATTGTTAATCTGTTTATATTTATTAGTACTTTACAATAACTCTGGGACTTCCATTCAATTTAAAGTCATGGAAAATTCCACTTAAGTTTTCATTTAAAGACATAGTATTTACTTTTACTTGCAGATGAGAAAACAGACCTCACCATAGTACACGATACTTAGCTTTTCCACAATGAGTAGAAGGAAAAGAAGAACTTTGACTCATTAACTCATTAACTCCTCTTATCTTATAATTTCATTTATAAGTTGGCAAAACATTACATGTGAGCACTAGAGATTTTTGCTTCTTTCAGTAGCTCTGAAATTACATAATTGCTAAAAATATAAATAATCTAGTCATTAAAATTATAAATGTGACCAATATACAGAAATAACCCCCAAAAGTCAGTTAATAAACATTAGAATAGTACTAAGCTTGGAGTCCAGTAAGCAAAAATAGCCCAGTCATGGGATTTTCCTACTTTCAAAACTCTAAGTTCCACTGCAAAAGAAAAAAAATAGTCCAACCTCAGAAATGTCCAAAGATTTGGTGATATAAAATGAAACTCTGGAATATCAACAGGTGATTCCTATGATAAAATGATTGGTCCATGGTTCCACCAAAATATTTGTAGATTTGTTATATGTGGTGTATCAAAACATTTTGAGCCTATAGGTTTCAACAGTTTACCAAGCTCATTGGAGAATATAATAATGAAACAAATATGCAGTACTGCTCTGAAATCAGATGACCAGGCAGATACAAATGAAACTGTATAGAATAGTCATTGAATGATTATTGAGTTCAACTAGAAGACAACGATAAGTGCTTTGAATATATCTGAACAATGTAAGACTTGAGGTTTAACATTAGAATTCATGATTTGTCAGGCACTTTGTCATCGAAATTTTTTTTAATTTTCCAAACTTTCTGGAAAACTCAAGCTCAAGAGAGACACATTAACCTGTTGTCACTGTTTCTTGATTTGGGTACCCTGTGTCTTGTATATATGTTTATCTGATTTAGGGAAGGGAACAGGTATAACAAAATGCTGAGACAAAGGACAAAAGGTGAGCTAATGCAACAGTGATACTCACAAGACAATATGTTGAAAATGAACATCACAGCTTGGGGCGGGGAGGTAGTCAAAGGGGAGGGAAAATGGGAGAAAATGAAGGAAGGGGTTACATTGTTCAACAAGAAATGTACTCATTATCTATGTAACCATAACTCCCCTGTACATCACCTTTACAATAAAATAACATAAAAAGTGAAAAAAGTCTTAGAATAATCTAATTAAGTTGCCTGGTGACGTTCATCGAATGTGCCTCTGTCTCCTTATCTTTCAAGAGAGATTGATCATCTCTATTTTAGTTATAATACGTTAGATTCATTATCAATTAACAGCTACTGAGATAACTATGTCTAAGCTAATATGGACAGTTTCTTCAAGAACATGAGGTCCTCTGATCTTGGAGTATAAATACTAGAAACTAACATGTGATAGAAAGCACAGTGATCCTTACATTAAGATGCCCGAACATTCTGGTCAATGCGCATTTCTCAATATTGCCCAAAATAAAACAACTCTCACGGGTGGGAGTGTCTCATTCTGTTTTATGTTGGCATAACAATATACCTCAGATTGGGTAGTATGTCTATTTATTTGTTTATTTATTCAGTCATGAGGCCTGAGCTCTGGGCCTGGGTGGACTCTGTCCCTTAGCTCTTCAGTTCAAGGCTAGTGCTCTACCACTTGAGCCACAGCACCACTTCTGGCTTTTTCTGCTTATGTGGTGCTGAGGAATCAAACCCAGGG
>NW_012267257.1:12028883-12158353 GCF_000151885.1 Dipodomys ordii | reverse complement strand
TATTGGGAAAACTAAAAGCATTTCCTCTTTTTTTTTTTTGTTTGTCAGTCTGGGCCTAAACTCTGGGCCTAGGCAGTGTCCCTCAGCTCTTCAGCCCAAGGCTAGTGCTCTACCACTTGAGCCACAGCACCACTTCTGGCTTTTTCTGCTTATGTGGTGCTGAGGAATCAAACCCAGGGCCTCATGCATTCAAGGCAAGCACTCTACTACTGAGCTACCTTCCCAACCCTGGGTAGTTTATCTTTAAAACCAAAAAAAGAGTTTATTTAAAGTTTTTAGATTTGACAACTGTTGGTTAAGCTTTGGATGGTAAGCCTAGTGGCTGTGCCTCAAAATGGCAGATAGAATCATGTAACAGAAAACATACAAGAATGAGAGGTTACACGGTAACAGAAGCAAGAGACCAGGCAGGAGCCATGCTCATTCTTCGATCACAACTTCCTGAAGTGGAGTGGGGGTAATCATTTTCTGTGAGAACTACACTATCCCTTCCATGGGTGATGCACTGCTATGGGTGTGAGTCTGAAGTCTTCTAATGGAGAATTGCCCAGAATTATGTCTGAAGTCATTCTCTGGTAATATATGCATTGTTGGTAATAACTGTGTTTTTTTAGAGTAAGCATGGTGCCCAGGAAACATTGAGGCATTCAATAAAAACAAGTCCAAACCAAATCAGGAAATAAAATGCACCAGGTGAAGCACATATTGCAGAGCCTAAGAAGTTTTCCAACCTATAACCACACACACACACACACACACACACACACACACACACACACACACATACACACACACGTGATTTATTCATCCCTCAGTATAACTAAATTCAAAAATGATTTTTACTAAGCAGCTCTCTATAAAGGTATAGTGATCAACAATATTGATTAAGTTTTTCAAAAGATATAAAAAAATGTTATCATTTGCTTTCTGAAGTAGAACACTACAGTAATTACTTTAAAAGAAGATACCTTTGATGAAATGATCAACATAATGAAGATTGGTCACCTGATGGCCATGCTCTTGAAGAATTTCAGACACTCGGGCCATCAGTAGAGAATGGCTTCCCACTAAGTACAAGACACAATTCCATTTTTGTAAAGGCAAGAATAAGTGTCTCAATGATAATGTAGGTGCGTTGGTGGCAAGAAGGAATGGAAACTGAGGCAAGAATGTGCAGAAACAAGAAAACTCTGCAGTGTACAGGTGGGGACAAGTTCCTCCAGCCCTTCTATCTCCCTTTGGGGTAACACTCACCATCACATATACCGAGACCCCTGAAATATGCCAGTTCTTCAGCAAAGACCTTTGGATGGTGAAGGTCTCCATGCCAGTGTGATGAGGATCTCTGGGTTTTGATCCTAGAAGTTGATCATTACATCAGACGCATTGTTTTTGAACTGAAGTTTATGGAGAAATTATGTCCAAAAGAAAGAATTGTAATGGTGGTAAAAACTGATAATGCATAGTTGTGGGAGTCATTTTGAAGTTTTCTAAAGGACAATCTGTCAGACGTATTTCTGAGGTCATTCTCTGGAAATTTATGCATTGTTGGTAATGTATATGTTTTTAAATGAGTTCTAAAAACAGTCCTGGTAACAGGGTTTTGAACCCAAGTCCTTTAGATTCAGAGGATTTGGGCATAAAGTCTCCCTTTTTGCAAACCTAAGTTTTAGAACTGTTGGATTCATTTACTAAGCACAAATATGAAAGCAGAAGAAATCTAGGAGATGACCAAAGTTTTCTAGGTACCTATAGTTGGTACATTACTTGTCTCTGGTCAATCCTGGGACCCCTAGGAAACAGTAGTTGGGTTCTTGTGAGATACACTCACTTTATTCTATCACTGTTTTGCGAAGCCATGTTCTATTTGGGGCATCAGTCTTGAGTATATGAATGTCAACAGAAGAGAAAGTCAGATAAAGTGAGCAGAAATGGCAATCATATGAAGTTAGAAGTTAGAAATTGTTTGGGGGAAGAAAACCACCATGATTATTAAATTGGAGTGGTTTGTGGAGGGAGAGAAATTTACATCCATATTGGTGTAATAAGGAAGGACATTAACGTGTAGTAATGAGTGAATGTGTAGTTCCTGTTCACATTTTACTCAGCATTAGAACTAGGTACCAGAGGAAAAGAAACAGAGGGTACCCACAGGGCACCAATATGGCAGGTATTAATGAGCAATAGTGCATTAGCCTAGGGTAATGGTGAGAATTCCAGCAATGCACCCACTAATTCAGTAACTGTCTCCTGGAAGAGAATGGGGAGAGACAACAGATGTTTTCAAGGGGTGAAATTTCTTCATTCAGTATTTTGGACAGCTAGAGAAAGCACATATCACAAATGGAGCTAGAACAGTACATTTGGGTTTGTTTTTTAATCTTCACAGGATTTTGTTTAAATGTGTGCAAATTCTTTGTGAGAGACTTTGAAGAGTACAAAAGGCAGCTCTGGTATTAACCCCTTGTCTCCATCTCAGAACAGGGGAAGAAAAATCTGATGTACACACTTTGGTTCTCTCAAGCACTCCACTCCACAGATCTGGCTTTCTAGCTGTGCTCTAAGGGAAAGCACTTTCATTTCAGAAAGATTTGAAGAAGTGGCTCAAGGAAACTTCTTCTTGTGATCATTCTGAAATATTGATAAATATTTAGCTTCTCTGTTCTATTCCATTTGTTGACAACTGAAATAATAATGGGCACAAAAAATCCAGAATTAACATCACTATGAGTCTTTTAAAAACTTACAGAACCTTAAACAAAAAACATAGTCCCCAAGAACTCAGTTGAGCAGGGTTCTCTCTGCTGGTGAGTCATTTTCTCAAAGTCACCTAGGAAGAAAAAGTTTCTGTATGTGTGTCCACCAAGACAAGAACACCTAGCCTTGGGTTCTGGAGAGACTAAAAATGCTCACTTTCTACTAAAAGCAAAGGTACATCTCTAGGAAATTAAGGGTGAGCCTATTAACCACCCTGACCTAAAAGAGGTGATAGAGGTTTTTAGTCCAGAACTGGAGCTAACCCTCTGTAACCAGCCCTGTATAAAGGGGAATACTTCAGAGCACTTAGAAGAAAATGGGAAAAAAAGGAAGGCCCCATTTTTTACAGAATGAATTCCACTTCTCTATGCCAAAGAGTCACTTCTGAACCTAACAGTGCTTGTTCTGTTTTCCCTATTCGTTATTATTTCCCAATTTTTCTCAAACCCTAGAAGCACAGGAATCCTAGGCTGTCAGGTTACTAAATTTTCCAGACAAAAACTTACCCAACACAGACATTGTCAGAATTTTAGCAGATTCTGAGAACAGTATCCCAGGAAGAAAGAAGGTGATTAGATTCAGCATCCTCAGGCCAGTCATACTCATTCTTCTAGATGCCACAGATCAGACCCAAGATGCTGTACACCATGAAACCTAGAGGCCTTTAAAGAATTCTGTTCACTTCTGCATAACTGATCTGGCTGTGAACTTGAGAATAAGAAAATGGATTCTGCCTGTCCTCCCTTCTCTTTGCACAATGATCTTCTGCTCCTTCTCGCTTGGTCCATGCCAATTGGATATTTTACCCTCACCCTTCCAAATCAAAGTTCTTGGAAAAGAACAGAGGGAAAGCTAATTATTCATCCTGCTCTGTCTGTATACTCACTTCTTGTCAGATAAAAAAATAAACTAGGAATTTAGTTAGAGACCTTACAAAATGATGACAAAGATAGCTCCTTGGAAATAATTGAGCCCAAACTTTTCTCCTAACTGAATTCAACAAGAAATTTATTTATTACCTTACTTATGTAACTGTAACCCCATCTGTAAATCACATTGACAATAAAAAAAATAATTGAACCCAAATCTCTTTTGGGATTCTTTCCTCAACTTACTATGTTGTAAGTCCTTTATACTACACTCATCATAACTATTATCCTTGGTACCAGTTTAAAATCCTTGATTATGTTTTCATGTTCATGATCTCAGAAAATATGCAAGAGAAAACAGCTACTATGGTTTGGCACTTTTTTTATAAGATACTAACTCATTAAAAGATGCTAAGTCCAACTCTTACCTGGAGCATTTAACCTCTAAGGTTAAAGCCATAATTTTGAGTGAATATCATAAAATATAATTGGGAATTTGTCACAGGACAGCTGGACACAATGTGATCTACAGTTATACTTGCATTCTCTCCTCAAACCTATCTGTGCGCATGCACTTGCACACCAGACCTGGGCTTGAATTCAGCATGTGAGCACTGTCCTTGAGCAGCTATGTTCAAGGTTAGCATTCTATCACTTGAGCCACAGCTCCTCTTCCAGCTTTCCTGGTGATCATCAACTGAAGAAAGAATCCCGTAGTCTTGGAAAAAAAATTATATTAAGTGAAGTAAGCCAAGCCCAAATGAAACATAGGTCCCATGGTTTCTCTTATTTGCAATAACTAGTATATGTCTGAGACAAGCAGAAAAGGTCATATAAGTTGAAGTTAGGTGAGATGAGCCCCAAGATAAGGATTCAAATGGTTTTTCTTTCTTGTGATTGTTTCTAACATATTTATAAGATGATTTTTTTTGTTGCTTTGTATGTCCCTCTCCCATGGTATAACCCCTGATTTCACTGTATTTGATGTTGGTATAATTTGTGGAGGGGAAGGGAAGAAACAAATCGTTTAAATAGGGATACAGGTGGACCCATTACAACAATGAGATGTACAAGCCGTTATGTCTAAAAACGGAACTTTATAACTTTGGCTGGGGGAGGGGGGAGTAGGGGGATGAGGGTGTGGGGTGGGAAGGGATGGGAAAGGGAAACAAAGGAGGAGGCCACAATACTTGATAAGAAATGTACTCATTACCTTGCTCATGTAATTGTAACAATAAAAAATAAATTTACAAACAAGAAGGAAACAAAAAGAAAACAAGATAAGGGACTGGCTGTACCAGTGCTCACATACCTTCAATCTGTCTAACCTTAAACGTCTCCTAATGCATTATGATGGTTAGTTTTAGGTGTCAAATGGTAAAGCATTATCTTAGGGTATGTCTGTGAGGGTGTTTCTGAAGAGAATAGTGTTTCAGTTAGTGGACTCAGGAAGAAAAGTGCATCCCTTCCAAGGTGTTTGTCTACCATACAATATGCTGAGGGCACAAGAGAACATAGAAGGGGTAACATTGATCAACATACATTATATTCATAAACTGCTTTGCTAAATAGGAACTCCTTTGCACAATGACTTAAAGATTCTTTCTTACAAAAGCAACAGAGAAGTGAATTCCTGCCTTCTGTCTCTGGAGCTGGGATATCCACTTTGTCCTGTCCTAAGATATTTAAATACCTTTTTTTATAGTCTTTAAATTCTAGGATTATGTAGCAACTCCTAGGTACTCTGACCATCTGCCTTGGACTAAGGCAGATATAGTTACTCTCTACAATAGCATGAGTCAATTTCTCTAAAAAATATTCTTTCATATGTATTTCTGTCTTGAAGCAACACAAATATAATTATATGATATATATGATTATGGCAATACATATAATTATAAAATGATTTGTTTCCTAACTCTAAATTGCTTCTTTATGCAGTGGTTTTACCTTAAGCTAACCAGATGCCACATCTTATTCTTCAGCTGAACATAGAATCATAAACACTAGAAACAAAATACCTGCAAATCTAAATACTTCCATCCCCATTAGGAAGTCAGAAAGTGAACTAAAATAAGTGAAACAATTATGTCTTGTGTTCCTGAAACATGTGCCAAAAAAATTAACTGGAATGCTAGATCAAGGGCTAATGATCAAGCATGGTAAATGATTAGTTCTGGTAGCATAACTAAATTTTTTTAAAAACTTAACCCTCAAACAAAAGAAATTTCAATGATAATCATATAAAGATGTTAAGGAGTTTCTGCTAATTTTGGAATGTGTTACAATATTTCTATAATATTAAAAAAGGAGACAGAGATGCATTTACAACATTGACAGAAGTGTTATAATATCTGGAGTTTCCATCAAACTACTGTGTGCAAAGGGAATGGAATGACAAGGAAATAGATATAGAATGGAGAGAAATTAGGTGAAGCAATTCAATACCTACAAATGGTTGAAATTTCATTAAGAAATTAAGAAATAATCCTAATATCACCTTAGCACCTTGATAATGAAGATTATCTCACTGGGAATATATAATATCTGCAAAGACTATTCTTAATATGTATTTATTATGACATGGCATGATAGTTTACAGAAAACATTAAGGCAGAAATGATATTGTTTCATTCTTTGTATAACTTTTTCTTCATTTCATTGATTATTTCTTGAATATTTATTTATTTACATTTGCTAATATTTGGTTTAACAAGTTTGTTTTTCTAAGGAGTTTGAAGAATATCACGAGGCTATTTATTTGAGAGATCTCTCTCTTTAAAACTTATGTGCTCATAGCTCTAAACTTTCATCTTAGCACTCTCTTTTCTGGAGCCCAAAGGTTCTGGTAGGTTGTGTTCTGATTTTTACTAAATTATAACAACCTTTGGATTTTCTTCTCTCCTTTAATGATTTAGTCATCATTCAACAATGTATGATTTAGGCTCCATGTGTCAAGATATTTTGCTCCTATTTTTCTCCTTTAGAAAAATTGTTTTTTACATAAAAAGTGATACATACAAAAAATCTTTTGTTGTTTGATTGTACTAGTGATGTAGTTAATGCTGGTTTTGAGACAGGGTCTCATTATGTGACCCAAGCACATGATCCTCTTTCCTCATGACTCATGATTCTTTTTCAAGTTACAATTACTGGGATTAAAAACATATACTCTATCTCTTAGTGAAAAGTATATATTTTTATTTTAAATACAATTTTTTAAATTTTTATTTATTGTGAAAATATCATACAGAGGGGTTACAATTACATGGGCAAGATAATGAATACATTTCTTATCAAGCATTGTAGCTTCCTCCATTGTTTCCCCTTCCCATCCCAACCCATCCTTCCCCTGCCTCCCTACCCAATCCTGCCCGCCCCCACCCTCCGCACCAAAGTTGTATTGCTGTAGCTAGGCATTCTAATACTAGATTGAAGAGAAGTGGAGAGAGTGGAAATCCTTATCTCATTCCTGAGTTAAGAGGAAATGGCTTTAGTTTTTCACCATTAAGTATAATGCTGGATGTAGGTTTGTCATATACAGTCTTTATTGTATTGAGGAATGTTCCCTGGATTCCTAATTTTTCCAGAACCTTCATCATAAAGCGGTGTTGGATCTTGTCAAATGCTTTTTCTGCATCTATTGAGATAATCATGTGGTTCTTATCCTTGCTCCTGTTGATGTGATGAATTATATTATTTGATTTGTGTATATTGAACCAGCTTTGCATCCCTGAAATGAATCCTGTTTGATCGTGGTGTATGATTTTTTTGGATGAATTGAAGTCAATTGGCCAAAATTTAGTTGAGAAGTTTTGCATCAAAGTTCATCAAAGAAATGGGTCTATAGTTCTCTTTCTTTGATGAGTCCCTGCCTGGTTTTGGGATGAGGGTTATGATGGCTTCATAGAATGAGGTCGGTAGTGAACTTTCTCTTTCAATTTCATTGAAGAGTTGGAGGAGTATTGGTGTGAGCTCTGCTTTGAAGGCCTTATAGAATTCCGCTGTAAAACCATGTGGTCCTGAACTTTTCTTAGATGGGAGGTCTCTTATTGCTGTTTCTATTTCAATGCTTGATATGGGCCTGTTAAGATGGTTTAACTTATCTTGGTTTAGTTTTGGCATGTCAATATTTGCTAAGAAAAGGTCCATTTCTGTCAAGTTCTCAAACTTATTAGCATAAAGTTTTGAGAAGTATTCCCTTATAATGTTCTGCATCTTGGTTGTTTCTGTGGTGATGTTTCCATTCTCAACTCTGAGTTTATTTAATTGGGTGTGTTCTCTTCTTTTTCTGATAAGATTTGCTAAGTGTCTGTCAATTTTGTTCATTTTTTTGAAGAACCAACTCTTTGTTTTGTTGATTCTTTCTATAGTTTTTTTTTATTCTAATTCATTCAATTCTGATTTATTATAATTATTTCTTTCCATTTACTGGATTGGGGTTTATCTTGCTGCTCTTTTTCAAGGAGGCTCAGATGTCTCATTAAATTGTTGGTTTCAGATCTCTCCTATTTGTTGATGTAGGAACTCAGAGCTATAAACTTGCCTCTGAGTACTGCCTTTGCTGTGTCCCAGAGGAGTTGGTAATTTGTGTGCTCATTTTTGTTGAATAGCATGAACATTTGAATTTCCTTTCTAATCTCTTCCATGACCCACTCATGATTCAGCAGTGTGTTGTTCAGCCTCCATGTGTTACAGGACTTTCTTTGGTGGCTTTTGGTGTTGAGTTCTAATTTTATTCCCTTGTGGTCAGAGAGAATGCAAGGTATAACTTCAATGTTTCTGAATTTGGACAAGTTTGCTTTGTGGCCTAAAATGTGGTCTATTTTAGAAAATGTTCCATTTGCTGCTGAGAAAAACGTGTATTCTGATGCTGCTGGGTGAAATATTCAATTAGATGTCTGTTAAATCTAGTTGATCTATGCAGTTGTTTAGATCTGGGGTTTCTCTGTTGAGTTTTTGCCGAGTTGATATATCTAGTGGGGAAAGTGGTGTGTTAAAATACCCAACAATTAATGTCTTTGGATGTATGTGGGATTTGAGGGAAAGTAGTGTTTCTTGGATAAATTTGGGTGCTCCGTTGCTTGGTGAATAGATATTTAGAATTGGAATATCCTCCTGAAGCAGAGATCCCTTAATTAGTATGTTGTGACTTTCTTTATCTCTCCTCACTAATTTTAATTTGAAGTCTATTTTATCTGATATTAGGATTGCAACTCCCGCCTGTTTATTGGGGCTGTTTGCTTGGTAGAATTTGTTCCAGCCATTCACACTGAAAATGTGTTCGTTTTATGGGCAAGATGTGACTCCTGAAGGCAGCAGATAGAAGGATCTTGCTTTTTAATCCAACTAGACAGTCTATGTTGCTTAATTGGAGAGTTAAGTCCGTTAATGTTGAGAGATATGCCTGAGAGGTATTTGGGTGTTCCTGCCATTTAATCCACCTTCTTGCGGGCTGCAGCTACTGGGTTCTTCCAATGGTTCTTGGATTCTCAGTTAGGGTCCAGTTTCTTGGCCTTTATTGTGGTCTTGTTGGTTTTCTATGTGTAGGACATCTTTAAGAATCTTTTGTAGGGCTGATTTGGTGGAGATATATTGTTTCAATTTTTCTTTGTTATGGAAGATTTTTATTTGACCTTCAGTTATGAAGGAGAGTTTAGCTAGGTACAGTATTCTTGGTTGATAATTTTTTGTCTTTAGGGCATGGCATACATCATTCCAGGCTCTTCTTGCTTTGATTGTCTCTGCTGAAATCTGAGGTGATTCTAATTGTTTTCCCTTTATAGGTGATTGATCTTTTCTTCTTGACAGCATTAAGGATCTTTTCCTTGGTCAAATTGATCCTGTGTGGATTATAATGTGACAGTGGGATGTCCTATTCTGGTCTGGTCTATTTGGGGTTCTAAAAGCTTCTTGTATCTGAATAGGCCTATCTTTTGCATGTTTGGGAAGTTCTCTGCTAGGATCCTGTTAAACAAATTTCCTAGACAATTAACTTCTGTTTCTAGGTGCTCCTCCAAACCCATTATCCTCAGATTAGTCCTTCTGATGGTGTCTTCCAAGTGTTGAATAGATCTATCATATTTTTTGGACTTGTCTTGGATGGTTGTATGTTCTTTCTCTATAATATCTAGGCTGTCTTCAATCCCCGAGATTCGATCTTCTGCATGGTCTGCTGTCAAGACTTTTTACTTTGCTTTTTATTTCTTTTCCTTCTAATTGGTCAGCTTTGATGGCTTCAAATTCATTGTTGAAGCTTTGTTTTAGATCTTGTATGAACTTCTTTACTTCCTTAATTTGGTGTTCAGTGTTTATTCTCAAATCACTTAGTTGATTGGTTATGGTTTCCTTGGACTCCCATTCCTTCTGTCCGCGTCCATTCAGCATTCCCTTTGTGGTCTCCCTGACTTCCTTCAGCTCTTTGTTAATGGATTCCATGAATGCCTTTAGTGATCTTTGTGTATTCTCATCCTTCTCTCTCAATTCCTGTATTATTCTTTGCTTAGCTTCCTCATGTTCACGCCATTTCTGTAGTTCTCTTTGAGTGTTCTCAGCCTGCTCACACCATTCCTGCCTTTCTCTTTGAGTGTTCTCAAGCTGCTCACACAATTCCTGTATCAGTTTTTGAGTAGCTTTCTCACACTCATGATATTCCTGTATTAACTTTTGGTTTGCATCCTCTCTCATACAGATTCCTTTGTAGGTTTTTAATATTTTATTTACCATGTTTGCCAGCAGTGTTTGTAGATCTATTTGGGAACTCTCCTCTGGATTATTCATTATCTGTTCTGTCCCCTGATAATCATGAGTGGGAGTTCAGATACCCAGACTTGCCATTTTTGTTGTGTTTTTTTGGCTTACTCTGCCCATTTGGGATGAAAATAACACCAGTTTTGTGGTAGAACACTATCTTAAGGCAAGCATCAACCAAAGTCTGCATTTGCACAGTCAATAGTCTGCAGATACAATCTAGTTCAACAGATATATCTATTCAACATCAAATAACTATATATTAATGGGCTATGAACTGCAAAGAAGAATTTGGCAAACTAGAAATTATTAGTCTTAGGAAGAAATGTGGGTAAAAATAGGAATAGAGGGATGTGGGAAGGCACAGGGAGAGTTAACTAAACTAATTCCTAATCTCAAAGTGGGAAATAGGTTGGTTAGGATGAAAGTAGATAGAGAGAAAAAAAGAAGTAAGAGAAAGAGAAAAAAAGAGACAAGAAAAAATAGAAAAGCAAAAATTAAAAAATAAAAAGTGCAGTGCTTAAAAATTATGCAAATTTGAAAACGAAATACTCAGAGAAGAACGTGGATATAATGAGAGAAGAGGAGGGATATAAAGGAGACATGAAAAACTTAAAAATAAAAGTACTTAAAATATTATATAGGTATAAAGAGGTAGTACTGCTATTAAGGAATTTAAGTCTCAGAGGTTTTGAATTGAGTTATAAATTTCTGGATTAAGTGTGTACACAATGGAGGATAAGGTCTAATAATCCACTACGGGTATATCTGAGGAGGTGCAGAACAGCAATTAAGTTACACAAAGAAGAACGAAAGAGAAGAAAAGGTGAAAAGAATGAGAAAGGAAGAAAAAAGGATCAAAAGTTCAGTAGAGCTAAATATAAAACAAAAAAAAATTTTAGAAAGAAAAGGCACACACACTTATACCCCTAAAATAAAAATTATAAGAGAAAAAAAAGTTACTAGAAAATAATTTTTTAAAAAAAGGTAAAATTAAAAAAAAAAAAGTTTTAGAAAAAATTTTTTATAAAAGGTACCAAAAAAAAAAGTTCTTTGATTTTTTTTTAAGGAGGGGTGGGAAGATCCTGTATCTCCCTTGTGTCCATAACCAGCCTCTTGTTGGAGTCTCTGTCTGCTTGTGGTGTTTGATTTTCCTGTGGCTTGGTTGGTTTCTTAAGTCAGTTTGTTTGAGCAGGCAGAAAAATGCTCCACTTTACCCAGGATTTTGTGATCTTCCTCCCAGGCTGGTTCAATGGGAGGGAGAACTGCTTTGAGTATCACAAAAGAGGGAGATGGCTGTTTCCTCAAGTTTCTAGATGTTGTGGTGAGGCTAGGTTCTGGGTAGAGTTGAGGCCTTTCAGCAAACAGTAGCTTTTCCCTGGGAGGCTAGCTTGTGAGAAACTCACAGAGCCCAGCCTGGAGCCATTCATAGGGTTTATGTTTACTGAATTTCAATTGATTGTTGAGGCTGCTAAAGGGAGGGGCAGCCTCTGGCTCTGTTTACCCAGTGAAGAAAGCCACTTCGGGCTGGCTGCCTGAGCTAGGTGACTTTTCCCTGGGTAGAGCTGAGTCTGGCAGGTCAGATTAGGTTGTTGTGACCTGCTAAATGACTCAAGTTTTCTTCCAAGGCCTGAGTTGGAGCTAGCAGCTCAACCAGGCCTGTGTCTGTATCAAAGATGGAGATATCCAGTAGTGGGGAGGGAGGGGTGGCCTTCCCTCCTCTGCTCCCTGAGAAGGAGTGAGGACGTCAGGCTTCTACTCATGAGTCTTGGTTCCTGGGTCGTCTCTGGTCTGCGAACTGCAGGATGAAGATGTCTGCTCCTTGTCGGTTATGGCTGGTGTTGAGTAGAATCTGGCTCCTTCATCCTGGACTCACTGTGTTGCAGGTATGGCGGCTATATCCAGTGCCGCCACCACTGCTCCGGCGGCTGCTCGCAAGTGCTCAGATCTGTCTCCTTGCCTGGATTTTCCCTCTCTGGCCTAACACTCTGTACTGTGATGGCACACTTGGTGTGATTCTCTGGCTTAGGACTGTTCACTGGAACTCTAAAAACTGCTTTCTATGCAAGAGCTTGTTTTGCCTCCAGCTTCTCCTCTGCCATCTTCCTGGAACTCCGGAAAAAAAAGTTTATTTTTTTATCAGTCAAAAATCTAACTAAAATTAATTGCTTCCTGCATCCCCTTTTCTCTGTATTTTATCTATTACTAATGTCTAATAAAAAGTTTGTTCCATATGTGAAGTCTGAGTATTGTCAATTTTCACTTTTACTTTTACTTCACTTACTTTCACTCCCACTTTACTTTCTGAGCCTCATCTGTAAAATTTATGTGGAAAGGACCAATATGTCCTATTGATTAACAAGTGTTTCAAACCAAATAATCTAGAATAAAAACAAGATTAAAGTGAGGGAACTGTCACTTTAATCACACTTAGGAGTTTCCATAATTTGTATTTAGTGACAGAGTATTGAGGTTGTATCAGTATTTTGGGGTCATGAGCCTCATCCCAAACCTATTTGTGTCTCAGGTTGAATTATATATCTCCATTATAGTATGAACTATAAATGACTCTATCTCAGCAGTGATTCTCAATGTAAAGAGTTACCAGTTTTAAGACAGCCCAGTGAAACGAATAGCGTACCATGCCCACATCCAACTTCTACAAATATGTGTGATATGAAGACCACTGCAAAGGCTTTTCCTTCCACTGTGGACAGAAAGATTCTGATGAGCAGAGTTAGGGTTGCAGCATACTGAAGAGCTCATTCAAACTACACGTGAAGCTCAGGTCTCTAAAAATAACTACAAGGAAGAAAGTTGGGAATTTTTAGAGGAAGAAACTTACAAATACAACTAAGTTTTGTTGATAAACACCACACTCAGGTGTACCTGATAAGAACCAAAGCAGAGACAATGAATTTGGAGACAAGTACAAAAAACAGAGAAGCATTATATAGACTTTTAGTAATTTAATATTTGTTGTACATAAAATGCCTACATTAATAACTATATAATCAGATAAGAGGCACTAATACAAATGATCTAATCCATTCTGGAGTAAAAGTTACAGACACATAAGAAAATCTCATTAAGCAAGGAATACGCCTTCTATACTCTTAATGGGTTACTAAGTGTAAAAATAGAAACCAGGTGAATGTTCAGTCTTAACTACAAACTACATATACTGTGCGCTCTTAAAATTCACTTCCTATAATATTGCCTACTGATCATACTACTCTTATCTACAAAAGACTAAAATTAAGTATTAAGTATTCAGCACCTCCAATCAGATTGACACCTATTAATGCCATGAGTCTACTGAAACATAATAAAATCATCAGCATTACACCAAGTAACTCAAACAGAATCTTCAATGATTAAAATCCATTGTAAAAAGAAACTATTTCTAGAAAACTGATTGTCCACTCTTTCTCATTTAAAAGTCCCAATTTTAACTACTGTGAAACCTAGAAAGAAGAAAAGATTCTTCTTGCTTTATTTCCACAGCCTTTACACTATAGTCCTACATATTCATTACACATCCTCAAGGCTGTTGAAACCACTCACCACATGTCAATATTGCAATGAAAGTTTTGAACAATATGTTCTATCCATTACCTATTGCAACAGTCTCCTAGTTCCAACATACCTTCATTTTGGTTTTTGAAAGTATAAAGATCACCTTTAACTAGCTAATCATATAATTGTGGTATACTTCAAATGTCCCACCCATTATCTGTGAACAAGACCTTAATTATAGCCAAATTTCCCCAGGATCATCATGTGGACATTGCAGAAGGCACATTCTCCTCCAAGGAGTGCACTGGAACACTCACTGAATACATATGTTGGGCACATTCCTAAAATCCATATACACAATGGAGCTCACAAAGGATCTATGATAGCTCCATCACAAAATAGAAGGCAGGGAGGTCACTTAAATGACATTTCTAGGAAGAAATGCTTATTTAGCTTGATACTCCAACACTATTGAGCGCCTTTCAGAATGACAACCTGAGTAGATTCCTGGATTATTTTCCCAACAAATGATGAAAATTAGAGAAAAGGGGCAAGAGAGAGAAAAGGAGAAGGGGAAGGAAGGAGCAAGCAAGTGAGCAAGCACATGCAAGAGACAGAGACAGACAGAGAGACAGAAAGAGTCTAGAAGTTCCTGAAATGTTTTCAGAGTGTCTGCTTTGACTTCAAGGTCTTTGATCCATTTGGAGTTGATTCTGATGCAGGGTGATATATAAGGATCTAGCTTTAGTTTTCTACAGGTGTTTAACCAATTTTGCCACCACCATTTACTAAAGAGGCTGTCTTTCTTCCATTCTATTTTTTTAGCTCCCTTATTGAAGATTGGGTGGCTCTAGGTCTGTGGGTTCATTTCTGGATGTACAGTTCTATTCCATTGGTCTTCAGATCTGTTCTTGTGCCAGCACCAAGCTGTTTTGATTACTACGGCTTTGTAGGAGAGTTTGAAGTTTGGTGTTGATATTCCTTCAGCATTGTTCTTTCTGCTAAGGTTTTTGCTAGTCAGGGTCAAAAGACTTAAAGAGAGACTTCTCTGAAGAAGAAATAAAAATGGCCAATAGACACACGAAGAAATGCTCAACTTGTCTAGCCATAAAAGAAATGCACATCAAAACAACATTGAGATTCTGCCTCACCCAAGTTAGAATGGCTATAATCAAGAACTCTAATAACAACAGATGCTGGAGGGGATGTGGCCAGAAGGGAATCCTACTGCATTGTTGGTGGGAGTGTAAACTTGTTCAACCACTTTGGAAAGTAGTATGGAGGTTCTTCAAAAGACTCCACATAGAGCTCCTCTATGACCCAGCAATCCTACTTTTAGGCATTTACCCAAACAATCACAAACACAGCCATACTAAAGCTACCAGCACAACTATGTTTACCACAGCATTATTCACCATAGTTAAGATATGGAACTAACTCAGATGCCCCTCACCAGATGAATGGATCAAGAAAATGTAGTATATATACACAATGGAATTCTATGCCTTCCTCAGAAAGAATGACACCACCCCATTTGTTAGGAAATGAAAAGACTTGGAAAAAATTGTAAGTGAAGTAAGCCAGACCCAAAGAAACATGGGTCCCATAATTTCCCTTATCTACAATAACTAGAATATGTCTAGGACTAGCAGAAGAGGTCAAAGCTATATACATATGACCACATAACCTGATGCTAAGCAAAATGAATCCCAAGATAGGGACACAAGAGTTTTTTTCTTGTTGTTCTTTTCAATGTACTTATAATGTAGTATGTGATTTTTTTTTTTGTTTCTTTGTATGTTCTTCTCCCATGGTACAACCCCTGTTGTCACTGTATTTGATTCCGGTGTCCTGAATCTTATATATACATTTTTCTAATTTGGGGAGGGAGAGGGAAATTTCAAAAAATGGTGAAATAAGGATACAGGATGACCCATTGCAACACTGAGACACTATGTTGAAAACAAACTTTACAACTTTGTGGAGTGGGGTGAGGAGTTGGGGAGGTGGGAGGAAAGGGATGGTAGGGGAAAAACAAACAAGGGGGTAACTATGCTCGGTAGGAAATGGACTCATTACCTTGCTCATGTAACTGTAACCCCTCTGTCCAGTATCTTTACAATAAAAATACATATTTAAAAAAAAGAGTCTAGAAGTATTTCTAAAGAATCAAGCAACAAAGTAAAGTACTCAAAGATTCAAAATTTCATGGAAAGCATCTACATCACTTTTTTCTCCCAACACTAGGGGCAAATTCAGAATCAGGGACATAGGTTGATAAAATTCAAAGTATGTAAAGTGGAAATATAACTCAAAGACAGACATCTTGTATCTTCAACCTCAGTTCCCAAGCGATAGCCTTAAGATTTTTTTTAACATTAACAAATGAGACCATAAAGCACAATACTTCAAAAATACTTCTAATGGCTTTATGTATGAACTTGGCAAAGCTGTAGTACAAAGTTATTTAATCAAATACCAATGGAAGACATTGGCAGGAAAGTTCTTATGGTCACCATCTATAATGAATTTAAACAAAATTGCTGCTATAATAGAGTTGCCTAATACAGTCATTTAAGACATTCTATCCAATAATTTCAAATACGAGAAACTGACATACCCAAGAGGAAAATGAAATGCTTCAAGATGACATTATTCTTTATGTTTGAGACGTTTCCTTTGTCTTGCTTGCCCTAGTCACATTGAACTTTCTAGCATCCCAAATCATTGAGCTATACTGTACTGAATCTATAGGTTAAGTTAGGAGCAACTCTCATTTTGAAAAGATTGAGTTTCCCTGTCCACGAACATGGATTATCTCTCTACTTTGTTGATTTCTTTCTTCAGAGCTTTGTTTTTCTCATATGACGCTCATAGTTAGGCTGGCTAGAGTTCTATCCCTTTAATTGATCTTTTCAAAGAATGCAGTTTTGCTCTGTTTCTCTCTGCTCTCTAGCTGCTCTTTTCTAGCTCTCTCTGCTCTCTTGCTGCTGTTCGTTTCTAGCTCTCCCTGCTCTCTCTGCTCTCTGATCTCTCTCTGTGCTCTCTCTCTCTTCTCTCTCTCCCCTCTCCCTGCTGCTCTTTCCTCTCTCTTTCCCAGCCACATGGAGTGCCAACCTTGCCTGGTCCCAGCAGGTCTACTGAATAAACCTACCCCTTACCTGAAAAAAAAAAAAGAATGCAGTTTTGTTCATTTTTTTCTACTACTTTATCATTTTAACTTTCACTGGATTCTACTCACATTTTATCATTACTTTTGTTTTAATTATAGGCACAAGACCAAGAATATAAAACCAAAAGTACATATAAGTATTTATCTTAAAACACTTGTTATATAAAATTTGCTATATTTAAAAGGAAAAATACCTATTTTAAAGAACTATCTCAAATAAAGTAAAATGCATAAATAATTAGCAAAATCCATTGTAACTTATAGAAATGTAGTTTATTTCATGCAGTTACTTAATTTCATTTAACAACTATCATATAAACACCTCAAAAAATTCATTACATCACAATAAGTTACACTATTACAAAGAAACTACCAGTCAATTTAGTTTGTCAAAATCAAACCGAGAACATTATGCATAGATAAGACCAAAGATTCTACCTCACTTAGCACTTTGCAACTTTTTATAAATATACATTATAAGTGTAATGAGAATCTGCACAGAAAAATGATCAAATCTACAATCCACTGATCAAATAGGAAACCTGTCATTACATATCAGATAGTAAGAGGTGAGTAAGATAAATTTGGTATCATGCATCAAAACTGAGCATAGTTGACAATTTGAAAACTTTGATTGGATGCACATCTGAATAATTATCTTCTATTTTATCTAGTCAACTGAATTAGATGAAGGCAAAATAACAAGCACTTTATTAATGCAACACAGAAATTAGGCTTTTGGTATACTTTGCTTGGGTACTGGTAGTTATAAAAAGATATGAAGACATGTAGGCATATTCCAAGTTCACACTGGAGTACTAAAGAATATTGTCCCTAAGGATATAGGTTTGCTCAGATCTTATGTAAGAAAGACATTTAAACTATTTAACAGCAAGACTACAATTAATTAATAATGAAAACACATAAAAATTAAATATCAGGAAATAATAGCTCTCTTGTATTTTTTGATGCTATAAATTATAAACATATATTAGATTATAGTGATGTATACATATTCCCTACCTTCTAAGATGAGAAAAATCCTTCACGTTGGTTTCAAAATGCAGACAAAAATAAATACACTGGATTGCCTTTAACAAATAATAAATAATGCAGTGTCTCCCCCACAATTTGATATACTAAGTAAGGAAGATGCTAATCAGCTTTCAGCTGATAAATACAGTTCTAAGTGGGTAGATGAATAATGTTTCTATCAGTATTACCAACTCTAAATGGTATTATGCAGTTTGATAAATTATGATTTCACCATATACATGTCTGCCATGGTAAGCCTCTCTTTGTACTCTTGCACCAACTGCAGAAAAATAAATCTCCTTTTAGAAAATAATCTGCGATAACAATAACCACAAAAGAAAGGGTTTTCCTGGAAAAAAAACAATTTCCCTAAGGAGTATATTAATACAAGTATATATTTAAGACATTGATGGGAACTACGCCAACAGGCTTGCTCTAGTAATAATAAAAAATAACATAGCAATGGATAAAACAAATTTTTAGTTAAGCCATAGTAAATACAGAAAAAAAAGTAGAAGTGAGGACATGTTCCTGTGATGGGAAGAACAGACAGGACTAGCACATGCTCTCCTGGAAAGATGGCTCATGGAGCTCACAGTCAGGAAAGATGGCAATACTGCTTGGTTTCCCAAGACTCTGGGCAGGAAAATGTCACTGAGTTGGAAGTATCCCACCAGAGGGGACTTCATATGTCAGAAGGCATTCTGTAACTGTAAACCTATGACACTGTTCCATCTCTCTTAAGGAAAATTTTAATGATGTATATATTATTTATGAATTCTTCCAAGTTCTTACTGTTTGAGTTTCAAACATTTTTTGCAAAAATTATTACACTACTATGATTCATTTCACTCAAGTGCCCTCTTTAGTGACCTAAAAAGTATACATTGAAAAGCGTGTTTCACATTTACATTTAGACATCGTATACTTGTACACCAAAAACTGTTTTACTATTTTAGTTACAATACTGCTACTTCAAGTAGTGGGATTTGTGGTCAGAAGTAGTTCCTTTTGACTCCATTGGTCATCAAAAGCAAATGTATACACAAAAGAAAAAGCACACTAAAAATTATATTATAACCAGAAGTCTCAGAAAGAAGGGTGGTATTGAAAAAAATGATTTTAAGTTGGGCACTGGTAGCTCACAGCTGTTATCCTAGCTACTCAGGAGGCTGAGATCTAAGGATCGCAGTTCAAAACCAGTCCATGCAAGAAAGTCTGTGATACTCTTATATCCAATAAGCCACCAGAAAACAGGAACTGGCGCTGTGCTCAAGTGGTAGAGTGCTAGCCTTAAGCTGAACAGCTGAGGGACAGCACACTGGCCCAAAGTTCAAGCCCCACAACTGACAAAAAAAAAAAAAAAGATTTAATTAAAAAATGATTAAAAAAAAGAGGCAGAAAAGAACCCTAAGTCCATTTACTTCTTAACATTTAGGATTTAATGTAATATGATCCCTTAATCAAGAGATATTCAATAATGTTAAGATTTCTTGTTTTATCATTGCAATTTTCAGGAAAGATCCACTAAAATTACAAGTACAAAACTTACCTTACTGAGCAGTGTGAATTGTAATATAGTGTATTTTTCTTTTAATACAGTAGTTAACACATCATCATTCCCTAATCTATTAAAAAGTATTAAACAATGAGGTTTGCTAGTGAACTTAAATGAAATTCATTCCTCAATACACTAAAATATACTTTAAAAAACACACATGTTGACTTTCCTATCCACAATTAATGTGGATACATATTCCACTTAGAACACTTAGACAAATAGCAAAGGCCCCAAATTAATCACTTGGCAGCATTTTATAATACTTTGATTTTTAAATTCTCGGATTTATTTTTTTATAAAGAGAAAGCTTTAAAGCTTTACCACTTTTGTGAAATAAGGTTATCATGTGTGATGAAATTATCTAAAGTCATTTGAATTCATTAAAAGAGCCAAATTTAATAATTGGACTTTTTCTTATTTTACTTTTTTTTCAAAAATGCTCTATTGATAGCAAATTACATATTTTAAAAGTTAATTAGCAACTTATAGGTGATTAATGAAAATTACAGATTATTATTACTTTCTGCAATGGTTATTTTAAACTAGTGGCTTACTGAACATGCTTACCTAAAAATATTTAGAAAAATAATTTAGAAAATTCTAATCAGATATTATCATGTAAGAAAGGCATAAAAAAGTAGTTGCCAGAAATAATTCTTTAAGAAATGCACTTTGCATGTAAGGTGTATCAATTAAGTAATTTAGTAATAATATTTTCCAATAAATGTCATTACATGTTAATAACTGCAAAATGGAATCATTTTTGTACATACTATAGATTTTTATACAAGGTGGTTTAACAAATATTAACTTTTGTAGGACAATCTCATTTTGAAATCCGAATATTCTAGATCATTGAAACAACCAAAAACTGTTTTGGAACTCAAATGTCATAAAAAGATCTATATTATTTGTGATGTATATATATATAGGCCTATGCTTTAATTATTATAACCATAAGCATTTAGTAATAAAGGAAAGGAGCAAGTTTCCTTTATGTATTCCTATCAATTTACATTAGGGTATTATAAAGTAATTAGATAATTTCTTCTCTTTTCCTGTTTCTGTTTACTCCATCTGAGTAACACAACAAAACCTGATGAGAAATCACATATACTTAAAAATATTCCAAAGACTGGGTGTGACTCAAGCAGTAGAGTGCCTGCCTAGCTTGAGCCTGAGTTCAAACCCTACTTACAAAAACCAAAAAACTCACATCTCAAAGTAAATAAATGTTAACCCAAATGTTAAACAATAAAACATTATTTTCACAGGTCTTCTGATGACTTAGTCCAATAAATGTTTTTGCTTTGGAGACTTCTAAGTATCTCTGTAATACTAAGAAACCTAAATTCTGAAATAATCATTTTACCCATTCATCATCTTCAAGTACCACTAGGAAAAACAGCACAGCTAATGACCTGTTTTGTCTTTCTAAACTCCAGGACATAAACATAAATTCATTGCCTCACAATCGTTTTGTGAGGTAGATCAGTAGGCAAAAAGCATTATCTTCACTCTGCAAATGAAGAAATTGAGGCACTGAAAGGTTACAAGATCTTCCCAAGGCATGCAAGGAGTCAGCCATGAAACTGCAAGCAGTATTACATTACTGTGGCACTCTGATCACATTACACAAAAATGTGCATGTGTGTGTGTCTGTGTGTGTTAAACAGGTTAGATGACCTTAAATTCAGAGTGAATCTATCAACTGATAGTAATTTTAAAGGGCTTTAATCTTAAAGATTATAAACTCATAGATCAAAACAATCAGATAATTAGGATGATGCATTATGCTTTTCCATACCTAAACAGAACTATGTCTTCACAATTTTTACATGATAACACTCATTAAAGAACAAACTAAAAATGGAAAATTTATGACTGAGAGAAAGATTACTTTCAAGAAATATAAATCAAGTTGGGCACAGGTGGCTCACAGCTGTAATCTTAGCTACTCAGGAGGCTAAGATCTGAGGATTCAGGTTCAAAGCCAGCCTGGGCAGAAAAGTTTGTGAGACTTTTATCTCCAATAAACTACTCAGTAAAAATCTGGAAGTAGCGCTGTGGCTCAAGTGGTAGAGCACTATTTTTGAGCACAAGAGGCTCAAGGACAGCTCACAGGCCCTGAGTTGAAGCCCCATGATTGGCAAAAAAAAAAAAAAAGGAAAGAACCATAAATCATATTCTTAGGATGACCATATAATTGAACTTCAATAAAGAAACTTGAGAGTTTAAGGGAGCACTAGTCATAATTACAAGGATAATAGATAATAAACTGAGACTATCCTGGGCAAGTTTAAATATGGTCACCCAATGTAGAATTGATTCTGAAAGAATTACAGATACTTTAGGACCATAAAAAATTCCCGGCAAGTACGTTGTGCTCAATCATATTCACCAGTGTGTCAAAAGATAATATCTGTTTGGCTTAAACACAAAGGTTAAAATAGTCAATTTAAAATTATAAGCACATTTAAAAATTATTATTACAGATTTCCATTTTAATATTATTTTGCTATTTTCTATAAGCCCCAATTTAAGTTCTAGTAATAAAAGTAAATGCATTCATATTTTTGCTTTATATAACCAGATGTTTTCTTTTCAAAAAGTGAAAATGGGCACCTTTAAGTAGTAGAGAATTTTTGTGGAATTCTTTGGCTATTAAAAAAAACAAAAAACAAAAAAAAAACCTCCTATTTACCATTAGTGCTTAGAGTTTCTCCTTGAATGGAATAATCAACACTTATGCCAATATGGTAATACCAAAGGTGAGTTTTCTTTCTAAAATGAAAATCTTTTCAAAGCAATAATACCAAAAACATTTTTAAAAATGTTTTTTTAAAAAAGACTGAAAAGAATGACATATTACTTAATTAGAGAACACATGCTAAAGACATTGTCAGTGGATGTATAATCTTAGTTATACATGCAAAAAATCCCATTAATTTGCATACATATTTGAAAAAGAGCTTCTTACATTCAGCTATGTCTGATAAGACTTATTTTAAGACATTGGTTTCGTGAATACCAACATTATCTGAGGTCTTCTTTCACATATGTTTCCTTAAGTAAGTACAAGTTGAACCTACGTTTTAGAAACAGCAAAAATGTAAATCGTAATTACAAAACTGCGTTATCACTTAGTGTGACGTATGGCTTCCTTGAACCTTTGCCTCCTGAAAAAAAATTAATCTGAAACAAACTTAATTACACATTCTCAATATACATTGGTCTTTATCATGAGTCAAACCCTTCCACTATAGGTGTACTTCTAAGGCAGATACTTAGAGAATGGTATGTAACAAATCCTATTAGCAAAGATGATACTCAATTCAGTGAACTAAACAACCTATTAGTACTAAGATGTAATTAATTATCTGTAACGTTTTGTTTTCCTGACACTTTTTATCAAGAGTACAGAGGAATTTTGGGAGCACACAAACATCCATAAAGGCTGAACTGATGTGTTGTTTTAGATTAGTTGTTCCATAATTTTTTTTCTGATTTTAAATATCTTCAAATATTACACTGGAGGACATTGAAAGATATCGACCACCAGGCTGATACCTAAAAGATGAACAAAAAAATTATCTGAATCATCAAACGTAAAAAAGGAAAAAAGAAAATATATTGTTTCAGTAAAAAAAAAAAAATCAAGTCAATAGCTGAAAGTAAAAACTTACTATTTACTTAACTGTAAATCAACCAAAAATGGTGTCTAGAGTACATGTAAGACAAAGTGAAGAATATTTTTTAAAAAAGGACAAATATAAGATGCATCCAGGAGATTGTTAGTTTAATAAACTTAATTATCAAATATAAATAGAATATTCTTGTTTTGCTACTTATAGATAATAATACATTAAACATCTTTATGTATGTGATAATTTGCTTTTATTTTCTCATGGGACAGTTGGAAAAGATACAGTCTCTAATATCTGAGTTTTCCTGAATTGCCATTTATAAGCTGTTTATGTATTTAAAATGCAACTGGATTTCAACCACAAATAAAATATTGTTAAAGTATTTAGATTGTGTCTGATATCAAGATATAATTATGTCACAACTGATAAATTAAATCAACGTTATAATGAGATTGTCATAGATATAATTCTTTGCTACATATATTCAACTTTTTTCTTATTTATAACACTAGTGTTATACTGTATAATTATACAGTATATAATTTTGTAATTATAATTATAAAATAATATAATAGTATATAAATATAATATATGAAGATACCAATTCCAATTCCCACTATTTGAATGCTAAATTTTCAAATATAAAAGAATTAGAGGGCAAGAAAAGACATCAAAAGTCATTTAATTTTTTAGTAGTAGTAAAACTGAGGCTATAACTAAAGTCTCATATTGGTAAGTATGTTACCACTAGGTTACATCCCCAGCTGAACATTTTTTTATATTAAATTATCACTTGTTTTCAACCTTGTCAGGTTAGTATATCAATAAAATTTCAGATAATTGGAACTTGCCTTCCTGATTCAGATTCAAGAGGATCATCAGTGAATGTTTCTGCATTAAAATCCAAAGGTTCTGCATCTTGAAGAAGTTCTATTCGGTCCCTTTCAGTCCTATTGTTAGCCCTAGTATACTTGGATGCTGCTCAAAAGAAGAAAACAAATGTCTATTATTGTCTTTTAATTTATGAATTCAAAGAAAGAAAAATCAAGATTAGAAATGATCCGAATTTTTATTTTAACAACAAACAAGAGATGATAAAACTACATGGTTCTTTAAAAATCAGTTGAAAAGCCAGGCACAGGGGTTCAAGCATATAATCTTAGCTATTTGGAGGTAGAGATCAAGGAATCTTGGTATCAGGCCAGCTTGAGAAAAAAGAAAATTGAGAGACACTATCTCAACCAATGGCTGGGAAAGTTGGCACGTACCTGAGGTAACATAGCTGTTATATGAGCTACAGGGAAAGCACAATGACTGAATATAGTGGTGCATGCCTGTCATCCCTATCACACAGGGTAGCACAAATTGGAGGATTGCAGCAATGGCCATTCTGGGCATAAAACAAGACTCTGCCTTGAAAATCACCAATACAAAAGGGGGCTAGAAGTATAGGTCAAGTGGTTCAGGCTTTGTCTAGCAAACATGAAACCCTGAGTTCTACCCCCAAAATACTAAAGCATAAAAATTAATATGAATCAAAATTAATATTTAACTGTGTCATTACAGTGAAGTTGTTTCTTATCAAATGAAATGTCAGTTGGCTTCATAGTGAATTTTATATTTTGTTTGTGATTATAAAAACATTCTAAATAGATATCCACTCAGTATCTATGTAGGCAAGCATAAGAAAATACTTTCTAAGCCAGCTAGAAAACAAAATACTCACACCAATTGGTATTAATATCTGAGAAATTGGACTCTTTGGGATCAGGATGAACATTTCTATTTCTGGTAGAATCTTCTCTATTGTGTCCATATCGTTCTTTCCATTCCTAGAAAAGAAATACAAATAAATATGTAACAAAAGAACAGAGAATAATTAATCACTAGTAATATATTCTATACACTTAGTATAATGTAAATATTACCATTACAAAACTCATAAGTAAGCTGGGAACTAGTACCTCATGCCTGTAAGCCTAGCTACTCAAGAGGCTGAGATCTGAGGATCATGGGTCAAAGCCAGACAAGCAGGAAAGTCTGTGAGACATTAATCTCCAATAACCTACTCAGAAGAAGCCAGAAGTGGTGCTGCGGCTCAAGTGGTGAGACCTAGCCTTGAGTACAGAGTAAGTCATGGACAGAGCCTGGACCCTGAGTTCAAGCCACAGGACCAGCAAAAAAAAAAAAAAATCATTACTAATCATTATAATTGTCATAATGAACTTAAGAAACAACAGGCCAATGTATATATCTTTATGTGATTTGTTAAGACTAGTCTATATATGCTTTTTTTATTCTGCTTATTTGAACTCAAGGCTTTCTGTTTTCCAGACAAGTGCTCCACTATTTGAGCCATGCCTTTTGTACTTCATTTATTTTTAGGATATGCTCTTGCAATTGGCTCCATGACTAATGTTGGACCAGGATCCTTCTGCCTATGCCTTCATGTAAATGGAATAATATGCACATGACAGTATGCACAGATTTTTTTACCCCTCCTGGCCTCGAACCAGGACCATAATGACCACTGCTTCCTAAGTAGCTAGGATTGTAGGTGTGTGGCACTACACCAGACCCTATAAGCTTTAATTTTTAATGAAGACATTTATAGCCATTTTGCTAGCTCTGATTATAACTTATTATTCTAAAAATGTAAAAATTATATCAGGCATGTTAAATAATATGTTTCTCTTGATGATATATTATGGAAAACATAAATGATTAATGAGATTTAATAAAATTTCATTTCACTTAAACTATGAACAAAGTTATTCTTGATGGCAAAATCATAGTTGTATAAAAGCATAACAAAATGATGACTCAGATTGTGCTCCTATGAACACAGTAAAATCATAGTTAGCTGAGGTTCTATTCATTAAATTGAAACTATTTGATGTGACCTAATTCCACCTTCCAGGCAGTGCAAGGAATCATTTTTCTATGCGTAAGCAATCTACTGTAATTTTAGTAAATTGTGAAAGTAAAAACCTATTCACAATAGCCAAACTACAGGATCAGCCTAGGTGTCCATAAGCCTATGAATGGAAATCGAAAATATAGAATCCAAAAAGCATGAAACTATATCATTTGAAGAAAAATGGATAAAAATGGAGACCATCAGGTTACGCAAGATAAGCCAGAGTAAGACAAATATTGTCTTTTCCCTCTTACATGTTGCCTAAATTTAGAGATAAAAAAGGAAAGTATATGGGTGAAATGATTACTGTTTAGGTATGGGAACCAGCAAGAATGGGGAGAGTAAGAGGGTAAAGAGAAAGTGAATCTCCTCAAAATACTTTACATGTATGAAAAGAAAATTAATTTGTGTTTGAAAGGAAGGAAGATGAGAAAGCGAAACTGAAGAAAAGAATTTGGCCAAAGTTCACTATATACATGTATAGACATATAATGAAACCTCTTAGTACAATTAATTTAATGCTAATAAAAGAAGAAAAAGGAAGCCAGGCATTGGTTACTCACTCATGCCTGTAATTCTAGCTACACAGAAGGCTGAAATGAAAATCGCAGTTCAAAGCCAGCCCAAGCAGAAAAGTCTATGAGACTCTTAATTCAATTAACTACTGAAAAGCTACAGGGCTGGGAAGGTGGCTCAGTGGTAGAGTGCTTGCCTTGCATGCATGAGGCCCTGGGTTCCATTCCTCAGCACCACATAAGGAGAAAAAAGCCATAAGTGGCGCTGTGGTTCAAGTGGTAGAGTGCTAGCCTTGAGCTGAAGGGCGGAGGGACAGCATCCAGGCCCAGAGTTCAGGCCCCATGATAGGACCAAAAAAAAAAAAAAAAAAAAGCTACAAATAGCACTGAAGGCCTCCAGTTCAAGCTCCAGGACCAGCATAAAACAAATAATTAAAAGGGGCAGAAAGAATAAGATAAACAGAACAACAACAAAAAAGAAGTGAAATCTATCTTAGGAATTTCTGTTCTTTGATTCCAGTTATACCTGAAACAAAGAGCAAGACTTTCTTTAACATGAAGATATACAAAGATAACGATCAAGTCTCCTTTTAGTCTTCATTTCACCAGTGTAAATATACCCAGGTGTTAAGTCTGTGGTAAACATGGATAATTTTTTTGTTTCTATTTTAACCAACAGTAGGGAGGTTAGTTTCCCTCAGGAAATGGAGCACTGAAGAGAAATTAAGGAGGAAAATAAAATGCCATACTATAAAAAAGAATAGTCACTTAAAAGCAATCAAAATGACTTTAACAGCAAGACTTTTTTACTTATTCAATAAATATTTACATCCTTTAGGCAAGAAACTGATATTTGACACAAATAAAGTAATTTTTATTTAGAAGCTTTCTAAGCAAACTTGAAAGAAAGAACATTTGGCATGTGTATGTGAAAGTATTAAAATTGTCCCTTTAAAAATAAATTCTATGCCATTTTCCAGTTTTTCTATCTTTAACCACTTTTTTCCAAATCAGTAAGATTCCCATATTTCACACTATTCTCTGGTTTCATCAATTTAACAAAATATTGTACTTACTCTTCTTCGATTTTCACCTTCTTCTTGTCTTTGCCTTTTCCTCTTCTCTAAACACAGAAAAATGGCCTCAAATTTCAGGTAATAGAACTTAATAAGATATAGAGTAACTGATGTAAAGTTATCAGGGTAGAACTAAAAGTTTTTATAAATTACTACAAAATTAAAAGTAATAGGTTAATGCTAGAAAGGATCTAGGGGAATGTCTTCTCTGTTTTTGTTAGAGGTGGCATTTGTAATCTTGTCTAAATAAATTTAGTGAAGGAAAAAGTTCTCCCTGGTAGTGACCTGGAAGTTATTTCTCTGTACTCTCTAAGTACAGAGAAGTAAGGATGAAACTATGTTCAGGTTGTGGGGCCTGAACTCTGGGCCTGGGCGCTGTCCCTCAGCTCTTCAGCTCAAGGTTAGCGCCCTACCACTTGAGCCACAGCACCACTTCCGGCTTTTTCTGCTTATGTGGTGCTGAGGAATGGAACCCAGCGCCTCATGCATGCAAGGCAAGCACTCTACCACTGAGCCACCTTCCCAGCCCTTCATCCTTATTTCTAAACTAAGTTCATGCCTTCTTTGTATATAATTTTTTTCCCTTATTCATCTGTGCAGGTTATATACTCAGTATTTAGGATATCTCCCCACATCTTAGGACATGCCTCCATGCTTATTTGTGAGAATCTTGGGTCCTGAAGTCTAATCAATGCAATCATTAAACCATTAGAACCATTATATCAACTAGATTCTACTTTCACATTGGTAGACCAATGCCCACAGATAAGATTTCTATCACCATCATACTATCACTTGAGTATAGGTAAATTTAGTATATTCAACTTTGTGATTAGATTGTAGAAGAATGTTATATATTCTAATAACAATCAAATTCTCACATCAATGATCATCGCATCTAAAGAAAATAGTCCTGGTTTAAATCATTTACCATGCAGTATCAAACTGATGATTCTTTAAATTTATATTTATAGTAATCGGCAGCTATGTTTTGACACAATCATGGAAACAACTCTTTTATCGTTTGGATGTTAAATGTCCTTCAAAGATCTATATGCTAAAGTTTTAGTCATCAGCATATAGCACTATTTGAAGATGGGGTAGCCTTTAGGGGATAGAGCTAGTGAAAGGAAGGAAGGTCACTTTGTCATGCTCTTGAAGGAAATACTTAGATCCCACCCCTTCCCATGTATTTCTTTGCTTCCTGATTTGCATGAGGAGATCTGGTTTCCTCTATCCCAGGGCTTACCACCAAATTGTATTGACACAGGTCCAAAAGCAGAGGGACCATGTGACCATGGACTAAACTTTTAAAACTGTGAGTCAAAATATGCATTTCCTTCTTGTAAGGTGTTTATCTCAAATATTTAGTAAAAAAAAAAAAAAAAAAAAACCAGAAAGCTGATGAGTACAAACTAAAATTTGGTTTAGTTACAGACCTAATAATTATGCTATAAAATTTCTTACAGATGTGTTTTTAAATTATTTTTGGTTTTTGCATTTTTGAACTCTCTTTTCTTAAGAAAGCTAAATGTGTATTTTGGGCTAAAAGCACTGTATAACTTTATAAGACCTTAAGATAGATGAAAAGTCATTTATAAATTATTCAAACATTAATTTTATATTTTGAGTCTTAGCACTTAATATTTTCTCTTCATTTACTTTAAAAGACAAATCTTACCTCGTCTGATTAATTCCTTCCCTTCATCAACTAAGTCTGATGTCATATCATTATCTCCCATGAACTGTTGGAAACCAAGCAGATTCAAGCAACGGGTTCCTAAACTAATAAAAGCAGATGTTCAAAAGATAAGCATTGCTTCCTAATGTAACTATTCAGAGAAATTATTATTGAGTATTGCCACCCACAAAAAAACCTATGGTACATAATTAGTTATCATGGCAAGTTACAGAGTGTTATATCCTATATATTCTTGAAGAAGTACTATTTCCCTATCTAAGAAGTTTTTCCTAGTATTTTCCTAGTATAGGGTGTGGATTACACCCAGATTTCTTATGCAAGTAAACAAGGTCAAGCCATCAGTATATCTTCATACACAATTATACCAGGATTATACAATTATGTAATGGTTATATTACAAGAATAATCTGTTACAGCAACTTTAATACTGAAACATACTGTAAATCTAGTATTTCAAGTGCAAGATATTTTGGGTTAGAAAGTCTTTATTTATGAATTTATTTTCATGTTTTATTTTTTCCCTAAGGACTAGTCAGTTCTTAATAGCTCCTGATTATATACTATAAAGTGATTACTATATCTCAACTGTGGCTATCAATTCCCATTTGATTTGCTATTTACTTTAAATCTGACTGTTGTGCAGGAAAAGAGTATTCTGAATGTACAGCAGATTTAAAAAAAAGAAGAAAGAGGTTGATAAAGTAGCATTAATTTGTTAAGATTCTACTGTGCATCAGATAGTTCATAGGTCTTATATTCAATCCTTACTATATCCTAAAAAAATGTTACTTATACATAAGCAAACAAGTTCAAGAGACTAAACAGATACTTAAAGATAGC
Organism: Dipodomys ordii; assembly: GCF_000151885.1. Lineage (NCBI taxonomy): Eukaryota > Metazoa > Chordata > Mammalia > Rodentia > Heteromyidae > Dipodomys > Dipodomys ordii. The sequence goes on along the minus strand of NW_012267257.1, from coordinate 12,127,990 downwards.
TTAATAAATTACAGATCTGATATTTAAGTCCAAGATTTAAAAAAAAACCCAAGTTCTTTTTATTGTACTTAGTTCTTAAACTTTTTCACTGATGTACTTCTAATAGCAGAAACCTGATGCAAACATGTAGAGAGAGGCAAAGATAAAGATGGAAGGAAAAGCTGTATGTGTAAAAAAAAACAGAAGGACAGCGAAAGTGAAGATCTCCAGTTTCCATTAAAAATGGGTAAACATCTGCCTGATTCAGAATATATGTGCTTGTTTTATATATTAAAAATGTTTTACATGAATTATCACTGAGTGAATGTGAAGTTTTCAGGCAGATAATCATGCTATTTTGTGACTTTAAATAATCCTTTATTATAATTATACCCTTGTAGGAATACTATGTACCAGGATACATACTAGTACTAGTCTTTGGGAAAGTCTTATTTTTCTATAAAGTATCAAGAAACAACCTTAGCTAGGCAGCTAAGGCTAAGTATTAGCTATGGGCATAACTGTACGCTTCTAATGTAGGAATTAGACTAACATGGCAAATGAAACATGACATCATGGCCAATGAAAATGTACATATAAAGCTGAAATGTTACTAAGACATTGCTTCACATACTTATATAAGAGGATACTTAATTTGAAAACTGAGGAATATGACCTTTTTCCCTAAAGGTAAAATGGCATTCAACATTATACTAATTAACAATTCAAAAGTTTTCTTTTCTTTTTTCTTTTCCCCCTTCCTTCCTCTTTTCTCCTTTCCTTCCTTTCTTTCCTTCTTTCTCTTCTCCTCTCCCTTCCTCTCTTCTTTCCTCCCTCATCCATTCTCTTTTCCTTCCCTCTTTTTCTTTCCCCGTCCTTCCCATCTCATCCATTCCCTTTCCTTCCCTCCTATTTTCTCCTTTGTTTCTTTGGCTTTCTTTCTCCCTTCCTTCTTTCCTTCCTTTTCTATCTTTCCCTCTTCACACTTTTCCTCCATCCCCCACTCCATCCATTCTTTTTTCCGTCCCTTCAATTTCCCTTTTCTTTCCTTTTTCCCTCTCCCCTCCTCTTTTCTCCCTTCCTCCTTCTCTTCCCTCCCCCCTTTCTTTATAACTGTCCTTTTAGATATAATGTTCCTTTACAATTAAGATTTTATGGCTGACAAAGTACTATTGTAAATCAGAACATCATAAGTACTAAGATTTCATCTCAAATGCTAATACTGCCAATATAACTATTAATATAGAAAGACATCATTTATATTTTATAAGCTTTTAGTGTTCCATAAAACATGTAAATTCTTAAATGAGTAAGTAGTTAATCAAAACTTAGTTTTGTATGTACAATGTATGCTTACTCTCTTCTTTTAATACATCATTTTCGCAGTACAAGTCTGTTATTATCTTTTCTACCTTAAAGGAAAAATTCAAAATATTAGTTTTGCTATCAGTTCATATTAACAATACTATTTTATTTCTTTAGTGGCACTAGGGTTCAAACTCAGGGGACTATGTGCTTGCTTAGCTTGCTTGCTTAGCTCATGCTCCACTAATTGAACCACACCTCTGTCATGTTGTTTTGCTGGTTATTTTGGAGATGTGATATTGTAGATTTTTCTACCCAGGCAGCCTCAGGATCTCAGACTTATGAGTAACTAGGTTATAGATGTGAGCCATGGGTGCCTGTCTAGCAGTATTATTTTTTTTATTATACTCTTCTAGCTTTTTATTTATCATAAATTAAAACAAAAGTATTTTAAAAATTGAGAACGAAGTTCTTTTAAACAATTTCTGCTTTCTAATTACCCTAATATTAGTATATTTTATTTATAATAATGATATAATGATATTTAGTTTTTAAACGGAAGTAAAATGATAAAATTTATTTTCATTAGAAAAACAAACTGATTCTAACAGGGTGCTAGAAGCCAAACATACCTATCATTTAATTCATTTTGAATCTTACCTCTGCCAAATTCTACTATCTTCTCTAATTCCATAAAAAAAAGAGCAGTCCATATAATTTCAAAAGTAAGAGGAGGTTCCTTCTTCAGCCCTACACATACATCTTGATTATAATTGTTCCCCTTCTAACCCTTTGCACTGTCCATGGTCTGAAGCATCTAGACACCCAGTGATAATTATAGAGAAACCCCAAAGACTGAGTTGTTTTGTAAGAGAATACAGGAATGAAGGAGTTTTACAAGCTACAATGCCAATCATCATCACAAGGAAGACTTATGAGTTAACATTCTGTAATTACATACTTTGAGGCTTAAATATCGTAAAAGAATAACATAACTTTAAATTTTTATTAAAGAAAGAATATGACCTAATCACTCAAGTAGTCCCTTCAAACAGCTCCTTCCCCCAAGCCACAATAAAACAAAACCCAACCAGTAAATATTTAAAAGATTTTTAGGCAAAAAGAATATCTAGATACAACTAAACATGAGAAAAAATAGTATTATATAAGTTTCTTACCTAAAGTAAGTTGCAATGCAGAGGATTACTACCAACATAGGGTAATATATGTAGAATCCATCTGCAATAAAGGATAAAACTTTCATGGAACCCATAATCTGAAAAGCAAGAAAAAAGTAAGTTAAATAAACATAGTTTTATATTTTCATCCTTTTCATCATTAGAAAATTTGCTTATAACAGAACTGTCAAGGATTTCTACTAAGGAAAACACATGTTTAATAAGTATCATTCAAAAGTACATAAAGACTATAAATACAAAAGCTGATACTACTACAGATGAAATCTTTGGATCCAGCAAAACAACCTATATGAACTAAAAAACTTTTTCATAATAAGATATGCAAAAACACTTTAATTCAGTCATTAGTGATTATAATTGTTTAAGTTGTAGTTATTAAAAAGGAATCCATTAATGCTATAAAACTTTTGTAATAGTATTTAAAGAAATTTGACAATAACAACATCTCATATAATGAAATTAAAGAAATCCATTTTCTGACTGTACTTACAGATGTATAAGCAGTTGGCTGAGTATTCTGGTGAGAGATGGATGCATCCATATGGGTCAAACCCAAGAAATTAAGACATAATGGAGGAGTCAAACGGCAAAACAACCTGCAGTCGACATTAAAAAGACCGATCATGCAGTAAAATATATCTTAAGTTATAGAGAAATGTATTAAAATATTTCATATCATCCTAACTATATTTGCCATATATATATGTGTGTGTGTGTGTGTGTGTGTGTATATATATATATATATATATTATAATTTTTAAAGTGAATTGGTCTTCCCTGGGAAACATCTTGAAAATCCTATTAAGCACACTTCCCTCAAAAATACTGATATTTACACAGTAGAACAACTGCAGCCTCAGGCTGCCTGCTATGATGGTATGTGCTACTGCTCTATCACTGTGGCTTGTGGACAGATCTTACATATATCTCCTTCAGCTTCACTATCCGTGTGCCTGTTTCACAGTTTGACAAGGTCAGTAGCATTCTCAAGGGGAACTGTACTCAGGATATGAAAATTTTTTTTTTTTTGGGTCCAGTCGTGGGGCCTGAACTCTGGGCCTGGGCACTGTCCCTCAGGTCTTCAGCTCAAGGCTAACACTCTACCACTTGAGCCACAGTGCCACTTCTGGCTTTTTTCTTTATGTGGTGCTGAGGAATCGAACCCAGGGCCTCAGGCATGCAAGGCAAGCACTCTACCACTGAGCCACCTTCCCAGCCCCAGGATATGAAATTTTTTAAGTTACTATAGCAAAGAGTAGCATCCAGATAGGTACAACTATAAAGAAGGGTTTAGTTTGTCCCAATAAAAGGAATACTTTATAAAATTACAGAGTTGGCGAACTGAAAGATAGAATAATGTAAGGATGTAACCATTAAGAGGTAATATGAGAAAGTTCTTTCATGCTGACCAAACATATCCTGATGGTAACATTGGCTGCAGGATTGAAAAATTGTGATAAATCTGTAGTGTGTTTAACAATAGTGTTTTAAGGTAAATTTTCTCATTTTGATATTGTACACAGATATAAAAAAAAATCACCATTAGCAGCTAGGTACAGTGGTTCACTCCTGTAACACCAGCTACTTAGGAGGCAAATACCATGAGAACTGAGCCTTAAAGTCAACCCGGGTAAAATATCCCTAAGACCCGATTTTAACTAATAAAAACCTGACATCGTGGCATGCACCTGTCATCCCAACTACCTTGGAAGCATAGATAAGATTATTATGGTTCAGGCCTACAGAGCCATATTCAAAATAAAAACTAAAGCAATAAAAGAGCTAGCAGTATGACTCACATGTTAGAGTACCTGCCTAATAAACTCACTATAGAAGAAAGAGGAGAAATTGAAGATGATATTACATTAGAAGAGGTTGGCAGAGGTTATATAGGACACCAGTAACCTGCAACTTCCTATAAATTCATATTATGGTTTAAATATGAAATGTTCCTCACTAGGGTAAAGGCATGGTCTTCATCTGGTGATGCTATTTTGGGAGGTGGTAGAAACTTTAAGAGGTGGAGCTTAGCTACAGAAAGTAGGTCATAGGGAAGATGCTACAGAAATATGTACTTAGTCTCAATATGTGTGTGTGTGTGTGTGTGTGTGCGCGCGCGCGTGCGCACACACGTACATTTTGTGGCTGCCATGAGATGATTATTAGCGCTCTGCCCTGCCAAAGCAATGGGACCAAACTACTATGGATTGAAACTTCTGAAAGTGTGTGTCGAAATAAATCTTTCACTGGGCACTGGTGGCTCACACCTATAATCCTAGCTATTCAGAAGGCTAAAATCTGAAGATCACAGTTCAAACCCAGCTTGGGCAGGAAGAGCTAAGGGACAGCATCCCGGCCCAGAGTTCAAGCCCTGTGACTGACAAAATAAATAGATAAATAAATAAACCTCTCAAACTGTTTATGTCAGACACTGTTCCAGCAACAAGAAACTGATTACTAATACAGTCCATAATTATTTGTAAAACAAAGAAGTTTTAAAGATGCTTCCAAAGTAGACTCTGGTATCTCACACCTATAATTCTACCCCTGAAGGATCAGAGTTAAAAGGAAGCTCAGCCCATGGTTTCCCTTATTTGCAATATCTAGTTTATGTCTGAGTCAAGCAGAAAAGGTCAGGTAAGGTGATGTTAGGGAAATGAACCCTAAGATATGTATTCAAATGTTTTTTTCTTTCATGCAATTGTTTCTAACACATTTATAAGACTATTTCTTTGTATGTCCCTCCCCCACGGTATAACCCCTGCTTTCACTGTATTTGATTGATGTCGGTATAATTTGTGGAGGGGAAGGGGAAAAACAAATCATTTAAATAGGGATACAGGTGGGCCCACTGCAACATTGAGATGTACAAGTTGCTATGTCGAAAACGAACTTTATAACTTTGGTGGGGGGGGCGGGGAGGATTGGAGGGGGGTGGGGAGAGGATGGGAAGGGATGGGAAGGGGAAACAAAGGAGGAGGCTACAATGCTTGATAAGAAATGTACTCATTATCTTACTCATGTAATTATAACCTCTCTGTACAGTATTTTCACAATAAAAAAAAGGAAGCTTGGTAGAAAAGTCCAATAGATTCCATATCTAATTAATCAGGAGAAAAAAAACCAGCTTGGAGTTACAGCTCCAGTGATAGACAACTGTGAGCAAGCAAGCTGAGCACAAGGCCTAAGTTCAAGTCTCAATAATGTGTGATCATGCATATACGCATGATGTTTCCCTATCAATCCTTCTATGAACTTCACTGATAACAGCCCTGACAAATACCTTATATTACTAATTTAACAAAAAGGGATAATAGATGGTGCAACCTAGCCAAAGCTAGAGTCATCTCACTCAATTCTCTCTAAATTCCACAATAAAAATTGTTCCTATTGTTTTTTTCAGTCTTTTTCAATTCAGACAAGACTACTGACTTTCAGAACACTCTCCAGGTCTGACTTAGTCTCTAAACACAATTGCTTATATTCCTTACTTACCTATATTTTAAATCTCTAATTGGTAAGGTCAGGTTATGTTTATTTTTTCTTGTAATTTAGCCATAGGCAAAATCTAGTTGGTAATCAACAAACACTAACATTTAAAACAAATCAACTAGCTTATAGAAATACTCATGTTAATGCAACATCCATGAACAAGAAATAAAAGAAAGGATCAATATTACATTCAATGGAGATATAGCTCATTTTTAAAGTGAATGTTACTTACATGCCACTGAAAAGAAGACTGTAAGCATCAGTCTGGTGATGAGAAGCCAAGTAATAATAGTTAAATACACGAATCCTGAATACAGTAGAATAAACACAGATACTTAGAAAGAAGATGGAAAGGAAGCAAGCAATCTGGAACAGAACAACAAAAATAAAGTTCAGAACCAATAGACTTCATTATTTTACATACTGATACAAGCCTTACTTTTCATTTTCAGTTAATTTGTTATCTGAGAAAAGTGAGAGCTAATAGGAGTAGAGAAGATGGAGAGAGAAATAGAGAAGAATATAGTCATAATACTATGTTAAAATGGAACCAGGAGGTAGATGGGGTTGGGAAAAATGGAAAGAGAATGATGAAGAGGTGACACTGATCAAGATGCAGTACACATATAAACAGTAATTTGGAACCTCTTTGTACAACTACTTGACAATAATAAAAAATAAATAACCCAAGAAAATGAAATCTTGAAAAAAATCTATATTTTATATCAGTTCAATAGTCTAGATCCAAATGTGTCAAATTCCCCAAATACGTTGCTTTCCACTTCCCTTGGCAACTCTTCACATGAAGGCTATTAAGTGATGACCTTACTGACATGAGAATCAAAGTAGTCTCAAAAAATAATTTTGTACTATCTTGTACCTTTTCACCATTCCTCATATATAGTTCTTAATATTTATAGTAAATTAATGAAAGCTATTTCTGGAAGTCTGAATTACAACACTGTGGGAAACATCACTGCTTATTATTACTAGAACAAATATTTGAGAACAGATATAATAGTTAAGTATCATACATGAACTGACATATATCTAGGATAGAAAGGAAATAAACTGACCTCAATATAAATATAATTGTATGTTTTTTCTGCAAGTTGGATGAAGACTGCGAACAGGGATAAGACAGGAGTTGTGCTAAAGAATGTGCACTCTGACCACACAACAATCACAGAGAAAATGGATAACACCACAGCAAGTATCCTGTAAAACCATGGTCTCAAAAGACATTCCCAGTACCACTCTGGAAGATTAAAAAAATATATACAGTTAAGCAACTGAAAAAGTAGCAGGGCATTTTTCACTGCTTCAAAATGGCCAACCAATAATTACAACAGATAATTACAATTTACAGTAGAGAAATCAGGCTGACGTGGCTTTTGCTAAAGAATCACCAGAAATGGAATGAATGGGTAGCCCATGTGTTTCCTTCCATGATTCACTGAGAATACAACATTATTGCTGAGGTACTTCTGTGAAAGATGTATAAACTGTATCTAATTATGAGGACATACTGTACTCAAATTCAAGGATGTTCAACAAAAAAAAAAACTGCCCTGTACCCACCAAAAATGTGTTGTAAAATATATATAAGACTGGGAAACCATTTCAGATTAAGAAGACTGAGAAGATCTAGGAATTTTTTTCAAATAATATCACTAAGGTAATAGGACAAAATATAGACAAAGACTATAAGTAATAGTATAACACCAATACTAATTTCCTAATTTTGACAATCATAATTACGAAAACATATCTTTATTTTTAGAGAATATACACTGAACCACTTAAAGACCAAGAGGCATCATCTCTGGATACAATTCTAAAATATTAAGGGGGAACTATACAAAGATAAAGCCTTGCATATGAGAGTATTTTGTGAGATTCTGATTTATTAAGTCTAAATTAATAATATTTGAACATCTATATGATGCTGGGGCTTGAACCCAGGGCCTCATGCATGCCAGGCAAGTTGTCTTTCATTGAGATATACCTCCAAACAAAACTGTATTTCTATTTTGTGCACTGAAAAATGAGCTCCTGGCTCACTGTAAGACATTTTACCTCTACCCTTAACATAATTCCTGGTGGTTTAAATATCCATGTAGGTAAATCTTTCAACAAGTTGCTCTCTTATACCTTCCCTTCCCATCCTCTCCTCTAATGATCTTGTCCTCTACTCTACCTCAAAGACTCATTCTAGATCTTCCCCTAAATCTTTTATTGCCAACAGCTTCAATCCTTCCATATAAAGTAATTCCATCATCCTTATCTCACAGTGGTACACTTATTTATATTCTGACTATTGATATGTTACTTGGACCAACAAAACATTCTATGCCTTTTTAACATTATCAAACAACTCGATGTCTTTATTTCTTCCTTATCCACTTCAGATTACAGTTCTTTTGAGGATATCCTCTCTCCAGTATCCCAGTTCCTGTAACACTGGAGAAGAAACACACACAACTTTAGGGTCTGGTTTCCAAGTTCTTTTTTTTTTTCTTTTTGCCAGTATTGGAATTGGAACTCAGAGTCTTGGCCCTTGCTGTACTTAACTTGCTCAGTTTTGCTTGTTCAGCTGGTGTTCTACCACATGAGCCATGCCAGCAGCCCAGCCTTTTGCTGGTTATTCTTTTTGCTGTAATTCTCCAATATTTCATGGGCAACTATTTTGCCTAGGGAAAAACTCCTTTCCTATACTTATTCTCAGTATTTCCCTAAGGAAATCGAAGTGATCAGAAGAAAATTTCCCCACATTTTCACCACTACATCTTTTCAGTGCCTAAGATACATCTATGCCCTTCCTGTAATGTAATACTATACTCTTCATTACTATCTCATGTCACCTCTCTTACTACTCATAAACACTTTCCCATAATTCTTTACTACCTTATTAACCGTCCTTTCTTCATAATGCCAGTCCCGTATTACCTTCTTTACTTTTTTTTTTTCATACCTTACCCCTAATCCTCCACCAGTACTTCTTTTTTTGAAAGGAAAAACTCCCACTGGCTTCAATTGTTTTCCTATTTCTTATATTTTCCAATAAGGCTAACTCTTTCCTACCTTATTACCCTGAAATCTAATCATCAAGTATTATTCACAATATGACCATTTTGCATCATTCAAGCAGGTACTTTACACACCTTTTTTCTCAGAATACTGGGTTTTCCTCCTATCTCACTGGCAACTTTTGGTCTTTTCTGCTGTTCTTCCCAATTAATGTAATCTCTAAAGTCAGATTGCCATCGACTTGGACTTTCTCTCTTTTCTACCTCTAACACTTCTTGACCCATAACTAACTACACTAATGGCTTACTAATTTAAATTTCCATCCTAAATTTCTATCCCTAACTATCTACTTAACATCCTTATTTATACTGTCATATGTTTATTACCTGTTTTACTCCATAGAACAAGGATTTTTGTCTCTCTTAATTTATGTGCACTGAGCACTCAATTATACATAGCATTTATATATGTTGAATCATTCCTAAATTTAACTAGAAAAAAAATTTCTTAAAGAAGTTTTCTGACATATTTGTCCTGGCTGTTGTTTCCACACTAAAGACCAAACACACAAAAAAAGCATCAAGTTAATATAACAGCTTAAATAAATAAGATTATGTTAACTACAGGGTGTAGGTTTTATAAATAAGACTCATAAGTGTAGTAACTAAGTAGAGCATCTTAAGGGAATATTTAATAGTATGTGAAGCCTAAAGAAAACTCAAACCTGTAATATAAAATTGCTTACAACTATATTTTATGCATATACAAAATAAGATTGAGTTACTGCATATATGTTATATAGAATTTTAATTATTTAAACTAGCAGTAGAAACTGATAGATATGCTCTATGACAAGTAAAGCAGTTATCTAAGGGAAAGTTTATCAAATATACAATATTATCATATTGCATAAATCAAATAATGCAAGGAAACTTCAGTTTTGCATTGGTGAAAATATACTATTTTTTTCCTAAAGAACAAATGATTAAATTTTGAAATTTATATTAAATTACATACCAACTGTAGGATTATAAAAATACTGAATAAACCGATTTTCTGGCTCTGGGGATTGAAACGTGTGAACAAACTGATGAGTGGCACTAGTTTCATTTTTTGCTACATCCTCCAGATAAAATGCTTGTTCCAAAAGAATTTGCCATTGCACTTGAGTTCGACGGTGCCTCTGTACTGAATAAATCACCTACAAAAGAGAAAGGAGGTACATCTATCAGTGTGATCCAACAGTGGGTCCTCATGGTGCTAGGGAATGTTTTTAGTTTATCTGTGTTTGTTTCTTCATGGAATGATGCTAGCAGTATTTATTGGGTGGGTAAAGGATGTTAATATATTTAAGTGATGTAATGCTTCTAATGCCTCCTTCCCAATTGACAAGACAGCCTGATCCAGCGAGTTAAAGTTAATACATTTCAAAGAATAATGCTAATAGTATCAAAAGATGTTTTAGGGACTAAAGCAGTAGCTCAAGCAGCAGGGTGCCAGCCCTGAGTGAAAAAGCTGAGTAAGAGTACAGACCTTAAATTCAAGTCCCAATACAAGGGGAGGGGAGGGGGGAAGTAAAAAAAAAATAGTTTAGGATTCATACAAAATTCCTTTTTGTGAGCAATTATAATAAATCTAATTGAAATCATTTAGCTGTAAGTAAAATAGCTATAATGTTACCTGTTTATGTAGTTTCACTAGACTTTTTTCACTTGGGTAAGTATTGCGCTTTTCATCAAAATCTTCATAATCATCCATGTTCCTACCCATTTTTTCTTGATACTCTGTAGGACACTAAAAGAAACAACCAGACTTTATAAAAAACTTAAAAATATATGATAAACTATTTTTATTAAAAATCTGTCACTCTAAGCTGGGCACCAGTGGCTTATGCTACTCAGGAGGCTGAGATCATGGTTCAAAGCCAGCCTGGGAAGGAAAGTTGTGAGACTCTTATGGCCAATAAACCACTCATAAAACTGGAAATGGCGCTGTGACTCAAGTGGCAGAGTGCTAGCCTTCAGCTGAAGAGCTAAGGGACAGTGCCCAGCCCCAGAGTTCAAGCCCCAGAACAACAACAAAAAAAAAATCTGTCACTTTAGCATTTCTAATCTTCTCAAAAACATCTTCCTTTTGGTATCTCTAAGTGAAGTTTTATTTGCTAATATTTTATGACAATGTTTTAAAAGATAAATTGGGCTTTCTTTTGCCTTTATTAATATTGGTTTTTATGCTCAGATAATTCTGGGTATTAGTAAAGGCAGAGAGTTTATCTCTAAGAAACAATTTGTTTTTGAGAAGATGTTTATTATTAGAAACTTGATAAAAACTGTCAATTACTTTCCTAGCTAAAAAATAAAGACACAATATTCACAATTTCTGAAAATCATAATACAGATAAACACATACACAATTTGGACTATTTGCCATACTATTAGTCATTTATTACATGAACTTGGGCCAAAAAAAAGCTAATCTCTTTGAATAGGACTTGAAAAGTAGCACATATGAAAGAAATGATTAGAAACTATTATTTTAGCCAAAATAATAGTTAACAATTTAGCTAATGGTCAATACAACAGATTTAAAACAGTAATAAAAATGTATTTTAGTGGTTCTGTAGGCGCATAAAAGACAAATGGGAGCTTTACTACTAAGTGCTTTTAGAAGAATAAGTTACCCCTAATTCAACACCACTGTATCAAAATCATAATTGCATGACTACTTATTTAAATCATTAAATCATAAATTATGTATCTCATAATGCTACTGATTTTGTGATATATGAAAAATATCATCAGATCACTAGGAAGCTGATCAGAGATTACTGAGGAACCAGTATATTTTCCTTTAGAAGATGACTCTAATGATGAACTATGGCATCTTAAATGTTGATCCCCATCACTGTTACAGCAGTTATGTTATTCAATATCATCTCTGTCTCCACATTTCAATGGAAAAGACTATCAATAATTACCATCAAACTTGTAGTAACAAAAGAAAAAAATCCAAGTATATTACTGACTTAGTTAAAATTTCCATGAAAATGCATTAGGAAGCCTACCTCTGAGAGGCTTTTTAAATACTTTTCTGATTTTTTGTGGAATACTAATTTATGCAATAGATAAGTATACATTTCATATGAAAATAAATGTAATTTAGTTACCTTTTTAAGTATGGTATCAACACATTTTCTCAATGGGTGGTTATATTTGATGCTTTCATTTACTTTACGAACCTCCTATTAAAAACAGTAAGAAAAATAATATTTCTATTTCTGCAGATTAACATTTCAAGTGAAAATACATTAAATACTATTTATAGTCTCACAAGTTTAATTTCAATTAACTTAGCATTAAATGAAATTCTTTTCACTGATACAAGTTCGTAGGAAGTAAAAACACAAAGAACTTAAATTGCTATATTTATATTCAAATACTTTTTTATTACTTCCTAAATTTGCTATCTTATCATTTTCTTACCCTGTATACAAAAATAGTTGAGCATTATAAAAAAATTCACAATGATTTAATAAATTTGTGTGCTTAAAAAAATAGTATTATAGTAGTCTACTTGCTCATTAAGATCAATTATCTTCATTATCAGTTAAGAAAAACAAGGAGTCAGAAGAAACAACTGACTTCACAAGTCTCTCCTCTCCAAAGAATAGTAGTCACACTGATTTTTCCTTCACATTTGCTTATTTAGATCACAGTTTACATCAACAATGCTAGCTACAAGACCAACATAATCCAACACAGACAGTAGGGTAGAAGAGGATATTATAAGGCTATGAATGAAACTACTGTCTAATAGGAGGTATTAAGTAAGTAATTTAATGAGTACTAATGAGTTAGGTAATCTTTAAAAGTAGTATTTCCTAAGGAATTAAATGTTCTATAATATTTATGAACAAAAATACAAGCTACCAATACTCTAGGCAGAAAAAGCAGCATGCCATGTCCTAGGCCTCAAGAGAGAACTGGCTGGGATATTAAGAACAACATTTTAACCGCAGGATAGAAAAAAGCTTTCAGAGATACAGACCTGTAGTCAAAGAAACCATTTAACAAAATTGTGAATGGATGTTTATAACTTATATGACCAAGAACTCAGCTAAAAATAATCTCTCCTGGTTCTAGTATATTTTTCACTACACCTATAATATATAAAATATATACTAAGTAACTGTTTATCAGAAAAGTTTTTCAATAGCCAGTAATTAGTAATTAAGTTTTTACGGGGTCAAAAATTACATGAATTTTTCAGTTGCCTAAGGTATTAGTGCCCCTAAACTCTCCATTATTCAAGGGTCAATTGTATACTGATAATATAAATTAGAAAATATTAGACAAAGAAGTCTGTGTAAATGTTATTATTATCACCATTATTGAATCCAAGGAACCAAAGTGGAGTGTTAGGTAAATATTAAGTCTACAGAATGGATTACTATACTGCACTGGCAACCATAGGAATAATCAAAGTGACCGGAGTCAGGTAGATAGAGGCTTGGATAGGACAGGACAGCTACAAATGGGCCAAATTATTATATAGGCCACACTGAAACACTTGAGTTTATTCTAACATGAAGGAAAAGCTTTTTCAACCTGAGGTTTTATGTTAAAAAGTAACATCCTCAGAGAAAGAGATTATTGTTAATCTCTTCAAATCCATAATCAAATTATTACTTACCATGGCAAAATTTTTGTAATTTGTTGTGTATGTTTGTGAGCAATATTGAAAGTATTAACTTTTGAGTTACATTCCCAACTTGATGAAGTTGATTCATATCAACTGCATGTCACAAATGAATAAAAGGAAATTTCTTGTTAAAATTACAAACAATATTTGTTGGTACAAACTCCAATGCAAATTGTTCTCTAGAAAGGTTTCCAAACTTGGTGGAACTGCCTTGGGTTATACTGTCTAAGGAAGAAGTATATTCTGATTATTAATTTTGCTTCCAACGTTTGAGTAATTATATAACTTGCTGTCTAATCTGGGAGGCTTTTGAGAGTGAAAGAAAGCATTAATAAAAGTTACCTCAAAATAACAGACATACCCCTATACTTCTGAATATAGTTTCCCTTTATCTTTGCCAGTTAAAAGATAGAGATGACCTCTCAGGAGCTTGAAATTCCATAAGAAGTCAGCCTAGAGAGGAGATGATATCACATTTGTGACTGAAGTCCATTGATGTGTAACAGCAATAAGAAAATAATGACGAAAATAAATTACACACAACTTGTTAACTTCTGCTCTTGTAAGATTTAAATTTGCTTGATTACCTCCATAACATCCTCTAAATTCTCTTCTGCATCTGCTTTCTCTGTCATCAGTTTGGCTGCCTTAAAATAAGTCTTCATAAGTAGATAACCCCTTTTTGCTCCATTCCAGTATGAACGAGGAATTTCCACCAAACCATACCCTAACAACAACACGAGAAGAAAAAGACCCCATGTATTGGCAGCAGCTATCCCGATTGTCTGGAGTTGGTTCCTAAGAAAGAGAAGACATAAGCAGATTGCAATAGTAAATACATTTCCAATAAAGTCTAAAAAACAAAACCTAACAAGTATTAAATGTTTTCTACAGAAAACTACCTTAAAAGATGGTCAACAACATTGTCTTTGACATAGAACTCAAGGTAGACATGACCTTTACCTCAACCTTTTTAAATATCCAGGAGTCCCTGGTACCTGAAAGATCTAGGATGCAGAGTAACAAGTAGAACAATGATGCTCTCTTTGCATACCAGAGCTTGGATACTCTTGGACACATCTCTGTCTATTCTCAAATGAGTCGTCAAAGACACTTCAGGGTGCTTAACTTTGTGTTGGAGTGTTTTTGTTTTGATAATAATCTAAGAAAAATTAATAAAAGCACATCCCGAGAAAATCACAAAAAAAAAGATGGTCAACATTTCATATGAAAAAAATTAGACTTTTATAATCCCAAGTACTTTTTTTTTTCAGTCACAGCAGATAATTTGTGTACTTAACGGGAAGCTTGAGTATAAATGCAAACAATGGTATTTCACACAGGAAATTTTGCTGCTACTGAAATTAAAATTAGAATCTAAGATAATTCATGACAAAATATGTATATATTCTCCAAAAATACTTATACGTATTTGATTATTCAATATTAATGAAGAAAAGCCTGCAAGTTGTTTTTTTTTTCTTTTTGGTCCAGTTGTGGGGCCTGAACTCGGCCTGGGCGCTGTCCCTCAGCTCTTTAGCTCAAGACTAGCGCTCTACCACTTGAGCCACAGTGCCACTTCCAGCTTTTTTCTTTTTGCTTATGGGATGCTGAGGAATTGAACCCAGAGCCTCATGCATGCAAGGCAAGCGCTCTACCACTGAGCCACCTTCCCAGCCCCAAGCCTGCAAGTTTTAAAAAATTAATTTGTGTTAAGGTAGACATACACAAATTGCAGAATGCAACAGTGAGGCATACCCCTACTATTCCATTCCTAAATTTTCAAATCTAGCTCTCCAAAAGTACAAAATAGAGATCAGTTTACTAAAATACCTCAATGTAAATAAATGCTAAGGACAAATATGACCATCAAAACAAAAGGAGAAAAGTAAAAACATTCCAATCAAATAGAAAACCAGGTATTTGTTTTCTTTGCATCTGAAATTATATCTAAAATTGTTATTTCTTTTAACATGTAGTTATTAGTCAAAGCATTTATCAATTACCTAAGTTATATTTAAAGATGTTATTATCTCATATATTCTTTTTAGTGATATGGATTATATAAACATTCACCTCATCAATTTGTCAAACATACAATTCGGTTATATTTCTCAGTGAAAGGTCTGTTAACATACGTGTGTGTCTAATAAAAATTAATAATAAAAAGTACAAAGCCCCTTCAGCTTCAAGCCTGACCAAGGATATAAACACTCTAAACTTTTCTTTATGAGATAACACATTTCTACTTCTAAAAGCACTTTTCTAGTCTAATAAGCTATTACTTAAAAAAATAAACTATTATATTCATTTAAAATAATAAAGTAAGTAAAAAATAAAAATAAAAGTGCAGCTGGGTGCTGGTGGCTCATGCCTGTAATCCTCAGGATGCTGAGATCTGAGAATCATAGTTCAAAGTCAGCCTGGGCAGGAAAGTCTCTGAGACTCTTCTCTTCAATTAACCACCAGAATATTGAAGTGGCACTGTGGCTCGAAGTAGTGGAGCATTAGTCTTGAGCAAAAAGAGCTCAGGGACAGAGCCCAGGTCCCAAGTTCAATCCCCATGACCAACAACAACAAAAGTCAAACATAAGTTTCTTAAAATGTTTTAATGAGAGTGTTTTTCTTACCATTCTAAATGCAAACGTGGATTTACAGCTACATATATTAAGAATGCTCCAAAAATCAGCAAATAGGTGCCATAGTAGATTGCATTCTCAATCAATGCAGTTTTTATCTTTCCTGTAATGGAAAATCCACCAGATCTTGCATATGACTGCATAAAAGGTAACAAAATCCTATTTGGACAGAAAATACATAATTACAAAAACAATTATGTATCCATATAATCTCAAAATATCAGAAGTATATGAATCTTAATCTATTTTTCTAACTAATACAGATTGCTATGAATAATTATATGTTAATAATAAAGCAAAATAGATGATAATTTTTTATTATGAAAATATTGTACAGAGGGGTTACAATTACATGGGCAAAATAATGAGTACATTTCTTATCAAGCATTGCAGCCTCCTCCTTTGTTCCCCTTCCCATCCTCCCCCTGCCCCCCCACCCAATCTTCCCCGCTCCCCCCGCCCCCGCCCCGCGAACCAAAGTTGTAAAGTTCGTTTTCGACATAACGACTTATATATCTCATTCTTGCAATGGGGATGACTACAATTTTAAAAATATTAAATTTTGAAAAACATATGACCTAAGAAAGGAGCATATCTTTTATCCTTCACTGACACTTACCAAGTTAAAAATTGTGATGTCCAATATACCACCCTCCAGAAAATTGGCATGATTCCATCAGGGATATAACTCCATGGTTTGAAACATGGGTGTTGTCTGTTTAATATGAATTTAAAGTCAATTATCGATTTATTTATTAAATGAATAATATAATTTATTGGTATATGGCGAAGTTCATTTATATCAGATTAATAATTACCAACACAATTTTACAGAAAACTTAACAATCAAAGCCAACCAATCAGACTACAAAATGCACATAAATGACACAAAACACTTTGTTAAAAAAAGGGCTCTCTGCTCTTTTCTAGCTCTCAGCTTTTTCCTTCTCTTCTCTTTCCCAGCTCCCTTCTCTTTCTAGCTCTCTCTCTGCTCTTTTCTAGCTCTCTCTGTTCTTTTCTAGCTCTTTTCTAGCTCTCTCTCTGCTCTTTCCTTGTTCTTTTCTAGCTCTTTTCTCTCTCTTTCCCAGTCTACTGAATAAACCTATCCCTAACCTGAATACCACGTGCCTGGTGCTGTTTTTACTTGCCTACCTCTTTTTAAAAACTTAACATAAATGGTGCAGTGACTCGGATAAAGGGCTTAAAGTCAGGATAGGTAGGATTCCTCTCTGTTTTTTTTTCTTCTTTTTTCTTTTTTTGTTTGTTCTTCCCTTTTTGCTCTGAGGAATACCCACAGTTCTGACGGCCTTTTGCGAACCCATCTGACGCGGACACAGCGCGTCAATACCATTGCTGGCCTTCACATCCACGTCCACACCACTTCTCTACTCTGGTGAGTGAAACTACTCTCTACAGCTCGCTGTTGCTCAGTCTCTGTCCAGACGTGGTGCCACACCAGAGAGCTCCTACAGCCTTTAACTGAAAGGCCGGTCACCTCTGAAGCTGAGGACACTTGGTTTTGGGGGCTTGGCCATTTCTCTCTAGAGGGCTCTGAGGGAAGTCGGGACGCCGCTTCTGCCTGGTCAGCTCTCCTTCACTCACCAGACTGACTCTCCTACACATTTAATGGGGTGCTGCGAGTCACGCCTGAGCTGTGAAACCCCTTTGAAATGCCTCCTGCGCTCCCTGGAAGGCCAGAGCGCCTCATTTTATGCCACTCTCAGATGTAGACAGTTTTTGCCACTGCAATGGTAAATGGTCAGAAGTCTGTTTACTTTCAGGTTCTCTTTGCTCTCTCTCTGCCAGTCATGTCCAGCTTTCCCTATCTCTCCCTTTCTCTTTTCTACATTTTGGCTTGTGCCCTGAAGAGTGCAATGCAGACTGGGTCCTTGGGACCCCACTCTAGGTTCCCTCTCAAAGGCTAGCCAATGTAGGCTTGATCTATTTGTTCAGGGTTTCTTTGCATTTTTTTCAGAAATTCGCCATCTTGAATTTGCCATCTTGGCCACATGGTGGGTTAAGGGTTTGGCCCCATCTAACCCTTAACCTTCCACTAAGCTTACTACTCCATCCATCTATTCTAAGGTGCCTTGCTAACAAGTTGCTCTTTTCACAGGCCCTGGTAACTGAGGCCCAACTATCTGATGTGCTTTGTTAGCAAAGTTGACTAAACATTGTTGTAAAAAATTTAGGTTTTGAGTTTTGCCTTTTTTGTTTTGTGTTATACATTCTGGTACTGACTACGTGAGTCTAAAATATTGGGCATATCTGTGCTAAGATTCTCACATCGAAGAAGTTTTGTCATTCCAGAATATTTGTCGGTCAACTCTTGATAAGAACCAGGTAAGCTCTACTTACTCTACTTGATCTCCTTGTTGCTTTAATTGGAAATAATAAAGGGCTTTTGTGGCAAAGATTTCATTCAAAGCCAACCCGGGCCAAAAAATCCTTAAGACTCCATCTCCCAACTAACCTGCAAAGAGCCAGGCTGGAAGCATGGCTCAAGACTCTTATCTCTAACCAGCCAAACACTGGAAGTGCTATTGTAACTCAACGTGGTAGAGCACTAGTCTTGAGCAGAAGTGCTCAGGGACAATGCCCAGGCCTTGAGTTCAATCCTCCTTGAATACCAATTGGGACAAGCCATCCCAGCAACAAGCACCTAGACTCAGCCAGTCTGGGGAACAAGGGAACATGGAGTGGAGTAAGAGGAGATGATGTCACATCAGCTACTTTGTGCCTGCCCTTTCAAAATTAACCAGAGCCAGGAGGTCAGTAGAAGTGAGAAGCCTGCCCATCCAAAGTCTATACCTGTCTACCTATTAACTGAAAAGGAATTTATATCCTTGCCTTTGTTACCTGACTTCTCCTCTACCTAGTCACCAGATGGCAGAAGTAGCTAGGGACATTTCTACCAACATTTTCAGCCCCAAGTCCTTCCTCTTGCCATTTATTTGCTCTCTAGTATTTTTTTTTCCAGCCCCTCAATGCTCATGAGACTTCTCCAGACTTCATCTAAGGACTCATGCCACCAAGGGACAGCTGCTGCTCGCTGCCTTCTCTGGGAGGGGACCAAATTCCAGCCTTTTACCCCTATTGTCGACGCCCCTTGTCAGCAGGAAGTAGCCAGAGAGAATCCTCGCCCTCTTTCATGATTATTAAAAGGCTGGAATGTAAGGTCTGCTCCTGGATGGCGAGCAGACTCCACCCTCCTCGCAGCAAAGTCTCCACCCAGTATCTGTGTTACCTAGGCAACTGGGACACCTGGAAGAGGTCACATCTGCATCTGCTGAGGTCACATCTGAATTTTGATGTGGTCACACCTTTCTCCACCCATACCCTAGATAAGGCCTAGCCCAGGCCCAGATGCTCTCTCTCTGCTCTTTTCTAGTTCTCAGCTTTTTCCTTCTCTTCTCTTTCCCAGCTCCCTTCTCTTTTCTAGCTCTGTCTGCTCTTTTCTAGCTCTCTCTGCTCTTTTCTAGCTCTTTTCTCTCTCTCTTTCCCAGTCTACTGAATAAACCTACCCCTTACCTGAAAAAAAAAAAAAAAAGGATGAGCCAGGTGCCAGGGGCTCAGGCCTGTAACCATAACTACTCAAGAAGCTGAGATGTCAGGATAGAGATTCGAAGCCAATCTGCACAGAAAATCCATAAGACAATAAACTACTGGGAAAAAGCTGAAAGTGGCACTATGGCTCAAATGGTAGAGGGCTAGCCTTGAGCACAAAGAGGCTCAGGAACAGCACCCAGGCCAAGTTCAACCCAAGGACCAGCAGAAAGGAAAAAAAAAAAAAGGATGCTATTTAAGTTTCCCAATTTCATTGCACTTTTAGGTACTAAGTAAATAAAGGAGATAATGCTCAACTGATAGACTAATAATATAATGGTCTTTAAAAAGCAAAAGTATCTTGATATCAAATCTCTATGATGGTCTTAAGATATACACTCATACTATTTGCAGGATTGGTTCTCTTTTTTTATTATAACTTAGAAGTAAGGGTTGACCTGCTTTCACTAATATTTGATGTCAGTATAACTTGTGGAGGAGATGGGGAAAAACCAGTTGTTTAAGGATACAGGTGGACCTGTTGCAACAATGAGAAGTACACGTTGTCATGTCCAAAACGAGCTTTACAACGTCGGTGCGGGGGGGGGGGGGGGGGGGGGAAGGAGAAGGATTGGGATTGGGGGGGAGGGGGGAGGCTGGGAAGGGATGTGAAGGGTAAACAAAGGAGGAGGCTGCAATTCTTGGTAAGAAATGTACGCATTATCCTGCCCATGTAATTGTAACTCCTCTGTACAGTATGTTCACAAATAAAATTAAATTTAAAAAAAAGAAGTAAGGGTTGAGTAGAAGATATTAAGTAATTAATTCCCAGAAACTGGAAAATTGGAATGCTAATTAGACCAGTCAGTATAACAGCCCTTGTGAAGAACTGTTACCTACACACAATTCTCTTTAAATTTTCTGATGAGTTTCTGACAATCCTTCCACTTAATAGCTACTTAGACTATAAGGATATATCCTTTAAACCATGACTTCTAAACATTGTAATTCTGATGTATATCCATTTTACTAGTGTTTTTAAAAGGAGTAAAATCTACATTTTAAATTTACCTTTATTCAAGTTAAAAGGTTTTTTAAGCTACACAAAGAGCACAAATATTACCTAAAACATTAGCAAAGACTTTATGACAACATTTTTACTTTGAAATTCGATATAAATTCAATATAACCTTTTAACAATTGGGGCTTTATTCATTACTGATATAAAACTACAATGCCTTTAAAGTACAGTATGAAACAATAACATCTTTGGGCTTCATAACAACATTGGAAATTAGGAATAGAAAAAAATCCATGATTATTTGTTTATGGTGCAGAAATCCAGGAATGTTCTCACTCCGTTTTTAGACATAAGACAGAGGCTGAGAAGAAAAATAGGTTAGGAACCTAATATGGGAAAGAACCAGAACAAAATATTAGCTTCTTTAAAAAAGGAAAGGAAAAAGAAATACCTCGTAGCTGGGATGACAGTTGCATAGGACCCTGTAACATTGCTACTCTCAGGAGGGCTTGAGTTTGCAGCAGCATGCCTACACCGGTTGTATATTGTCTGCAGCAATAAATAAATGGGTTAAAAAATGAGAATCAAAAAGTTACCACCATTACTTGGGCCACACTTCCATTCCACTCAACCTTTATTGTCGTGTGTGTGTGTGTGTGTGTGTGTGTGTGTGTGTTGGTACTAGAGCTTGTGCTTTCACTTGGCTTTTCATTTCTCTCAAAGCTGGATGATGCTCTAGCACTTGAGCTATATTTTTGCTTCTAAGACTTTTCACTATATACCCTTTGTACTCACTGAAATCTTAAAAAGAAAAGAAAAGCACAGTAAGTATAAGACCCATGACAACCGGAGCTTTGTTCTACCTAAAGCTGAGAGATAGCAGCAGCTGCTGCTGGCCTGGTTAAATGGGGACTATATACAAAGGTGGAAAAGAGTATGGAAGAAGCTCAGGGTTTTGCAGCAACAACATTAATATTACTTATTGGAGTCTAGGAGAGAAGCTGTGACCTCCCTTCCAGGGTCATAGCCCAGCTTGGTGACCTCTCAGACAGGGCATCTGAGGTATGAATACTTCCTTCCTCTCCTCTCTCCATTTTATATCTCTCTGGATGGCCTGCCCATTGAGTAACACCAAAAGGCAGCCAGAGGTTAAGAGTACTTGTCCAGGTAGCCAGGAGCTAGCTTGCCTGGGTGTGCAGCCAGCTCCACTGCCAAGTGTCTTAAGGATGGTGATCTATCACAGGAGGATAACAATCACACATAGCTGGGAAGGGTGGGATGAGAACAAAACTGTCTAATCTATTCAAAGTGTTTACAACATCACTGATGATAAACACCATCCATCTTTCTACCATAGGCCATCTCCCTATGAGAGACAGCAGGAGGAAGACAGCAGTGGAGGTCAGGTCAGGCTGGCCATAGGAATAATATCATTATTAACTAACCTATTCATTAAGCATCTCTAAATATGAGGACCCAGCTTTCCCCTTGCCCATAACCTGTGTGGAATCTTCCTGGTCTTAAAGAAGAAGGGACTAAAGCTGGGGGGAGCAGGTGCACTCCTTGCCCAAGGTCGCACAGCCAAGCCCCAGCCCAAAATGCTATTTGTTTCCCAGCTGCTGAGTGTCCTCTTTTAGAAAGTTGAAGCTCATGAACAGTCCTTATAAAGTACAATACAAAAAATTAAAATTGGGACTTTATTTTGTAGAATTTTGTCTGAGCTTATAAGATATCTAAAGGAAAAAAAGTTACATTTAAGAAATTCTGGAGTTTACAAATGCATCTACCTATCTACAAATGCATCTACATATCTCCCTGCCTATGTTGTTTAATAATCAAACTCCAAAAAGAAAAAAAAAGTTTAAGTTTTAAATAAAAAAAAACAGTATGTAATTTAATTGTGTTTAAAAAAATATATATCTCAAGCTGGACACTGGTGACTCATATCTGTAACCCTAGCTACCCAGGAGGGTAAGATCTGAGCATCACAGTTCAAGCCAGCTTGAGCAGGAAAATCTATGAAATTCTTATCTCCAATTAATTAATCACCAAAAAGCTGAAAGTAAAGCTATGCCTTAAGTAAGTAGTAGAGTACTAAAACTGAGAAAAACAGTGCTTAGGCCCTGGTTCCAGCTCCAATACTGGCACAAATAATAAATAATTGTGTGTGTGTGTGTGTGTGTGTGTATCAAACAAACTATGTGATTGTGAAAATTAGTTTTGCCTCTTACCGTACTAACATCCAGTGGCAAGATGAAGACAATGAGAAAGCAGAGATACCAAGCAAGCAGTGTTCCAACAATTACAAGTCTATGTTGTTTCTTAAAGTCTCCATATCGATGAAGTAGGAATAATGCCAGAAAAAAGACAAAAACAATCTCGAGTCCCAATGCTGCACCACTCATTATTGAAGTCACTCAGTCTGACCCAGGTTGTTCATGTAGAGTCTGGACCATATCTGTTCACTGAAAAAAAAAGAAAAAAGAAAAATGTACCATCAATACAGGAACTGAGCATTTGGAAATGTTCCAACTATTTACTCATTATTATTAAATTTCTTGGAAAACTGACATATAACTTTATATTGGGCTCTGAATTAGATGAAAAGGTAAATATTAATGTCAGGATATTATAATGAATTTTTAAAAATTTCTTATCACTATATTTTCAGAAAATAAAAGCTGTTTTTACAAAAGTCACAACAACTCTTAAAGTACAACAATTTAAGAAATTCATAATATTAAATGTGAACAGTTTTAGGACACTTAGGGTTAGTTTCCTAATGCTATAATCCTAACAGAATATTTCATACAAATAATGCTATTCTAGGAGATTAGATATTTAGGCTAACTTAGGAAGTTATGATACTAGGAAATTAAATAATTAGTTAAAAGGTTTTTTTAGATTATCTATAGCCCACAATTAAAGATTTTCTGAGCTATGCCGGTGGTTCACACCTATAATCCTAGCTACTCCTAGCAACTCAGGAAGCTGAGATCTCAGGATTGCGGTTCAAAGCCAGCCCAAGCAGGAAAGTCCTTGAGACTCTTATCACCAATAAAAACCAATAGAAAACCATGCCCAGACCCAGAGTTCAAGCCCCATGACCGACCAAAAAACAAACAAACAAACAAAAAATAACAAAAAAAAATTTCTGAGAGGAGGAGTCAGAAAAATGGAACTATTTTAAAGCAACATTTTCTTTGTTTCAAATATTATGTGCATATTATCCTAGTTTTATTTAACAACTCAACTTTCAGGATTTAAATTTACTTTGCCTTTAATAAGATATACTTATCACTTTCCACTTATCTACATAAACTTATTTAAACCAAGCTACTTTATATGTAAAAATATTCATCAGTGGCTTTTTATTGTTGTTTTTGAGACCAGATCTTACTATATAGCCCAGATTTGCCTTTGCCTGCTAGGTGCTCAGAATATAGGAGTATGCCACTATGCCCAGCTTGAAAAATAGTTTCACTTATAAATGTTAGTGACACAGATATCAACAGGTGATTTATTTGATGTCTTTTTACTCCTATATAAAATAATTTAAACTAGCACAGTATATAATTTTTAATCTATGGAAATAACAATATCTCAACTTTGTGAATCAAAATTCTAATGGAACTCCCAAACAAGGCATCATAAATAAAATACCTCAAATCAACAAACATTAGTAGTCCAATCTATTCATAAAAAAGAATTAAAGTTTGAATACATCAATAAACTGAAGTTAAATTTATTTAAGAAATACCCCTTTATGAAATATCACAGAAATTGTTTCCCAAACAATTCTTCTCACTATTTCTTTATAATATTGAAGAGATTTCTTCAATTTCTCTGCATATGTCAACCATCCATATTTTCATTTTTCTTAATCATCTATTACTGAACCTCTCTTGTCACTCTGAAACTTCATCCTCTCATCCTACTGCTTCTTCTCAGAAGATCCTCTTGTGGTTTGACTTATTTATTTACCTGAAATTTTTCAGTGCAATGAATAGGATAATAGAAAAGAGTAAATATTAGTGATTACCAAAGAAATACTAAAGTATGGTAGAGTAAAATGATGGCATATTATTGAAATATTCAAAATGCTTGTTAAATTTATTTGTGACATTAGAAATTTTCCCATTACTATGTTAACAAAAAAACTAGATAAACATACCTTATACAATATGCATGAAAAGGGTAAAATAATGTAATATGTGAAAATATTAAATAATAGGTTGTAAGATAATAGGCATAAATGAACAATAATAACATTTTTGTTTACTATGTTTCTCAATTTCTCCACCTGAACCACAGTACTTTACAATGTTATAGATGAATAAATAGAATTATGGATCCTTTCTTATAGTAATAAAGAAATCATCTTGTTACAGCTCTGCTCTTATTCATTAAAATAGACACCCATAATGGCTGTAAGAAATACTAACAACTTAATGACTTATAATCACACATGGCTCAACTGAGGTCTCTGTTCAGGGTCTCAAGATATCAAGTGTGTTTACATTCCTATGTGGAGCAGAATTTAAGTTCATTCAGTCTGTTGGCAAATTTTCATTCTTTGTGGTTTTAAGACTGGGATTCCTGGGGCTGGGTGGCTCAGTGGTAGAGCGCTTGCCTTGCATGCATGAGGCTCTGGGTTCGATTCCTCAGCACCACATAAGCAAAAAGAAAAAAGCCAGAAGTGGCGCTGTGGCTCAAGTGGTAGAGCGCTAGCCTTGAGCTGAAAAGCTGAGGGACAGCGCCCAGGCCCAGAATTCAGAGTTCAGGCCCCACGACCAGACCCAAAAAAAGAGACTAGGATTCCTGTTTCCTTCAGAGCTGTTTATTGACTGGTATTTGCCCTTAATTTAAGAGGCATCTGTGCATGTATCTGTGTATCTTTTTTTTTCAGTGTACAATGGGTACAGTTGGGACAAATGGGGGAGAATAAAGGAGTGACACTGACCAAATACATTGTACTCATAAATTAATATATTGAAATGAAACCTTTTTTCCAAGTATTTAAGATAATACAAAATTAAAAACGTATTCAACATTATTTTATATCTAAGTAAATAAAACTACATTGAAATGATTATTTTGGTCAAGTAAATTAACATGCATCTTATCACAATTACTTCCTTTTCCTTCCTTCCTTTCTTTCCCCCTCTTCCAGTGTGTTAGGTGAAGTGGTCCTGTATATCATTGATGGAGCAATGGCTGGCAAGTGTTTCTGATACTTAAAGTATCATCTGTATGGTGGTCTCCTATGCTCTCAAATTGGAGAAAGCTTTGCATTTTAGGATTTATTAGATTTAATAGGTACATCTAGATAATATAATCATACTGGTTTTAGCAATTAAGATAGACATGCTGTGTGTCTATTATTCTCTCCTAACTAAACCCAAGACTGAACAAAGTTATTTCATATCTTTAAATTTAAATCATCCTAACCTATAACATCTATATCTGAAATAGTGTATTTCAATTCATTTGTATGGCAAAACATACCCATTCAAACAAAGGCAACTGCTTCCTTCAAATAACACAAAGGTAACTTTACATTAAAAATATCTAGAGGCTTCATTTTAACATATTTTCTACATAGTAATGTGAGTTTAATTGGGAACACTGAATCTAGTATTCTGCATCATTTTGAATAAAATCAGTTTGCAAAAACATCATGTCATTACACCAATCTCACTTTCAAGAAGTTCTAAGTGTCATTATTTTACTCAATTATTTTACTCAAGCCAATGTTCAAAGAAACACAAGAATCAATCACAGAACAAACCAAATATTTCAGTATGTTTGTGATTAAGGGGCCTGTTTACTTCTGAACTGTTCGTGTCATTGAAAACTGGGCTTGGAATTCATCCCCCTCTCCTTTCCCATTGTTGCCCTGGTAGTGTGCACAGTGGATTTCGTATGATCATCCACCTGGATTACGGTAGGTTCCCTATTCTAACTGCCCTAACCTCGCCTTGTCATAGACAGGCCAAATCCCTCTCTTCCGTACGCAGAGGGTTGAGCCGAAGTACCTGCCAGGCTTTCCTGGTGGCCGCTGGCTCTGCACCAGCGAGGCGCTTCGCAAGCACACCGTCATCTCACTGATTCCCGTGGCAGCACCAGTGAGATCCGTGCAGGCTGCCAGGGATGCGCAGCTTTCTCGTCAATCGCAGGAAGCACTGTGGTCTCCGGCTCCCCTAAAATTAAGCTTCCAATTCGCTTTAGTGTACAAAGGCTTTCACACGCACGATCTGGTGCGATCGGCGTCCTGAGCCTCTGGCTCTCTCGTTGGCGGTGCTTATTTTAAAGAGAAAGTAAAGACCCGGTCGGAAGACCCCATCCTGAGCCCCCCCTCCCCCGGGCGGAGGCAGGGAGATTGGCAGGTGTCCCTCGCAGGGCTCCCGGCCTCTCACCTGGGCGGCGGGCCGAGCGGCCACCTCCATTCGGGTCAGGGATGTGGGCCCCACGGGGACGGCCGCTCGGGTCTCCGGGGTCCCCTCGCTCTCCACCGACTCTCGGCCCAGACCGCGGACCCCGGACCCCCAAAACACCTCACGCGCTCCCCGTCAGGCTCACCCGCCGATCTCGCCAGACAGCGTCTGGAAGGCACCGGGGAACCGCGACCGCCGTAGCTGGCCAGGGTTCGAGACCCACGCTCCGAGGAGACCGCGGTGACAGTCACCCCAAGGCCTACGGGTTCCAGGGACAGGAGAAGCCCCTCAGTTCAGCGGCTGACATTTCCCAGTTAGCCGGAGCTCCACCCACTTCCGCTTCCCCGCCTTCCCCCTAGCGCGGCCCGGCCCCGCGCCGCGGAGCTCCACCCACTTCCGCTTTCCCATTTCCCCACCTCCCTCAGCCATTTCCCCCAAGCTCTGTCAGACCGCGAGGTTTTATGGGTATGTGGTAGGCGGGCAAAACGGAAGTCGGAGTGAGCCAGGAGGCCAGGGAGGCGGGCTAGGAACTACAATTCCCAGCAGGCTGCGCGCCAGCAGTAGGCGGCCGCCGTGCGGGTGAGCGGGCCGAAGAAGTCTGCGCGCGCGGAGAGGATGGAACGTTACTAGAATTCTCGGACCAGGCTGCCGCGGCAGGGGCCGCTTGAGGGGGCCGCCACGCGAGTTGAGCGGGAACTGGGAAGACAGGTCGCTTTGTCACTAATGAACGAGTTTAAAACTCTCGAACCAGAGGACGCCATGCACAGGTAAGCCATTTGTAAAAAGCTGCCGAGCATGAATGGACCGTTGTAATTCTTTAGGCCGCTCCTCTGATTGCTGAGATTGTTACTGATGGTGGCTTGGCCTCGGCCTGGGGAAAGGACGGATGGATGGTTGGATGTGAAGTCAGCGTGCGAGTTTACTTGCCTTCCTTAGTTGGGATGGCCTGCAGCCCTTTTCCACCACTGATTTCCCTCCCTCTTTCCTCCTTCCCTCCAAGGGAAGAAATTCTCCAGGCCTGCGTGATCGTAAATCTAAAAGCCCTTTTGGTTCAGTTTTTTTCCCTTTTATTCTTCAAAATCTTGCTGCATCATTTTTTTAACTGCCATTTTAGTAGCTGTTGTGGATCTTTTCGACAATACATCACTTAATGCTTCTTTCATGCCTGCCTTGGAATTATTTAGGGATGTATTTTGAAAAGAAATGGGGGTCTTATGCCCTTCTACAGGAAGCATCTCCAAGAGATTCCGGATCAGAGTAGTAATGTTACCACCAGCTTCACGTGGGGATGGGATTCCAGCAAAACGTCTGAACTGCTGTCAGGCATGGGAGTTTCCACCCTGGAGAAGGAAGATGTGGACAGTGAGAACATCCCCCAGGAACTACTCCCAATCCTGGGCCACTCCCAAAGTCCTCAAAGGAAAAGGCATAAGAGCAAAGGGAATGACAAAGACTTTGTGATCATCCGTCGACCTAAACTTAATCGAGAGACCTGTCCAGGTAAGATAGAAGGGTAGCACTGTCAGTTAAGTAAAGAGTAGATTGAACCAAACATTTTGTTGACAAACCCTCTTTGGGAGATCTTTAGGAAATTGCCAAGTTCTAAAGTTATTTTGCAGTAAAATAAGACCAGTCATCATTGAAGCCTACCAGAATCTTCATAGCTATTTATGTTCTGGTGCACAGTTGACTTGAAACTTTTAACCTATGAGACAATATTCCTGTCTTTTTACTTAGAAGGGAATCTGCCTGCTCAAAGTTCAGCTCAGAGCCACTGATAAATGGAAACACAAACTATGTCTGTTTATAATTCCAGTGAGCTTTCCTGCTTTAGTCACTTTATTTGTAAATGGACTGCTAAACAAAATACTAATGTAAGAGGAGACTTATATCCCCTACTCCACTCCCAAAGAAGCATCTCCTGGGAAGTTCTGTCTCCATTTCCTTAGTGTTCCCTTTCAGTCACCTAACAGAAAAACTTACATCAGCTTTTCCCACCTCCCATATTCAAATCAATTGTTACATCTTTCCTCTTTTCTAGTATCTCTTAAGCACTCTATCTCTTGAATTGTAATAGATTAATTGCCCAGAAATAGAATGAATTAACTAAAACATAAGAACCACGTAATTACCCTTTTAAAAGGTCCACATTCCTAATAGGTACCTTCTGGGTGGATCAAAATCCTGTAGTAGCTGGACCCCACTGTCTCACACCCATAATCCTATCTACTCAGGAGGCTTGACGGCTAAGGATTATGGTTCAGAGCTAGCCTTGGCATGAAAGTTTGTGAGACTCCTATCTCCAGTTAATCACCAAAAAGCCAGATGTAAAGTTATGGCTGAAGTAGTAGAGTGCTAGCCTTGAGAAAAAAAAAAAAAAAACAGAAACAGTGCCCAATCCCCTCTCGCCCCCGCCAAAAAAAAAAAAAAGAATATCCTAGAGTACTCAAAACTATAAAACAAGTATTTGACCTGGTGGGGGGAAGGACGGTAATCAGTTTTTCTTGGTAGTAAGTCATTTAAAATAACAATTTAGCAAATATATTCTGATTACATACTATATGCTAGACACGATTCTAGTTGCTGTGGATATGTGGTGAGCAAAAAAACCTTTTCCATGGAGCTTCCAGTCTAGTTAAGAAACACAAACAATATATATGATATATGGTATGCTAGGATGAAAAATGCAAACTAAAAACAAAATAGAGTCCACCAAGAGAAGAAGCAGCCCTGGGGTAGGAAGGTAGATTGCGGTTTTAAACAGTATTGAGGGAATGCCTCAGTGCTCAATTGGACAGTGTCCTTTAAAAAAGCAGAGACCTGAAGTAGGCCTGGGAGTATGCCTTACAAATACCTTGAAGAAAAGAGCCTCAGGCAAAAGGATGAGCTATTGCAAGATCATGGGACAAGGATGAACAACAAGGAAGCCATATGACAATTGAGTGGCAAAGGGGAAAAAAGAGGCAAGTCAGGCAAGAAGTGGTGTTGAGCAGAGTTGTGGACCAGACTTGATGGAACCATTCCAGAGGACACAAGATAATGCTGAGACTAAAATAGAATGGGTCGTGGATAGAAGCATAGAGATTTTTTTAAGAGATGGTGGGAGAAGGGAGGAGCAAAAATAAGCAGTAGTGTTTATCCTGAATATAGCCTAATGTTAGAAACAACAGAATTACAGGATTGTTGAAATTATTCATAGAAGGAAGTGGTCAGTCTAAACTGAAAATAAAAGTGTGATGGATAAAATAGAGATGAAGATGAAAAGTCCTGCAGAGAGCCAAGGTAAATAATTATAGTCTTAAATTTTTATATTTGACTTGGCAGAAGAATAGATGAGTTTGGGTTGATTGCTTGCTGAAAATAGTTATTAAATTTTCTCAATCCTTTATTTGGGAAAGAGGGCCTTATCCAAATTACAGCAAAGGAGTCCTTATAAAGAATTAGATTAATGTTGGGCATGATGGTGCACATCTGTAATCTCAGCAACTCAGCAAGCTGAGGAAGAAGTATTTCATGTTTCTGCAAGCCTGTTTATAGCAAGACTATTTAAAAATGAAAACATAAATAAATAAAACAAAACAAAAATATAGCAAGACAGTAGCGGGGAGATAAGACAATCTGGGCTTTAGTTTCTATGAGCCTTAGTTTTTTTTTCCGCCTTTGAAAAGTAGTAATAATTGCCATTTCGTGGGTTTCTGTGAAGCTTAAAATGAGACTATGTGAAGCTCTTCGCATGCTGTTGGCAAGTATAATAGTATAAATAAAACTAGTTAACACTGGTCAACAAAATTTCTGACACCTGCTAGGGAAGTCAGCTGACTTGTTAATAATACTGACCTGAGTGCATAATGTTGTTAATCCAACTCTGTTCATATAGAGCTTTTATCTTTAAAAAGTTTCTGCTGTGTTTAGCATGTGGAACATGGTAAAAAGTATTTCCTGCTAAGGTATTTTGATTAAATGGCTCAGTGCTGATAGCTTTTGTGTCTGCTGTATGTCCTTTACATGCACACATACACATCTGTAAATAAAAGAGGGTGTCTGAAAAACAGACACAAGTATAAGGGATGGATCCTGCCTCCTAGGGATTTGCAAGTCAAGTTGAAAAGAAAGGACCAAAGTAAAAGCAGCAGCTCACACACAGCTTGCAGTTATGTGTGACTAGGAGCAAAGGAGTAGCTCATACAGCAAGGGCCCCTAGAGGCCAGAGGGAGAGAGGGCCTTGAGCAAAAGTTACTCCATTCCCACTGGGGTAGATGTGAATAATCTTCTCACTCAGCCATGTGAATAATCTTTCCACTCAGCCAAAGTGGAAGTTCCAAAAAGAGAGGTCTTGAAAGTGGTACAGTCAGTTTGACTGGATTATAATATTGACCCTAAAATTGTATGTTTGAAGTAAGAGGCACAGGAGACAAAGGGGAAACAATAGCATACATGTGTATGTGCCTGGACTTAGACAAATGTGATTGGTCCTTTGCTATGGATGAAAACTGGGCTCAGTGATACAGCATAGACAGCTGTGGAAAGCAGTTCTGATGGGCTCCCAGAAGCAAGCCAAAGCCTCCAGTGTTGGTTGGTCCTCATTCAAAGACCTTTTGTCTGCAGTTGTCGGGACAGGTGGCTGGAGTTCTACTAGGATTAGGATATGATAGGCCGCATCTGCTGTGCATAGAGATCTGATGACTGGCTCTGGGATTTAAGTTTTGTGGGTTCTTTGCTAAACAGGCTTTCCCTGTAAGCCCCAATCCAGCCTCACAGCTGACATCTGAATTCCACTTCATCCTCTTCTCTTAATAGTGGAAAATTAAAGCTGTTCTGTCAGCCTAGACCAGAACAGGTCTCATTGGCCCTTGGGTGAGCATATGGAAGATGTTGAAAGGAAACAACCAATAACAAGCAGAAAGAGGACAGTCACACTTATGATCATTAAGAGCTTATTCTCGGCCCTTTGACAGGCGTTGGCCATGAAAATGTGGTTGAAATAATTTGTTGATCAGTTCTTCTATGGCTCTTAGCCTGCTTAAAATTCTAGGCCAGACAAAGATTCTCAGATTGGAAACTCTGAGGTTCACAATATATCATAAGCCCCCAAGGGAACTTGTTCAAAGTGCAAAATTCCTGAGATTCTGATCCTAGAACACTTGAGCCTGGGTATCCTGACTTAATATCCTCAGGGAAAACATTTTTAACTTTTTTAATTAGCAAGAAATATGTTTTATGCTGAAATCCTGGATGTATATCCCCAAGTTTCGTAGAATATATTTCCCCTTATTAAGATGTTTTCTGTTACAACAGATGTCTATTCTTTGACATAAAATACTAGTTAAGCTTATTAAATTGATTTCTAAACCCATCAGTAAATCTCAACTGATAGTTCCCCTACCCCAGTTCTGTAGGAGTCTTTATGAGACCTTTCCAGTTATTGAGCAATATTGTAGAATTGAGAATATAGTAAGGAAGGTTTAAAAAAAAAAAAAGATCCTGCTCTTACAGAGCTTACTTACTATAACTTATTTCTCAGATCTCAATTTCTTTCTTTCATTGCACATCTTTTCATCCTTCAGGGTGGAGCAAGTCTTTCATAGAAATATAAGATTGTGCTGGGAGCAGTGGTTCAAACCTGTAATCCTTAGCTGCTTGAATGATAAAGGTCAGATTATAGCTTTAGGCTAACCTTGGACATTAAGAAAAAAAATACAAGAGATTTCATCGCAATCTGTGTCTGAACAAGGTAGCCTTCTCTTTGTCATCTCAACCTACTGGAGAAGCACAATGGCTGGGTGCAGTAGGCTCTGCTTTTCATCCCAGGAACAAAGGGAGCACAAAGACGAGGATACAGGCCAGTTGTGGACCAACAAAAAAAAAATGTATCTCAAAAAGAACCCACCAACCAGTGCTAGGGGCTTACAGTTGTAATCCTAGCTATTCAGGAGACTGAGATCTGAGGATCTTGGTTTGAAGCCAACCCCGGAAGAAAAATCCATGACTTCATCTCCAGCTAACCAGCAAAAAGCCAGAAGTTGAGCTAAGGCTCAAGTGGTAGAGCACCAGCCTTGAGTGAAAAAGCCAAGTGAGAATGTGAGTCCTTGAATTTAAGCCCCATTCTCTACCCCCCCCCCGCTCTTAAAAAATAAAAAACTAGTAAGAGGCTAGAGGTTTGCCTCAAGTGGTAGAGCACCTGCTTAGCAAGCAGTAGGCCCTGAATTCAAAATCAGTATCCACCTCCCCCCACCCCCCCACTCCCAAAAACAAGAGAAATGAAGGAGAAATTAAAGGTTTAAGTATTGTAGGGTTGAGGAATGCACGAGACCCCTATTTAGTTTTGCCTTTTTTCTGTTTTTTTTTTCTCACTACCAAAATATAAAATAAAGAAATAAAAGCCTGCACAATCTTGTGTTTTCTCTTTGTTTGTGGGAAGAGGAAAGTGAACTCATCCAGGATAGTAATCTGTGTAGTTGACCAGATAGGAAGTGTGACACATTATTACCTAAAAAAAGGCCAGCAAAAGCAATAATGAAATGATCCCCCCCCTCCTTAAAAAGTAAAGACAAAACAATGAGTAGCAAGACCTCAGGGCCTCCTCCTGCAAGTATGATTTGATTTTTGATACCTACAAGAATAATTTATTCTCATTTTACTTTGTTTTTGAGATAGGGTCTTACTATGGAGTCCAGGAAGCAAAGGCTAAGACTCACATTTCTCCTGCCTTTGCCTCCTAGAGGCTGAGACTAAAAGCCCAGGACCAGTTTTAAAAGTCAAAATGGGATATATTAGGATTAGCAATTTGAATCTGAGTGCAATAGGTGATGTTCTGAGAAGAAACAACTAGTCACATAGGTGAGTTAACACTGATGGGAGGATCAAATAGTGGAAAATGTTCCTTTCCAGAAGAGTGTGAGAGGCATGGGAAGTGGTGGGTTACAGAGGTGAGAAGCTGGGTTTGTCTCAGGAGGAATTAGAAGCAGTGCTGGTTGGGTGAGTATGACCACTAGCAAGCCCAGTATATGGCCAATTTTCCCTTTCTGAAACACACATGTTTCAGTGCTTTGCTTTCCTGTTGGGACACTAAAGCCCTTGAGCTTAATCATTATTTCCCTTCAGGTGTGCTGGTGTGCAGTTTTGGTGATTTCACCAAAGCAAGTAGAGGAAAGACCTCGATTTTTCCTTCTCTGCAGACAAACTAGGCAGCAATATAGTCAAGAATCCAGGAAACTGATGGCTGATGTTCTGAGAATTAGATATGGCAAGTAAAATTGGATTCAGTATATACCTGCCTGAATACCAGCCACTATCACAGCTATTAAAGAAGGTTCTGTCCCCTCTGCTGGGATAACAACCAGTTCCAGATTGATTTAGCTTCATTCAGGACCCCTACAAGTTGGATTCCCCTGTATAGATGGCTGAATGGAGCTCTGCACACTTTGCTTATAGCTGAGGCTGTGCATGTCCTGGGCCATTGTTCCTCCCATTTGATGGTGAGCCCACTGATAGCTCCCAACATCTTTATTTTACTTACTTTTCCCTCCATCACTCACTTGCTATCTGATGATTCCGGAGTTAAGTCTGGATTTCTTGCCAGCTTTTCTAAACTTGCACAATAAGCAAGCACTAAGAACAGAGAACATGGATACACATTGCAGTCAGACTTGGATTTGAGTTTCTACTCTGCCTCATGTTCACTAGACTCCTCCCTTTTGTCATATACTATCTTCTCTTGAAGTTCCTTTCCCCTTCTCCCAAAGGCTGTTTCATCCCCTCTATATGCCAAGAGTGGTAGGATCTTCTTGGCAGTGTCTTCTGCTATCAGATAAGCCATCAAACTCAAGTCTTGTGAATCTGCAACCTCAATTTGAGGCATGGAGTTTGGAAACCCAAGTTTGTCTTTTGGCATTGCTACCCAATTTGAGTTGATGTCACATTGGTAAAAGTTGTTTAACTCCACTAAGGTAACTGTCATTAGGTTTAAAATAGGAATACTAATAATTAGTATTCAAGTTGTTGCATAGATTAGTATCTTTGTGCTTTAATAAATGCTGATAATTTTTAGAGCATCCAATAGATGGCGATTTCTATTGTTAAATATTTATTTAATAGTCCATCTCCCAGTGAGATCATTGGGTAAGGCCTAAGGCTTACACCTTAGCTTCCAGCTCTACTACATTTTTCAGGCACCCATGAAGTGTCGCAAGTGGAATAAGAGGTCAGTGACAATACTGGTCCTGAGAGGCCAGTAGTCTTGCATATGTTTCTGATAAAAGGTCAGCATTCTTCTCTAGGGTTTTTATCATTCCTTTATACATCCATTGGGTAATTTCTTACATTCAGTGCTAGTTTCTGTTGTAGGCATCATTCCTGTAGTAAATTGGTCAATGATGGTTAGCCATTTACACTAAGGCAGTTAGCACATTCAATGTTTGTGAAAAAGTGAGTTAAAAAGCATAATGCATGTAACAAATATTTTTTGAAAACTAGTTATATGTCAGGAATTACACATCACTGGGTATGTAAACCTGGGCATAGGGCTTTACTGGTGACCTGGTAATGCTTATTAGAGCAAGTGCTCTTTCAGCTGAAATGTGGGGGGAAAGTAGGAGTTGGGCAGGTAAAGACATGTTGCTGCACAAGCCCTCCTGACTGTGGACTCTTCTGCGTGGCTCTTGCCTGAGTTTGTTGGCTTCTGCATTCATCACTAGCATTTTACCTTTTTCCTGCTGCTCTTCTATTTTTTTCCTTATTTCTTCCCAGTAAAAAAGTACTAAATTTGTTCGTTTATGTCATTTGTGCCTCTGCTGCCCTGCCATATCTCAGCAAGCTTTTCTAATTTCCTTTCCTACCTGTGGAGGTGGTGGGGTGTTTCATCAGTGGCCCTGGAAGTGCACCTTACCCTCAATGCTTAAGGTGTTTGTTCTGTACACAGAAGTGACTGCTTGGGAGCTTTCTCCAGACGGGAATGCTGGGGAGTTAACCTTGTTTGAATTCACAGTCAATGACTGACAGACACTGATAGATTCAGTTATCAGCAGCATGCCCTGAGGTGGAATAGCTGTGACAGGTTCCAGATAGTCTCCTGAAGGCTTCGGAAGATTTGAACCCCTGGTTACTCAGTACAACAACCTGCTTATTAAACATGACTCAACCTGACTTGTTCCCTTCAATGTCTCTGTTTACTTTTTTTTTTTTTTTTAGTACTTTCTGACTTTCCAGATAAACTAGTTGGAAGTCAGAGCTTCAGAACCTGCTTCTGGCAATCTCAGGCTTAGATGGGGGTAGATATAGGGTCTGGGTAAATCACACTGCAGAGATGAGAAAGTTAAAGAAGAGCTTGAGAAAAGCCTATCTTTTGACTTTGATTTGGGGGACAGGCAGGGACCCAATTTAAAAAGCCACTGTCACCTTAGATTCTATAGACATGGGGTGACTAGTCCAGAAAGTTTGCCATTCTGAGGAGCCTTGGCATAACCTCCAAGCTGCCTTCCCAGGTTGAAGGATGTGGTTAGCATGCATGATCTACCATCTTCATTGTGCATGCAACTCTCAGGGCCTCAGTTGGTGCTTTAATTTTGTCCTCTAAAAGAGGGTCAGGCATTGATGTAGCAAGTGGCTGTTTTCTGCTCCTTTTTAAGTAGGGGCCACTAGCTGCAGAAAGGCCCTGTGACCACTTCTTCCCTGTGTGTTCTCATAGCTTGTTATGGCACTTCATTGAAATTTCTTATCTGTCCTCAAGCTCTGAGAAGAGTGAAGATCAGCACTTCTCTGTTTATCCTTGCATCCTTAGAACAGGCCATCAGCATATTGAACATGTTGGATGAATAAATGAATGGACCAGATTTTAGTTCCTAGAAATACAAGGAATGATTTTTTTTAATCAGATTCTTAAGCACTTATGGACAAGTAGGGGCCTACTCAGTAAATAATGGAATCACGGCACTGAAGTGACTGTATTTTGTCATGTCCTAAGAGACCTTTGTAGGAGTAGGACTTTTTAATACTTTGATTTTTAAAAGAACAGCAGCCAGAGGAAAGCGTAGCACATAGACTATTGAGATGTGAAGCAAAATGACTATTCTAAAAAATTACAGAAAGCTCCACATTACTGGAACACATTTGTAGAAAAGGAATCCAGAAAAAAATGAATTGGGCTCTAGCATGAAAGCTTTAGATGTCATGCTAAACAGTGTGGACTTAGGTTAAATCTTTGAAGGTTTCATTGAAGGGTTTTAATTGAGGGAAGGAAACAATTATCTTAGACTGTTCAGGGATGCTGCCAAGACAATAGCTGTAATATTTGTTACTTTCTTCAATGTTTTTTTTTATAGTACCTTCATTTTCCTTTACATAATTCCTGGCACAATGTATCTGCTCTGTAAATTCTAGTAGTTTTTAATGGGCAAGAGTCAGAGCTTATCACCAGACTTAGCATCTCTATAGATTACTTTAACAAGACAAAGATCACTGGTCTTTCTGTGTCCACCTTTCTCTAAATTTACAATAGCCAGGGGGAGCCTTTTAAAACTTAAGTGAAATCTTGACATCTCTACAATCTGAATTCTTTAGTAGTTCCTTGTTAAGATTGGAACCAAAGCCTAGAGCCTCACTGTTACATAGAAAGCTTCCATGACACCAGCCCTAATACCAGACTAATTCTCGTTTTATCATTACCCTCTCAAGCAGTTCCTCAGATGAGACCCATCTCATGGAATGCACCCAGATGCTCACAGGGCTCATTCTGTCACTTGGTTCAGTGATCAGTCTCAGTGAAACAGTCTCAGTCAGGGCTTTGCCTTAACTGAGTGCAAATGTAATACCTGTCTCTGACCCATAGTATCACCCTTACCTGGGTGAACTATTTTTGCATAGCACTTATACATTTCAACATACTACGTAATATTTATATTTTGTGTTACCAATCCCACTCACTAGAATCTGTGCTCTATGAAGATGCAAGTTTTTTTTCTTTGTTTTTTGGTGTTTTGTTTGTCCATGGTGGAGCTTAAATTTAGGTCCTGGGCACTGTCCCTGAGCTTTTTTGCTCAAGGCAGAGCTCTACTTCTGGTTTTCTAGTGGTTAACTAGAGATAAAAGTCTCACGACTCTCCTGCTCCAGCTGGCTTCAAACCATGGTCCTCAGATCTCAGCCTCCTGAGTAGCTAGGATTACAGGCGTGAGCCACCAGCACCTGGCTTGTATTCATTTTTTTAAAGGTAGGTTTTACTGTGTAGCCCAGACTGGCCTCGAATTTGTGATCTTACTGCCTTTTTCTCCTTGCCCACAGTTGGCAGTCGGAGCTGAAAGGAAGAATGATAGAAAAAATATTCCAACTTTTCATTTCTCACTGCTGACAAAAGATGATGTTCACTTGAGAGTGAAGAGAAAGTGGGTCATGTGGAAAAAATAACTGTGAGGATGAAGAATTCGGTTTGTGTTAAGCCCCCTTTAAGTGAACAATTAGATGTTCTTCCTGTACTGGGAGAGACTCAGTAGACCTGACAGGGAAGAATGGTGGTGGGCAACTTTACTTCTTTGTCTCTTCTCAGGTGTTTCCTGGGACTGTCTTCCTGATGAGCTGCTCCTGGGGATCTTCCACTGTTTGTGCCTCCCTGAGCTGTTGAGAGTCTCTGGGGTTTGTAAGAGATGGTATTGCCTTGCGTGAGTATTTTTACCTGATTTGGTGGTAGGGAAAAGGAAAGGTACATATTCATTTTAGTCTGGTGAATACAGCATCTCCAGAGAAACTAGATATCTTCCTCTTTTTATTCAAGTCCTCATTTCACAGTGGGAGACAGGGTCTTCTATTAGTATAAACTTACATCATTTTGTTTGCCTATATATCAGCTGGTGTTTTTTTCAGCAGCATGGATGGTGACCTGAGAAAGCAGTAACAGGGCTGAAGCAAGAAAAAGTTGACTTTCATTTTTTTCCTCTTTAGTGCAGAGGATCAAACCTAGTACCTCATGCATTCTAGGCAAACACTCTAGACTGAGTTACCTCACTAGCCCCAAGATTCTGTTTTTCATATGGAACTTTCTCTCCTTTCCAACCTTCCCCAATCATCCCCCTTCCTTAGGCGGCTGCCCCGACTTTACTATGTGTTTGGAGACAGTCTATCATGTCTTCTCTCCGTACATCTAGAACTCCCCTGTGAGGCAACAGAAGCTGCCTGCCTTGGAAATAACACCACAGATAGTTGCCATCAGGTTGTCTGGAAGGCAAGGAGGTTTGGCAGTGTTATTGACTGTCGTAATAGTGGCTAAGTGTCGCAGCCACATCCAAAAGACCATTTTGAATTTCTTTTTCCACTAACTATGCGTTAGTCTTCAATCTGTTTTTTTAAAAAGATCCTTTTGTATGTATTTATAGTTACATGATCTTTTGACACAATAGAGGTAGTAAAAATGGTTACCATATTCAAGAAAATTAGCATTCTCTTCATCTCATATAGTTACCTTTTGTGTGTGTGTTTGTGTGTGTATGTATGTGTGTCTGTATGTATGTTTGTGTATGTGTGTGTGTGTGGCTAAAGTAGGTAGAATACACTCATTTACCAAAATGAAGAACAGTGTATTCACTGCTAGTTCTCACATAGAACATTAGCTGCCCATCCTCCATAAGTGCTGCTTTGCATCCTTTGGCCAGAGTCTCCTCCCAAATCCCCTTAATCTTCACCTCAGTTGTCATTAAAGTAGTAGCAGCACTTTTTTTTTAAAATTTTATTTTATTTGTGAACATGCTGTACAGAGGAGTTACAATTACATGGGCAGGATAATGCGTACATTTCTTACCAAGCATTGCAGCCTCCTCCTTTGTTTACCCTTAGTAGCAGGCACTTTTAAAGCACTTTGTGCCAGGGGCTATTATCAGTTTGTTCCTTAATGGGGTCTTAAATATGCATATGTTCTCAGTTTAAGAGATGAAGAAACCAGAGGGTCAGAAGTAAATTAGGAAATGAATGGTAAAGTAGAAGTCAAATGTCTGGTTAACTCTACATCCTCAACCATGTCTTGTTACATTTGGCTTGGATAGCTCAATTTGTCTTCCTGTGTATCTTAAAGATACAGGTGTTTGTTTTTGTTTTCAGTGGGGGGTGGGGAGAGGGGGAGTCAGTTGTGGGACCTGAACTCTGGGCCTGGGCGCTGCCCCTCAGCTCTTCAGATCTACCACTTAGGCACAGCGCCACTTTCAGCTTTCCACAGCGCCACTTCCAGCATTTTCTGCTTATGTGGTGCTGAGGAATTGAACCCAGGGCCTCATGCATGCAAGGCAAGCACTCTACCCTGAGCCACCTTCCCAGCCCAAGATGCATGCTTTTTTAAGAACAAGGTGAATGTTACAAAACTTGTTCCAGATTATTACAGAATGATGGGCACACTGTGTTTTCATCCTTTCAAGTAGAAACAAGAGCCATGAGATCTGAGATAACCAGAGCATGATAATGCTCTCATTTTCTCTAAAGAAGATCGCTCTCTTAAAAATACCTTATCTCCAGTCTACATTTTTAGTAATAAGGGTCAAATCATATATTGACAATTTCTATATAGCATATTATTTAAAAACCCAGCTGCCAATGAGAGCATTTCTATCAAGCACTGTTAAAACATTTTAGAATACCTAAGCGTTTAGACTGTTTGTTCATGAGTTTATACTTCTGGTTACTCTTTTTCTATTTGAATTAATATGTAGATGTTAAACTCTTGTGTTACTCAATCCAATTTTGGAACCTCCCTTTTTGTGTACTTTATTGAGAAACATTTGTCCAGAATCTACTGTTTTTCCCTCTTCCTTTCACATTTAGACAAACACAAAGTCATGTGACCAAAGCATAGCTGACGAGTGATTTTTTTTTTTATCTATGACAGCTGTAGATCCAATAAAATGCTGCTGTCTTTCCCTTTTTGTGTCATTTTGAGTAATTGAGAATTCTGTGCCTAACACAAGTAGCAAATAGAATCATTGAAGAACTTTCACATCTACTTACATAGTAATAATTAGTTAAGCAGTTTGAATAGACATTTTAAATGTCTCAGTTAAGCTGAATTCTGGAATTTTATTCTCTGACCATTGGCAGTACTAATTTTAACTTTAGGCCATCTAATTTGGAAATAAGTAAAGAAAGAGGGAAGGTTATCCATGTTACAATTAAAAAAAAACAGTAGTTTCTTTAAAGTAAAGCTGGTTGCAGTCTACTTTGAAACAAAAGTTCCTGCAGAATTTGCTTCCAGGGGATTTAGTGGCTATATCCTGTTGGTCCAGATTTGAGGATTCCAGCGATCACCGTAACTGACTTACTGAATCAGGTTCTTCCCTTTTTTCTAGGTTTGATGAGTCTCTCTGGCAGTCTTTAGACCTCACAGGTAGAAATCTGCACCCGGATGTCACTGCTCGGTTGCTGTCTCGAGGGGTAATTGCTTTTCGTTGCCAACGATCATTTATGGAGCAACCATTGGTTGAACATTTCAGGTAAAGAAGAAAATACCCTAGAAAAGTTTCTAAATCTCAAGGTAGATTTAGATCAACTCTTTTTTTCTTCTTTATTCAGTCTGCCACAGGCCATCTTCGCAGTATGGGTATTAGTTACATATGATGCCATATGGCCATTAGGTTGAAACAGGGCACAGGTTTTGGTGACACTGTTCCCATTTTAACTCAGGGTTACTATGGTGCTCTTCCTGGTGTATCTGAGGATTGGGGGCAGAGCTCAGTAGTAGAATGCTTACATAACATCCATAAGGCCTCAGGTTGAATCCCCAGTACCATAGCTGGGTGCTCAGCACATGAGGACAGTGACTCACAAGCAGAGCCAGACTGCCATATTCTTTTGTTTCTGATTA
The DNA here is from genome assembly GCF_000151885.1 of Dipodomys ordii. NCBI lineage: Eukaryota > Metazoa > Chordata > Mammalia > Rodentia > Heteromyidae > Dipodomys > Dipodomys ordii. The sequence goes on along the minus strand of NW_012267257.1, from coordinate 12,085,817 downwards.
ATCAGTGGGAAGGGTATTTCCAGATTTGTAGTGTGATTTTCTGTCCTAGTGTGGACCAATGTGCAACCTAAAATATGCCTTCATGTTGTTACTGTTTTTAAGTAGTTGTACAAAGAAGTTTTACAAAGGAGTTTCAACTCAATATGTCATAATGAACCCAGTATCACCCCTTTCATCGTTCATCATTCTACCCCATCTTTATGAACTAAAAATGTTTCTGTGGTGTTGGAAATTACTCAGTACTAAGGAAGAGTGCTAATACTTGAGTAGTACTAGATAAGGAAGAGAAAAATAAGTTGAAGACATCAGACAAAAGAAATGTATTTATTACCTGACTTACAAAACAGTAACTCCTCTGAACATCACCTTTATAATAACAATTTGAAAAAACTACCGGTCCCATCATTCCTTCTGACTCTCCCTGTGTGTGATTTCTTTTGTTCACATCAGGATTTGTTTCTGGCTTCTTTTCTTCTTAATGCACATGCTGATCTCAAAGTATGTACTGTACACCCACCTCTACTCAGAAGCCTCAAATCTTAATGTGTAAATCAGCCCTGTCTTCAGAACTCCTATTTCTTTTACCTACAGTCTTCCACACGTGAAACTGTTCCAGGTACCTCAATGTTAGCATATCTAAAATAAAACTTGGCCTCCCTCGCTTTCACTGTCTTCAGTTTAGAAAATACCACTTTCGCTACCGACTCACCCTGTCAGAAACCAGGTGTCATGGCTTAATCTCCTTGTCTCATAATGTGCTCAGTAGTTTTCTAGTTGGGTCGATGTTGGAAACAACATCCTCACTTGAATTTTAAAAATGGATGAGAATGGGAATTCACTACCAGCAAGTCTGTGTATGTAGAGTCTTGTTAGTGATTGGTTGCTCATTTGGGGGGAGGAGGGAGTCAGATTTGATCTGGTTGTTCTTATATGAGCTTTTTTTCCCCCTCCTTATTCAGCTCTTTTCGTGTACAGCACATGGATTTGTCGAACTCAGTTATAAATGTGTCAGCTCTTCATGGTATTCTGTCTGAGTGCTTCAAGTTACAGAATTTAAGCTTGGAAAGCCTGCAGCTTTCGGATCCCATTGTCAAGTGAGTGGCAGCCAGAGCATGAGACAGTTGTTTTATGTGTGTTATTTTGTTCTCTACGTATGACTATCCAGATAGACATGGAAAATATATCTTATAGCCTCCAACTTTTGCAGAACTTTCCAGACTCATTCAGGCAATAAAAGTTGGACTCTACACCAGATTCTGTGGTAGGCCTGTAGAGAAAGAAGGCTGAACTGTGTGGCCCACGCCTCAGTCATGAGTGAGGCAGATAATTAGAGTCCAGTATGTTTGTTAAATGCGTTAGTGATTGTGTGGCAACACGCAGGAGGCCTAATTAAATTTAGGGAGGATAGCCTTCTCAGAGGAAGTGACTAGTAAGCAAAGGTATTAAAAATAGTCACTTCAGAGATCTCCCAAGATAAAAGAAGCAGTTGGAATCTTGTTTCTAAACTGAGAAGTAGCTGGAAGTTTGCTGTAGTATGGGACTCAGGGGTGAAGAGAGGCAGGCCACGTTATACTGAGCCTATATGGCAGACCAGAGAAGTCCAGGCTCTGGTTGACGCTGAAGAAACCATCTCAGAATAATGGCTCTTAATATCTAAGCTTCTCTACAAAGGAAAATTAAGAATATTACAGATGAGAAATACATAACTAAAATGAACCTTGTGACTTTAAACTTATGGGCAACGGGGCTGGGAAGATGGCTCAATGGTAGAGCGCTTGCCTTGCATGCATGAGGCCCTGGGTTCGATTCCTCAGCACCACATAAGCAAAAAGAAAAAAAACGGAAGTGGTGCTGTGGCTCAAGTGGTAGAGGGCTAGCCTTGAGGTGAAGAGCTGAGGGATAGCGCCCAGACCCAGAGTTTAGGCCCCACGACCGGACCCCCCAAAAAAAAAATAAAAATAAATCAAATAAATAAATTGTGGGCAAAATTATTTCCAGTGTCTTTTTTTAATAAAGGGCACATGAATCAATATTTCTTATGCACTTAATTCTGTGCTGTGCTATGCCAAGTCTTCCATTGCATTGTATCATTTTAATCTCATTAACAGCCCTCATTTGATACACTGTTTCATTTCAAAGATGAGTAAACTGAGGGAAAGCACCCCCCTTTGATGTCACAGTGATAATGAAATATAAGTTTTAAACTTGATTCTCCTGTCAGCAACTTAGTTTTAGCCTGTATTTCTCTGAGTAAGTGTTGATCAAATAAAAATGCTTTCTCACTGTTCCTCTGGCATTTTTCTTTTTTCTAGTCAGCTTGCACAGAACTCAAACTTAGTGCGACTAAACCTCTCTGGGTGTTGGGGATTTTCTGAATCTGCCCTGAAGACTCTGCTAAGCAGCTGTTCCAGGTAGGAGAAATCTGTCACTTGGTTATAGAGTTCTTGTAGCTAATGCTTTAGTGTCTCACATCTGAATCATTGGTGAACTTTTTGAGCTGTTCTTAACGCTCCATGTTCTTTCTTTTCATGTAACTTTCTGACTAAACTCAAAAGCCAAATACTATTTGGAAGGGAGAAGGATTTGTTTAGTAGTCCTCATTTCCTGCTTGTTACTATGAAAATAAGGAGTAAGAAACCATGTGTTTAGCCCAGCGTAGCTGAAAGAAGTGTGATTATACCTATCTATACCAGCAGGTCTTTGCCTATATTACCTATAGAACTTTCAGTTTGGATCAAATATGTTACATTGTAAGTATAAACCATAATAAGTGTGGTGACTCCACTTCCAATCTTTAATAATAACACTAGAATCATATTGCTGAGTGAGAGGATACTTGTTTTCTAGAACACACAATACAATGTATATGTTCGTTTGCTTAATGGGTTTTTTGGTCTCCATGTTACAGTCTTTGTACCCATTCCTCCTCAAGAGATCTGTTGAAGCAAATTTCCTTGGGGTTAGAATGGTATAGGGAAGACAAAATGCAGAGTACGACATTTAGTCAGCAGTTTATTGTCTTTGGAACCCTGCCCTGCCTGTTCCCACTAGCTCTGTTAGTGGAGGCAGAATTAAATGAGAATGGCTTCTTGCAAAGTCTGCATCTCTTTTATCAAGAATCCCAGTTCATTCTACTGGTTTTATGAAACATCTTGGGTCATTGCTCAGTCTCTATGACTGTTTGGCAGTTACCTGAGTGGTTTGAGAAAGAAAACATAACGTTAGAATTTCTACCTCCAGTCCTACAGTGGGGTGTGTCTTCCAAAGGAGGAGAGAAAATTCTCCTTCATTTCTGGAAAGGAAAGCATTTCCTGGGCTTTTCATTCAGATCTCCGGCACCTTTCAGGACAGTTGAGACGGGAGAATGTTAGGAAGTGAGAACCTTAGAACAGAGATGTGGTTCATGTAATGATAAGGAATTCCTGGATCTTTGTAGTCTCCCCCCACCCCACACCTCCACCCACAATGTAAGGCAAACTCCTTGTATGATGGATGGGCTCATGTTTTCCTTACTACTCTTTTGTGCAGACTGGATGAACTGAACCTCTCCTGGTGCTTTGAGTTTACTGAAAAGCACGTGCAAGTGGCTGTGGCACATGTGTCAAAGACTGTCACCCAGCTGAATCTTAGTGGCTATCGAAAGAATCTCCAGAAATCAGGTAGAACTCCTGGGCCTCAGCGGATGGAATTTGAAGTGTAATCACACATCTGATGGATTGAGCATAGTTCTCTTCTATATACGTTGTTTTATTTAGTTCAGTGTACGTGTTACTTCCATTTTACAGCTGAGGAACTGTTGATCAGAAGAATAAAGGTAAACAGTTTGTGAGCTGGAGTCAAGAGGGTGAAATCAAATCAAGCGGATGGCTCACACCTGTCATCCTAGAAAGTGGAGATTAGGAAGATCATGGTTTCAATCCTGCATGGGCAAAATATTAAGGAGATACCTCCCATTTTAACAAACCATATGTGATAGTGTACATCTATAACACTAACTAATTGAGATGCCATCAGAGGATTATAAGATAGGACTTTTTTTCCTGACAGAAAAGGAAAAAAAAATACAGGAGTGTTGGAGTCATTGTTAGAGAACTTAAAATACCAACATTGGAAGCACAGGCTATGCGTTCAAACCCTAGTACTACAAAAGAAAAATAATAATAATGGAACAAAGGTAAGGGAAGAAGGAAGCAAGGAAATAAAACTATACTTTAAAATATTTGCCTAAAATTTGTAGGTAAAGAATTACTTTAAATCAACTAAATTACTAGGCAAAACTCCAATATGAAAACATATTGCCTTTCCTTCATCCATGGATTCAACCAACAGCAGGTCAGTAATGTTCCGGAAAACAATAGTATCTATTCTGAACAAGTACATTTTTTCTTGGCATTATTTCCTAAACAATATAGTATGCAAATTCTTAAATAGTATTTACATCTTGAGACACTAAAAGTAATCTAAAGATGACTTCAAGCATACAGGAGGGTATGTAGAGATTATAAACCAGAAAGCACTACCCAATTTAATGTAAGGGCCGTGAGCATCCTGGTTTTCTGTATCTACAGGGGTCTAAAGCCAATCCCCCTTGGATGAAAAGGGTGATTTTATTTGGTGTGTGGTTCTCAACTGGGGACAGTTTTTCCTGCAAGGGGACCTAAAATAATGTCTGGAGAGAGTTGTGGTCACAGCTGTCAGGGAACTGCTGACATCTAGTGGGTTGCAGCGGAGTAACAAGGAATCTGGCCCCAGATGTCGGTGCCAGGGTCAAGGTTGAGAAGCCCTGATAGAGCCCTGTTCATAAGTTTGTATTTATAACTGAATTCTGTCTGCAAATAACTGAATTCTGTCTGCAAAGGCAGTGATGTTTCTTCCATGGACACAGGCATTTGAAACCTGGGATAGGTAGCAGTTCCAGTCTTTACACACATTGATGTAACACTGAGAGAATCTGATTTACAAAGATAAGTGACTGCAAATAGAAAAGTTCAGTTTTTTGTTTTTAAAACAACTTTATGGCAGGCACTGGTTGCTCACGTATATAATCCTCACTACTCAGGAGGCTGAGATCTAAGGATCTCAGCCAGCCCAGGCAGGAAAGTCCATGAGACTCTTATCTCCAATATTACAAAAAAAAGCTGGAAGTGGCATTGTGGTACAACTGATAGACCACTAGCCTTGAGCAAAAGCAGCTCAGGGACAGCTCCCACGCCAAGTTCAAGCATGACCAGGCAAAACAAAACTTTATAATCTCCACTTATATTCAGCCTAGGCAGTACCAAAAAAAACCCTATGTAATATGGTGACTTATATCAATCCCATGTTCCTGGTGGTACTAGCTCATTTGAGTGTCGATGTGTTCATGTTTAAGCTTTTATTATGGTTAGAAGTTTGAATCAATATTTACCAATATTTCTCAACATTTAACTAGTATGTAAAAACTGGGGCTTGGTTTGTCCTCTGATAAGATACATTAGGCTTTAATAAACAATAGCTAGACTTGAATGAATGGCCAGAGATTGGAGCCATTCATTGCCTATGCAAGAACTCAGCTTTGCACTGCCATTCAAATGTCTGCTTAGTGAAACTAGGGAAACATGTTCTGTAGAGGTCTGTATAAGCTTTAATCATATTTTACTCCCTCCCTACCCCTACTTAATTTTATTTTCCTTTTAAACATTGCTTTAAATCTGAGTTTAGTATTATACAGTCATTATAAAAAGTACATGAAACAAAAAGCAAAACAAATCAGCAGTGAGCAGACTTTCTAAGCATTATGGAAGGCATTGCAAATTCAAGGAGGAAACATCAGCACAGTGGGCTAGAAGGGACTACTCTTACATGGAAGGAATGGTCCAAGAGACTGAAGCAGAAGCCTGATTGGAGGAGAAATCCACAGGGACTTGTAAAAGAACATTTTGCAACCAAGGGCCACAAGTCTAGTGGCCTTTGATATGGAAGAGGCAAGGGAAAGAGGAGACAGCCATGGGCTCTGAGCCCAGACAGAAGCCATGGAATACTCTGAACTAATCGATGTGATCAGACTTACCTTGTGAAAGGCTCACTCTAGTACCAAGTTGAGAAAACAATGTCAGGAATGAAAGTGGAGAGGACAGTTAGGAAATGAGGGTGGTAGCTTTGTAGGTGCTAAGAAATGGTTGAATGTTAAACACATTTTAAAGCCAATATAAAAAAGATTTTGTGACAGATTGGATGTGGGAAGTTAGGTGAGAAAGACTTCAGGGAAGGGATGAAATTAGGGGAGAGGCTGGATGTTTGCTTTTAGACATAAATTGGAATGTCTGTTGTACATCCAAGTAGGAATGTTGAGGAGACACTTGGAAAAAAAGCAAGTCCCCCAAGAGGGACTAGGAGATGGATAGATCACTTGGTAGGTAGGTAGGTAGGTAGGTAGGTAGGTAGGTAGGTAGGTAGGTAGGTAGGTAGATGGATGGATGGATGGATGGATGTCAACAGCATCAGTAAAATTTGCCTCATTTCAAATAAGTAACTTTTATTAATTGATTTTTCTGATTACTTAGTAGCTTGGGTTGACTTGTATTTTTGCATTAGAGCTTTTTCAATATATCTAGAATTTATTGGGATATATTATTTGCATTAGAGAAATCATTTTCCTGTCATGGTATACTGCATTGATTTTTAGTAATCCAGAATTTCTTTCACTGATTTGAAGAGTCAAGTCTATATAGTGTTAGCTTTTGCTTTTTGCTATTAGGAATGATCCTTCCCCACTTTCTTTATTCTTTCAGTCATTCACTGATACATAAATAAGCTGTAATTTGTTAACCATTTTACACAATTCTTTTAGCATTTCCAATAGGTTTTCATGAGATCTCTTAAATTTTCTATGTAGGAAATTTTGTGTGCCCTTCTGATCACTTTGGCTTTTTCTAATAATTTCATCTCTAACTGCCCTTGTCCAGACTTTCGGCACTGTGTTAAAAGATGTTCTTAACAGCAGATATTCTTGTCTTGTTCTTCATTTGATAGTGACCATCACATTTGTTTTCCTAGATCTTTGTACCTTAATTAGAAGATGCCCCAACCTTGTTCACCTAGACTTAAGGTATTATTTTTTTATTAAGTTCATATCAAATGTTGAAATTTTATGATTGCTCATTAAATGGGGGAAAGATCTTAATTTTGAACGGGAGGAGTTAAAACAGTAGTATTCTCCATCAAGGAAGGACAAGTGGGTCTAAATCTCTTCTGTTCTTTTACAGTGATAGTATCATGCTGAAGACTGACTGCTTTCCAGAATTTTTCCATCTCCACTACCTCCAACACCTCTCACTTAGTCGGTGCTATGATATCATACCTGAAACTCTACTGTAAGTATGTTACATTATCATGCTAATAAGAGGGCAAAGACCAGCAAAACTACTACGTAGTGTTAAAAGCCATTATTATTAATAGCAGACGTTTGTAATGCAGATGTTAGTATTAATGTGTCACAAACTGGATAAGAAAGTAGCTAAATACAAGACCATGGCAGTTTTGCTTGAAATGTTGGGTAAACTGAGACTGGAATGGCAACGTCATTAAGCATTTATTATTTTACTGCCAGCATTACATCATTAGATTGCTGTATTAGCCTCTGCAAAAGACTCACACTAGTAGTAGAAGAAAGTCCTCATGAGTGTCATTGTGAACACAGAACCCAAGTGTTTGGGTTTGCTTTGGTTTTCCAAATTTTTCAATTAACTGTAAGTGATTTCAAAAGCTTTCATCTGTGCTTAGAGAAAAAGTTCTGTAATGGAGTGAGGAATTTCCTGGTCGTCAAGGAGGATGAAGAATCAAAGCCTTCTATGAGTAGATATAGTATATTGGGTCCTAAAAAGTAAGATGATTCATCCAGGATTGATGGTGAGTCTATCATCATCTCTTTATAAAAATAAGACTTTCCTTAATCCCTAAGGGCCATGACATTATTTTCTAATGCTAAATGCAGAGCAATTCCATTGAAAACCACAAGAGGTCAGTGTCTTTTAATCAAGTGCCCTACCTATTAGGGTCAGTCTGCTCAAGTGAGGCTGCTATGCTCAGCACTATCACATGACAGTCATTTAGCTTCAGCTTCTTACCCAAGAAACATGATGACAACGAATGTGTCCAGTCTTCAAATCAATGGCTTGGATCTTATAGTTTCAACCAATTAGTGAATAAATCAGATACTTATATGCACAAATTAACTAGAAGAATTAGGAAGTCTGGCATAATTAATCATAATTAATTTCAGTTAATCTCAGGAGGACCTAAGTATCTCAAATTGTTTCCTATAAAGGATACTATAATTTACTTGCATAACTCTGAAGTGCTGGGATCTAGGTTTGTATTCATGGAATTCTTACAATTCCTGCCTGTCTTTTCTAGTATTCAGAGCTTTTAGCTTTACTCAAAAAGGTGTCTTTCCTCTGCCTAGAATCTAGGCTGTCCCCTAGGAAGTGGAGATAATTCTTTTCTTTTTTCTCAACAGATCTGTCCATATGTCTTGTTTTGTTCCTTGGCTTCAGAATGAAGCTTAACAGGTGATAGACCAAATGCTTTTCCTCTAGCCAGAGGCAAAGGGAAGGCTGTGTGCTCTTGCATTTTATTCTTGTATTACTAGATACAAGAATACACATGGAATGCCTGCTAGTAATCCCACAGCCAGTGTGAACTGATGGTGAAGAATGATGAAGACATAGGCCTGAGTGTCCTGTCTACAACATTATCTCTCATTTTCTAAATCTACCTTTGATAAAAGAAAAACAACTATTAAGGGTTTAAGCATATCAAAACCTCAGAATAGAGAGCAAAAATATGCTCTCTTTGAACTTTAAGAGTATTTCTTTAGACACCATATAAATACTGTCATGATTTATACTTTAAACTTTTTACATAAGTTTGTTGGCACCCTATCCAGAAGTATCTCAGATTCCTTTGCATCATTCTGGAAGCTGATGTATTTGAAATTCATAATAAAACTTCCAGGGCAGGGAAGGTGGCTCAGTGGTAGAGTGCTTGCCTTGCATGCATGAGGCCCTGGGTTCAATTCCTCAGTACCACATAAGCAAAAAAGAAAAAATCAGGAAGTGGCGCTGTGGCTCAAGTGGTAGAGCGCTAACCTTGAGCTGAAGAGCTGAGGGACAGCGCCCAGGCCTAGAGTTCAGGCTCCACAACCAGACCAAAAATAAAAATTTAAAAAATTTAAAAAAAAACTTCCAAAGAGCCTTAGTAATAATTCCTAGCAAACTAGCCATCTTATGCTATAGAAGGATATTTCTTATCTCAGAAGAATGATAGTAAAATCTGAATGAATGTCTTTTTGCTTTAATAGTATTGTTTTAAAATAAAACTATAGATTATTCCTCCATTGTTGTATTCTCTTCTTTAATCTTATTTTGTGTGTCTAAACTTTTTTCTAATTATACCCTCTTTCTCATTAAAGTAAGAAACCCAAGCTAGAGAGAGTAAACTGATAGAAGATAAGGAGAGACTTAAAAATTCCTGTTAGAATATGTAGTTAAGGCATTTTAGATTTTGTATTTCAGGAAGACAGGCTTATGTAGATGAAATGAGGAGTAAACCTGAGTGTTTACAAATGTCTTTTGGGTGCAGGGGGTGTTTCATTTGTTCCTTTGAAGCCCAGCTGGCCTCAAATTTGTAATCCCCCCATTTCAGCCTCTTATATAAACATGCTTTGTTTACTAAACTGGAAAAAAAAAATCTGAAGACATTTGTCAGTATCATTTTAGAGTTCTTAAGCTAGAAAGGTCTGAAAATACTTCGTTCCTGTTTTGTATCCTTTCATTTGATTTCCAGTATCTTGTAACATCAGAGATGTTTGTAAATTTTTCTGTCATAGATACATACTAAGAGGCAGGGGTTTTTTTAATCTTAAAATCTGAAGACTTTCTGGTTCTTGACCCATCAGCCCTTTCTCTGCAGCTCCCTTGTCACATGTAACTTGGGAGAGTGACATGTGATTTCCTTCCCAAAGCTGTTGCAAGAATATTTCCTCCTCTGTCATCTGCCATATCCCCTCCTTTTCTTACTCCCACTCAAAGCTTCTTTTGAATACTCCCCACTGAAGCATGACTTACAACTTGGCTGCTTTGGATATCCTGGAACCAGGATCCTCCTAGGTATTTCAAGATTCTCATACACTCAGATTTCACATAAGAAGGCTTGAGAGCTTGAGATTGGAACAGGCTTGCTCTCATCTAAAGTGGTAATAAGTATAAACTGCTGGCTGGGAATGTGGCGTAGTGGTAGAGTGCTTGTCTAACATACATGTGGCACTGGGTCTCAAGTGGTAGAGCACTAGCCTTGAGAAAAGGAAGCTTAGGGACAGTGCCCAGGCCCTGAGTTCAAGCCCCAGAACTGGCCCCCAAAAAAAGGATAAACTGCATGGATCATTGCTTTTCTTTTATACTGCTTCTACAATACAGAAACGAATAACTGCAACCTGTTCCAATTCATTTTCTTCCATTTATTTTGCCCTCCAGCAATTACTGCCCCATTCTGAATAAGCAAATTTATTTGAGTAGTGTTTTTCTAAATTACTCTTCATCTTGTATTCCACTAACATATATTAAACATCTGTAGTAGTTAAGATATTATGGAATGTAGAGTAACACACTTAGAGGGGTAGTGGGAAGATGGGAGGTTAAGGTTCAGCATAGGTTTTAGGCCCCCCGAACAGTGGGTTCCATAAGTAGAGAAAGCATGTACGCAGGCTTTCTTTAGGAAAATACCTTTGATGTTCATATATGGAACAGGCTGGAAAGAAGACCAGTTGGTGGCTAAGTAGCACTTACAAGCCTAGTTTCCTTGAATAATTATTGACAGTGTTAAAATAGAAAGGTTGCTTCTGACTCTAGACCATTGAGGTGTTCATTGATCTGCAGCTGGATTTTGTTGAAATTTCAAATAAATGTTCCCCTTCCTAAGACTTTGTACTGTGTGTCCCAACCTGGAGCAAATACAGAAGACATGAGTTTCTGGGCCTACTGTTGGCAAAGTCAACAAGTATTGACTTGAGAGAAGCAGGCTATAGGTTTTTGTTGGGAGGGAGTTGTTCGTTGTTTTTATGAATCAGAATACCTAAGACGATGGCTGGTCTGTCTGACAAGGGAAACATGGTAGTGTGTAGAGAGATGAGAGTGTGTGAATGATGGGTCACCCCTTTTTCTGGTTGTACCCAGCTACATCACCCTATCTAAAATATCTTAGCAAAGTTGCTGAGCGCCTGTGGCTCAAGCCTATAATCCTACCTACTCAGGAGGCTGAGAGCTGAGAATGGAGGAAGGAAAGTTCATGAGACTATTATCCCCAATTACTAAAAACCAGAAGTGGAGCTGTGATTGAAATGGTAAAGTACTAGGCTGGAGCACGAAAGCTCCGGGACAGGGCCCAGGCCCTCAGTTCAAGTTAAGACCAGCACACACACAGACACACACACACACACACACACTCACAAAATCTTAGTGATGTCACTGACAGGTTTCATTAGCCATAATAGACTTGTTAACTGTGAACCACCATTAAGAAAATAACCCTGTCAACTTCTGATGAGCAAGAGCCTGCAAATAAAGGTGATGTTTACATCCTTAAATTGTACATAATAGGTAGTATTTACAACTCATAGCAACAAAACATTTACCATCACTAGCTTTCCTAGCCCAAAACACAGTAAACTTGTCAGATTGCTATGTACATACAGAGTTGGGAAAAGAGAAGCCAATACAGTTAGGTTTTAGTAAGTGTTCCAGTGAGTTCTAACGTGTTGGAAGCCTCAGCATTGAAATGCAGAGGTGTTTCTGATTGCAGTGTGGGTCTAGCTTAAAGGCTTCTGCATCCATGTTTAATGTTTGCTATTTCGTCAAATCATTTATCACAAGTTGTTTCCTCAGGTTACATGGCTTTGGAACAGATTGTGAACACTAGACTACTCAAGCAATTTCCTGACTTAGATACTCAAAGTCTCCTTTTTTTCCTTTTCCAGTGAACTTGGAGAAATTCCCACATTAAAAACACTACAAGTTTTCGGAATTGTGCCAGATGATACCCTTCAACTGTTACGGGAAGCCCTTCCTCACCTGCAGATTAATTGTGCCTACTTCACCACCATCGCCAGGCCTACTGTTGCCAGCCAAAAGAACCAGGAGATATGGGGTATCAAGTGTCGATTGGCCCTGACAAAGCCCAGTTGTCCATGAAGTGCTATTGCAGGGTAGTACCTCGCATTTCTTTGGAATGGGAACATAGGCAGGAAGCCAATTGCTGGAACATTTGGCTGGTTTTGTTACTGGTTTTCCCTTAGCCTTCTTCCTTAGGTGTTTAAAGGGTCATTTAAAAGGGACAACTATAAAGTGTTACTTTTAAGCTTCTGTCAGTTCTATGCCCAGAAGAGCCTAAAGTTATAAGGCTTTGGGAGTTTTGGAAGAGTGAGCCTTTGATTTTAAAGTAACCTTATTAAAAAGTGAAATTTGACCTGACTTGTTAAGTACCCTTGTGGTTAAGTCTACTTAGGATGAAACTTCAAATTTTCCACCAGCTAATTTTCATAGTCTTAGTAGTAACTTTTGCCTACTTTTCAGTATTGCTTAGTACAACATGGCAAGGAAGAATAATAAACTGTATTTTGTTAGTTGACAAGGGAAAAAAAGGGTTCATAAGATAGTAGTATTTAAGGCAGATCTTTTCTGGGGATTTCATTTGAAATTAATTTCACAGAAAGAGCCCCTTATAATTCACTTCAAATTCTAAAATAAAAGCAAATAAATAAATGGCCAGAAGAATAGAATTGGTAGAGAACTGAAGGCTCAAGAGGTAGTTTTTGAAGGGAGGTCAGTCTGGTATTACCTCTTTATGTTTAAGGTGCTATGTTTCTAGAATTCCAATTAGGTAAGAAAAAATCCTTGTGGTTTTCTAATTTTATTATCCAATTATTTTAACATAATTTTTAAGATGACTTGCTTTATTTTAGAAAGGTGGTTTTATCCTAATCAGTATCTTACCTAGTCTTCAAGTTGGACGGAAGATTCTGAATTGATATTGTCTGCTGTTTTCTTTTAATGCTAAAATTGTTTTTGTATTATTCTAGAATCAAGTATTTTAAATTCGTTTTCACAGTAATTGCTTGAAACTACTCATCAGGTTACTGGACCTAAAATTCTTAAGAACTTCTTGTTCTTTATGTCATGAATGCACACTAGAGGCAGGTACATGTTTTGCCCAGTTTCTGAGCATTCTGCACCTGCATAAGATTTTAAGACTCAGGTGTTGAACCATTCAGTAGGATGGATTTTTTTTTTAAGAAACCTAGTGCACAGTAGCAAAAAGACCTAATTATGTTTTCTGAAAATCATAATAAAACTAGTTTTGTAAATCATTGATCTCATATGTTCTAATGCCAAAACATTTCTATCAACTTCTTTTAAATCAATTTTAATGTTTCAAACAATAGTATGAAGTGCCATTATCTGCTCAGATTTAAAGAACATTTAAAAAGTTTTACACAGAAAATTACTATGCATCTATTAGTAATTAAAAAGTGCTAAATACTTGAAATTATTGTTTACAGATTAGTGACAAGTCCAGGTGGACTCCTAACTTCCAGGTGTCCTGGAAATACACAGTACCTGTACTTCTAAACTCAAGTCCAGTCATAAGCTATTTGCCAACACATTGGAGTAATCTGTATTTTTATATGGTTATTTCTACTTTTATAGACGTTTTAATAAAATAAAACATGTTTTTACAAAAATAAGTACTTGACTAAAGTCCTGTCCTTTTTTCCCTTCTCATTTTTTCTTACTCAGTGAAAATTAGAAAGTATTCAGTGGGGGTTGCCATTTGGCTCAGAGGTCTCCAAATAAGACCTTTCAAGATAGAATTCTAAGCACCATCCTGTATACTTCATATGCCTGTAGTCAAGTGAAAATGATAGTTTATAATAATACATTTTAAGGAGGTACTAAATGTAATTACCACCTCTTAAAGTGCTTCCAAAAATTATACTCATTTGTTTTTATCAGGTTCCTAATGTGGTCCACGTATGTGTAAGGGATTTACAGATCCCTGACAGCTGTAAATCTTCACTTTTGGTTTCCCTTTTCATTCTCTGCAATCCATTTATTGGTTATTGGTCTTGTATTCCATAGTCTGGGTTTTGCTGGTCTGATTACTAGACAATGCTTAACGTGTTAATCTGTCACCTCAGGTCATAAACTAGCAGTTAGATAGAACATCCAAAAGCTCTTGGCTGAGGGTAATTTTTGTCCCCCAGCAGAACTTGTAACATTTGAAAAGATCAATAGCATCAATCTCCTTTCTTGTTTCACTGGTATCATTTTACTGCCTTTGTTCCCTTGATTCTTCACCCTCCTCTATCCTACTTACAAGTTCCAGAGATGGGATGGACACTAGCCAAATGCCAAACTCTTTTGTTTCTGGATAAATTCATGGGATTAAGTCTCTTCCATTCCTGTGAGCTGAACTTACTGGCAAACTACTATGATGGGGAAGATAATAACTGAATAATAGCACAGAGAAAGATGCAGATGAGGAAAGCCAAGCAGTCTGGGACTGGCCAAACAAAGAAACCTGTTGTCATTGCGTACCCTAACCCCAGAAGAAGTGGAAAATCAACCTCTTCTCTTACCATTCTCTCCTCCCCATCTAAGTTACACATCCCCAGAAGTCAACGAAGAGACAAACTCCCTCCCTCCCAAGATACAGGTCAGGTCTAGACTAAACTTATTTAGATTCTGTTTCACTTTAATAATTGAGGTTTTCTATTTCACTGAATCCAAATATTAAAATGCTGGTTAATTTTGTATTTCCAAAAATGAATAGCAAAGTATCTTTATAATTTTTAGAATTAAAAAGATCCAAATTAACAAAATATTTTCTATTTATGTTTCGCTTCTTGTCTAGGCAATTGTTTCCTTAATTGCTTAAAACTAGTAACATGAAAATGTGCTAAACTTAATCATCTTTCTGATTTAGGCCCTTTAGACCCTTATAAGTATGTTTAAAATTTAAAAAAACAAACTGTCTTTAAAAAATTAATTGAACATTTTCTGCTGTTTTGAGATAGGATCTCATTACATAGCCTAGACTGCTCTCAAACTCAAGGGCTAGGAGTATAGTGAATTCATACTCTTCAGTTCAGCAGTACATATGCTCTTATCCTTACCACTGTTGTGTCTATATTTCATCATATGATGTTATTCTTGGGATACTTTGCACAACTGTCTTGTTATCTCTGAGGATGGAGATAAATATGTATACTTCATATACACACATGTATACATATATGTATGTGCATAGAACAGTGAAGTTCTAAATTTGCATCAACATCTCAGCTGAGCACTATGTATCCTTCAGTTTGTATTTAACACATTCAATAAAGTAAATATTTTACAAGTACTGTCAAAGATTAAAAATGGAATCAATGTAATTTGATAATACATTTAGAAAAACAGGAAATATGATTAAATGTACTGAATCCACAAATATATTTAATATATAACATCAAAGATATTAAACCAGTATTACCTGGAAACATTTTCAGATAAATACTTTTGATCTTTGATAAAATAACAAATCATCAGTCAATGTCAAATGTTATCAGTGACTGGCTGCTGATGGGTCATACTTGACATCCTTGCTACTTAGGAGGCTGAGATCAGAAGGTTTAGAGTTTAGGCCAGACCAGTCAGAAAAGGCCTTATCTCTAGCAAAAAAAAAAAAAATGTTGGAGTCACCAGCCAAGCAAACATGAGGTCTTGAGTTCAAACTCCAGTACACACAATGATATCTATAGGGAACAACACATAAATAACCATGGGGAAAAGAATTTCTGAGACACGCATTTCTTTAAAAAAAAATGATTATCAAACAACGATCCCTTAAGAGTTAAGGAAATAAAAATATGTAGTTAAAAAAAGCAATTGTTTAATTTTATTCACAGTTGTCATTGAAAGGTTAACCCATTCATAAAAGACATTTTTGCTATTGTAACATCCTTTTTGTCTCATCTCTTACAAACAAATCTATACCAGGGAGCAGAAGTTATGTCACAAATAGAGCATAAGTATTTGTAATAACCTTTAAGAATATGGCTTATAACCAATTTCACACAGCAAGCTACCTATTAATAACTTACATATTAACAGATCTATGGTAGCATATGGACAGATTTCCTTGAGATACTGGGGATAGTGTGTAATTTAAATTTTTCACAAAATGATATTATACATCTTTTTTTTTTAATCAAGCTACAAATTAAATCCAACCCCGGAAGAAACACTAATTTTTATTTCCATCTAATGTATAAAAAATTATTTGTTCTGTCTCATGTTAATACTTGTAAGATTCTTCTGGGTAATCTTACATGTATTATTTTTCAAAAACTACAACAGAAATTAGATCCAGCCCTAGGAAATTAGATCCAGCCCTAGGAAAACACTAATTTTTATTTTATTTTCATTTCATGCATCATGTAAATTATTTGCCTTAAGGGTCTATGCAAGTACTTAAGAAAAACATTCTTCCAGATATCCATCAAAATCTAGAATACCTTTTCAAATTAATATTTTTTAAATAGTGGTAAGAGAAACATGTTAATGATGAAAAAACTAAGAACACTCAATTTGACTATGCATCCTAGCGTCACAAAATTTGATTTCTGAGCTCTTTGGCTCACAGTCTATTAGGATGGTGTCATTCATTGGTGTACCGAGCACCTGACACAGTGATGTATGGCACAGGGTGAGTGTTCAATAAATACTTGTCATGAACACTAAAACACTCACCAGCAAGTGAATAAACAACTGAATAAATGGCATAAAAATATCATTTCGTTACTCAGAAATAGAAACTTTTCCTGAAAACTAGTTACTTATTGTAAGTCAAGAATTAAATAAAAATATCCTCCAAAATCAAAGTTCTCATAATGGAAAAAGAAAAAAAGACAAGCCATGACATTTTATCCTACAAAGCTACTGTGCAAATTTTGAAATATGAGAACTACATTACTGAATAAGTCAATTCCAAAATTAATGTTGCATGCATTCCCTAAGAATCCATTCTTTTTGACAGTACTCCTAATAGTAATAAGAATACTTCTTAAAGATTTTACCACATTCCTAATAGAAAACATTTCATCAATTCATCCTTTTAGTACCTAAATCAATGTTACAGTTGCAAAGATGGAAGGGGCCTCTTAAGTAATTTCTCAAAAAATTGTTCTAAAATAGCAAAGGGATAATACATTTATAAAAGCATCATGATTTGACTCAATAGATGTATTTCATACAGCGTTATTGAAATTAGCCAGAATCAAAGTCTTCATCTATAAATAATTTCAAAAATGATTAAAATGTTTTAATCAATAGTTATCATTATGTCCTGGTATTAGAAAATTTTAGCACATACAAAAACATTTTCCTACTTTAATTAGGTCAATGTCAGAATTTATCAAAACTTGGCATGATAATCAAAAACTTTAAAAACTTTACTTTTAGGTATTATAAAAAATAATGCACTAATCAAATGATAGTTATGTCCCATTCCACTGTCTAGGAAGACAAAAACACTCTTATAGTTAAATCTCAAGTCCTAAACATTTAATCTTTTATTTAAACTCACCTCTCAAAATTTAAAGATATCAATATTCTTGGTTACCAATTACAAATAATACAGAATTTCTCTGACATCAATTCCACTCCATTTAGTCCATCCAATGTTCTCACACAATGAACATCTTTCATCTATCAGAATCCAACAAAAGAGTAATGAAAATCCCACCTTCTTCATCACTGTGAGCCCAGAGGGCAACCAGTCCCAATAATAAAATAGGCTTAATGACTGGCCTCACGACTATTTCTGCAGTAAAAATCAGTTTCCAATAATCCAAGTTTGTCACTTGAGGAAATCTTTCACTGTTCTAGAAGTACAGTTCGAAGCTCATCTTCTTTGTTGATCATCATGGAAGCAATTGCTCCATCATTGAACTCAAAAGAAGTTCCTCCATCCACAACCATGCAGGCATCCCAACAACGAGAACGAACACAAACCCTAAGCAGAGGAAAATATCTCATTAAATATCAGCAGTTTTCACCCCAAATGTTAGTATCTAAAAAATTAGATCATTTAATGGCTTTAATAGCCAAGTTGCTTTTTGTTATGAGAGAATTAGTGACTAAATAATATGGATGTGTTCCTAAAGACTCAAAATTTAAATATCCAGGCTATCATCATCCAATCATATATTGTCAGTGAACAAGTAGAGACATGATAGAATTCAAAGGCTATTTTCATGAAATTGTTGGTTTTTTACCATTATAAGTATGCCAAGTACTGATCAAAGGGTTATTTTCGTGTCAAGTTTTTACTTAAGGATTAGGTATGTATAGAGTAAGCACAAAGTATCAATGTAAGTTCAACAAACTGTTCTGAGTGATTACTCCTGCTCGCTCCTTCTGAAGCACACGTGCTATACTAATTTCTAACATCTTAGAATAACTGTATCTACTCTTAAACTTCATACAAATAGGGTTTAGTTTTGCAAGAAGGTATATAGGATAATACAGTTACAGTCTTAATTTTCATTCCCCAGATGGCCTATTACATATCCCCTTTTGTAAAGTGTCTAAGACTTTTGGCTTTTATTATGTCGATTGTCTTTTTATTGACTTGCAAGCTTTTATTTTTTAATTAGCATCTCACTATGTAGTACAGGCTGACATTTATCTTTCATTCCTCTTACCCCAGCCTCTTTGAGTGCCTAAATTATAGGTGTTCACCACTACAACTGGCTTGCAGGAATTTTTATATACAAGTTAAGAATCCTTCCAAAATGCTTGGTATCAGTAATGTCTTAGACGTCAGATTTTAGAATATTTACATATAAGTAATAAGGTATTGTGGGGGATGGAACAGTCTAAACCCAAAATTAATATGCTAACATATTCATTAGATATATAGCCTGAAAGTAACTTCATAGAATATTTCCTCTGTACCTACATATTGAGTGTGACCTATCATATGCATTCACAAGTCAAATTTTACCCTTCTGGCATGATACCCATCCTCAAATACTTGGGGATACTGTAAGCATTACAGATTTCATCCAGCCTCGCTTATCTCAACTATCTCTCACAGTATCTTTTTCTTGCTTTGTATCTTGTCTTTTTGTTGTCTTAACATTTTTTTATTACTGGACATTCTTGATTCTTCCAATCTTCTGTTGTTCCTGTTTTAAACATGTTTTGTTTTTTTAAAAAAAAGTCTTTTCAACCACCCAACCATGAAGCCTTTCTATTTCACTTATTAGCAAAAGTTTAAATGTAAGATATACGGTATCTTAGAAGGAGTCTTTGTAGTCTTAGTATATATGTATTAATTAATTAAAACTCAAGTAAATTTTAGATAGGTCTCTTTTTTAGTGTCTTAACTGGAAAAAATCAAATGTATACTTATTTTTTTTAAAAAAATCAATCCTACAGATAGCATTTAATAAGTATTCTTTGCTACAAGATACAGGAAATGTTCTCATTATTTTGTAAATTTTCTTCTTAGTTTGGAAAGTTGGCCAGCCTTTAAATAAGAAGTCATTTTCAAAGCAAAAGCTGAAGTAAATTAATTCACTTAGAGGGAGAGCGGCTACTTTTAGGGAAAAGCTGAAAGAAGTAAACCCTACTCTAACTTAGCTTTCATATGAACATCCTGCATTTAGTCTACATTTATGACAAAGAATTTGCTTTCTAATCAATAATTTGCTTTAACAGTAATTAATCTGCTCTTACTGTCACAGGTCCTACTGTTGCAACCAGATTCAGTTTAAACAAATGCATCTAAGCCAGGTGCTGGTAGTTCACGCCTGTAATCCTAGTCAGGAGGCTGAGATCTGAGGATTACAGTTCAAAGACAGCCTGGGCAGGATTGTCCGTGAGACTCTTAATCTACTCAAAAGAAAAGCCGCAAGTGGCACTATGGCTCAAGTGGAAGAGCACTAGCCTTCAGCACAAAGAAGCTCAGGGACAGGGGCCCAGGCCCCAGATTTCAAGCCCCAAGACCAGAAGGAAAAAAAATGCATCTAGTGAAACTAAATAAGTACTCTTAAACCAAATATGTTCCAGCACTCAGTAGGCTGAGGCAGGGGGCTATGAGTTCCACATGCCAGCCTGCGCAGCATAGAAAATTCACCTCAACAGCAGTAAAGCTACATAGTAAAAAAGTGTCTGTTTTTTAGATTGAAAATTAAAAACAACAAAAACAAGCTTGACTAGTAGGGCGTATCTGTAATCCCAGCATTCAGGAAGTTGAGGCAGGAGGATCTCAAATTCAAGACCAGCCTGGCTACACAGAGTGTAGCCAGCTAGACTACAGAGTGAGACCCTATCATGAAATCCAAAGCTGAATAAGCTAACAAATATGGCTTATACTGAGTGAAAGAAATTAAAAACAGTGACAAGTTAGTCCCAGATGCTTACTTGGAAGAGAAACAACGCTGACGACTACTTGAGAAAACTCTGTTTGCTATTGGTTCTCGAATACTGAAAAGTATTTTTGGTTCTTCTGGACTGTAGAGCAGTGATTCATTATATTCATTTGTTACTGTAAGGAAAAAATAGTAATATTGGTACATTTAATATCTCAGAAATACAAATTAAAGACTAACTGCTACCTCCATCATAAAAGCAATCTGTTGCAAAGATCTGCTTGAGAGCGGGTTTCCTGGAACTCTCCATACATAGTCCATTAAAAAAAGTCTTACAAATGAGTATCAGGTTCCACTATTAGCCCACAAAAGCATACATCACCCACAATAGAGCAAAGTACAGTTAGGAAAAGGGGTCAAGGGAGCTTATTATGAAGATGGTCATTAAAAACTACAAGAGCAAGTTAGACAAACAAAAACAGAACTAGAGCTGCCACAGTGTCAAGTGCTTTCCAGAGTATCATGGAAGTGTTCACAAATAGTCTTAATGCAAATGAAGTCTCAAACAGTGTCAGGTAAAATGCTTCATCTCTTGAGTCCATCATTACTCAAGATATTTAGAAATCTTCTCTCAACCAACAGGCATGAACTTTGACATACAAATTATCTTTAACAAAAATTAGTTAAAGACAATTGTGTAAGCTGGACAGGACATGTGCCTGTAGTCCAGCTATTCAGCAGAAAAAAATGACATGAGCCTAAAAGTTTGAGCCCAGCATAGTAAACAAAATGAGGTATGTTCTCTTTAAAAATAAGCGGCAGGAATAGTGGCTGTACCTTTAATTCCAGGTACTTGGTGGCAGAGCCTGAAATGATTACAGTTTTAAGACCAGCACTAATAAAAATCTAGCAAGACCTCATCTCAATCAACAAGATGAATGTGGTGGTATGTGAACTGTGATACTTACTACCCATACATGAGGCTAAGAAAGTAGGTTGCAGTCCAAGGATGGCCTGGGAAAATTAGCTCAGGTGGGTAGAGCAATGATCTAGCAAGCATGGCCCTGAGTTTAAACCATACCAATGAATGAAGAGATGGATGAATGATGAAAAATATTAAAAAATAAATTTTTAAAAAATGACCATTGTACAAAGAAATTCAAAGGTTTAGTTGAGCATCACATGTTTTTAATAACAAGTCTCAGATAATCTGCCATATTACAAAGTATCATTTGAATTATAGATGCTCTGTTTTATGAACTCATCACAAGTTGAAAATATTGTAAGCTGAAAATGTTCCTAATTCACCTAAGTTACTGAACATTATAGCAACACAGAATACAAGAGAGTATCTGTGTTTATGGTTTTAACCTGTGGCTTGCTTCCTGCCCCGGTCGTGAGAGAGCACTGTGATGTCATTAGCCCAGAAAAGACAGTCAAAATCTTACCAGAAGCATATCACTTTTGTACCATCATAAAGTTGTCTTTTTAAAAAATCTAACTTATTTGCAAATATGAAACTTTGCCTCCTTGGGGTATTTTATAAAAAAATATGCTAGCTCTGAAAGACAACTTCAAAGGAGTTTTTTTCTAGAAATGTCTATAATAGTAATTATGCCATTGGCTTGCCCTACTGCTTCTGAAAATAGCCAAAGCATCAAGGCAGTATATTCATTACTGTATGTTTCTTAAGATATAAGCCTATTTGTATGATACTAAGAGTTGATTATATGAAGCAGATTTGATACATTTGTAAAAGTCAATCACTATTCTTTATTATTATTATTATTTCTTTTTAGTGCCAGGACTGGCACTGGAACGCAGGAACACAGGGCCTTGCATTATCCCTTAGCTTTTTCTTTTTTTTGTTTTTTTTGGTCGGTCGTGGGGCCTGAACTCTGGGCTTGGGTGCTGTCCCTGACATTTCAGCTCAAGGCTAGCACTCTACCACTCGAGCCATAGCACCACTTCCGGCTTTTTTCTTTTTGCTTATGTTGTGCTGAGGAATCAAACCCAGGGCCTCATGCATGCAAGGCAAGCGCTCTACCACTGAGCCACCTTCCCAGCCCCTCCCTTAGCTTTTTCATTCAAGGCTGGTGCTCTACCAGTTAAGCATGCCTCTAGTTCCCAATCGGTATATCCTTTTAACATATCTAACATTATCTTATATGTATCAGTTACCTTATATGTATCATGTTTGCCTTTTTAATTGATATATATACATATATACACATGTTTATGAAGTACAAAGTAATATTTTAATCATCATATATTAGACAATAATCACCTTGGTGTAATAGCATATTTACCATCTTAAACCTTTTTTTTTTCCTTTTTAATTGACAATACTGGGGTTTGAATTCAGGATGTATAGTTCCCTAAGCAGGCCCTTTACCACTTAAGCTACTAGCCCTTGTTGCTTTGGTTATTTTTGAGATAGGGTCTCACTTTTCTTGCAAGCACCAGCCTGTGTTGCAGTTTTCCTCTACGCTTCCTACATAGCAAGGATAGCAAGCATGTATGTGGCCAGCTTTTTCTGTTGAGATGAGGGAGAGTGTCATGAATTATTTGTCTGGGCTGGCCTCAAACCATGATCTTTTCAGTCTCAGCGTCCTAAGTAACTAGAATGGTAGGTATCAGTCACTATGCCTGGAAACTTAACCATTTCCTATGGTTATGTTTTTTAAGTGAATTTATATAATAAAGAACTGATTATTGCATGGGCTTAATTTTCCTTTTTGATACAATGTAATGCTAATACTAATAATCCAAGACTAATATAACCTTCATCTCAAATTAAAAGAAGAATATCTTAGAAAGCTAAAATGATCAAAGTGAAACCACAGGTAAGCAGAGACATACTACAAGGGCATGCCTTTCTTATCTTCTTTGCAAAATAGCGATTTTTGCAACACAGTCCTATTTCTACAGACATGTTTAAAGTTATGGCTGGATTATAATCCATATCAAAATTCACAGTATGACTTCTGCTTTGCTCTTTATATTGCTTACAATTCAAAACATACAGTATCAAGAACATGTATATGTCCAAAAAAGTTATAACTATAATTGTCAAATTAATATAGAAATAAATTAAACTGTTAATAATTAATATCATTAGTCACTAACCTTTCTCTACCAATTCTTTGTTCAATGGAAGATTCAGATTTCCTTGTCGCTTTGCTATTAAAGAGAAAAGGGAGAAATATCTCCATTAAATATTTTGCTTTGTATAAGTTAATATACAATAAACAAATATATATATTACTCACCAATATTTAAAACATCTTCCACAGCCTGAGTTGCAACCCTATTGATATTGAAAGACCTAAAAAAAAAATACACACATACAATTTGTTCTTGTTTTAATTCTAAAAACATGCTAAAAATGAAAAATAATCTAAATAGATAAATAGAAAGTAAGAAATTTAGACAGCTACAAATAAATACTGCTAATACCTGATTAATAACACAGTGGCATGAGTAAGGGAAAAGCACAACTTCCTATACTGTTATGAATCTAGAAACTATACTTGGAAAACAATCATATACTAGCAAATTTTAAAATGAATATATTCTCAACCTAGCAATTTATCTTAAAACATACCACTTCCACATAAAATATACAAAGATAGAAACAAGAACCTTTATGGAAGCACTGCTGGTAACTGCAGAACAATTCAAATGTAGCCATAGCAGGCTGGTAATTAAAATACAGCTGGGCATGGATGGCTACTCAGGAGGCTAAGATCTGAGGCTCCAGGTTCAAAGACAGCTCAGGAAGGAAAATCCATGAGACACCTATCTCCAGTAAACCTCTCAGAAAAAGCCAGAAGTGGCACTATAGCTCAAGAGATAGAATGCTAGCCTTGAGTAAAAGAGGCTCAGGGATAGCATCCAGGGCCTGAGTTCAAGCCCCAGGACTGGCAATAAATGAATGAATGAATAAATAAATAAAATATAATAATTATATATACTATGTATCTAACCATTATAAATGTTTATTATATATTATAAATATAACTATTATACATATTATATATGGCTATTATACACTATGTGTATATAACTATATATATATCACTATATAACTATATATCACATATATAATTATATTATGGTGATATATAATATATAACCAAAATGTTAACCTAAAAACAAAAACACATTAATACTACAGATAGGAAATGAAAGTAACAACCGCTTTTCACTGCCTTTTTAATATATACATTTCTTTAAATTAAAAAAAGTTTCCTTGAAGGTGAAAAATGTAGATGTCTGATACCTCATTCAACTACCTACGAACATTATCAAACCCTAGATTCTTTTCTAGTATTTCAGTTATTGGGTCTATAGTTATCCTAAGAAAAGGTTTAAAAAACAAAAACACAGAATGTGTATTGTTCTCATAAAGTTCACAGTGGGCACTCCTAACTGGGAGGTGGCTCTCCTCCATGTTACATGTTCAGAGAGTTAGGCTCCTCCCATCTTATAGGCCTTCTGTCTTAAACAGAGCTTATAAGGCTACTGTGCTCATCTGCATCAAGCTGCAGGATGAAAGACCACGGAGAGTACCCATGGCAGACTCGTGAGCCAGCCTTGGAAGGGGTGACCATCAGGTCCACTCGCATCCCTTCAGCTAGAATTCAATCACCTGGCTCTAACATAAGAGGTACTAGAAAATAAAACCCAACCTGTGGCCAGGGAAAAATGTGCTTAGACAAATCCCGTCTTCACATTTCTAAAAACTGTTCCACAGTAACAGAATATGGGGTTTCACCACATAGCAAGTGTCTCTGAACTGTCTCATTATTTCTATCTTCTGCCACTGTGAAACAAGGTTTTGCTCCATAAACTGAGAGGTAAGGTTAGTACAAAGAAGAAACAAGAAGGGCCTGGTTCAATAACCACTGCTGCGGGTAATGAGTACATGGGAGTCAGTACACTGCTTGGTCTGCTCCTAGAAGTTAAAATTTTCCTACTATAAAAACCTAAAGAAGCCATGCTGAAAAGGGAGGAAATAAAAGTAAACTAACATAGTCAATATCAGTTTGGGGATTTTTGTTTTTCTGAATTCAAGGTTTTGATACATAGTCCAGTCTGGTCTTGAACTTGTCATCTTCCTGCCTCAGCCTCTAAAATGCTGAAATTATAGGTGTGGTCCAACATATGCAAATAAAAATACTTCCATAGCAAATTTTTTGCTATTTTTGTGTGAGCACGTGCTCATTTAAGAAAAACATATTAGTGGATAGATATTAGGTATTATGTTCTGCACACCAAAAATTAAGCTTGAAAAATATACACTAGTCATAACTTCAAGTTGCTCAAAACTAGTAGGTATCTGCATATTGATAGTTAATAACAGGATGTGTGCTATAATAATATAAGGAAAAATGTTCTGAAGAAAGACAAAAGAAGGGTTAGTTTATTGTGTTTATGAAAAAACTGAATGTTAATGACTTTTTAAAGAAAACAACATTTGAAAACCGTTCAGTTTAGTGGGTAGAAAGTATAAAGTGTTCAGACATTCAATGCAGGAAGAAGTTACATTGAAAAAAAAAACAAAAAGCTAGGAGAGACCAGGGATGTGCTTAGAATTGTAAGTAGCCTGTGGTGTTGCTAGAGTGTTGATGGGTAGGGTAAGGGTAGGGAAGGCATAATGCCAGTAAGATACCCACAGCCATAGTTACAGGGCTTTGCAAGGTGGACAAAGCTAAACGATCACAGTCAGAGGTCAATGAAAGTTTTAAGGCAGAGGACAGACATTGTCAGATTTATATATACTTTAAGAAGTATTACTCCGTTGGCATGACAAATGGATGACAACCAGAATAAAAAGTGAGGCACAAAAAAATTCTAAATATTTAGGGCCTGGACCAAAGCAATAGCAGTAGAAACTCAGAAAGATGGACAAGGAATTGAGAACAATGCACAGAGTTGAGGGACTGAGTTATATGGAAGGAAAATGAAACATGTGATGATTGAAAGGTAAGAACAAGGTTTTGAAAAATTGTGTTTTCCCTCTAAAACTTGGAGTAAACAGTGGCAGTGTTAAACAGTTTAGGGAACACAGAAAACAAAAAAAAAACAGTAAATTGAGTTTCAAATGTTTGAATATGATATGCTGTTAATATCGTACTTAGTAGGTAACTTTAGAATGAGTGAGCACTCAGGAAAGAAGACAACTGCAGATCCATCTGGTAGGCATCTGCATTAGATGTCTGTCCTGTGAATCAGAAGAGATTGTTTACGTTCAGGGAGGCTACAAGGTATTGTACACAGGATGCGTGCTTGTCTCCATGTGGACATTTAACATGCAAACATCTAATCTCTTTTTTGTATGGTACCTTGTACTTTTTATTTCGTTACTATTTAAAATATCCCTGTCTGCCTTTCTTTCTTTCTTTCTTTCTTTCTTTCTTTCTTTCTTTCTTTCTTTCTTTTTGGGGGCTTGTTTGCTCAAAGTTGAAGCTCTACAACTTAAATCACAGCTCTATTTCTGCTTTCTGCTGATTAATTGGAAATAAGAGTCTTTTGGATTTGTCTGCCCAGGATGGCTTCAAACCAAGATCCTCAGATCTCATTCTCTTGAGTAGCTAGGATTACAGGCATGAGCCGCCAGTACCCCACTTAAAAATATTCTTAAATTTTAAAGTATATAATTCTCCAAGCCACTTCTTTCCTTTTATTTCTTCATAAATCTAGTGCAATCGGTTCAATAATGATGAAATAATGTTGACTGAGGCAGAACCTAAGCCACCTATGTAACATCAGAGTGTGGATGCATGCATGAGTATTAGGTATCAAATAGACTGTTATTTAAACTACTTCACAAACTTTAATAAGCACCAACCCAAGTAACTCACCAGGCCTTTGATCCTGTGCCAGTACACAAATTGAGCCCTGAACTCTTCTGTTTTTCCCATGGTCCATCATCAAGTGAAATTTCATAGTAGGATGCCCTATAATTGAGAATATAAAACTCTTATTTGCTAAGCTTATGGTTCATAGTAAATAAAACAGTCTTTTTGCAACAGATTAAATCTAAGTAAGTCAACTTGACCAAGAAATATCTAACTTAGTAGGCACACATATCATGGTGCTATTCTAATGCTGATTAAGTGAAAAAGGAAGAAATATACATTCATGTTTCTGCATGCCTTTTTTGATCTATATGTTCCTTTCTATCTGTACTGGAGTATTTCAAATGCTAACTTGTATATCCTTTGCTAGCACTAGTGACTATTCTCTACTTCAGCTTCATTTCAGAATTCAAAAGGAGAAATAACATAATTAGATTAGTTTTATGGTGGGTAGTCCTTCATATATCTAAATCTATAATTCTTTGTAACTAATAGTTTCTTCTAAACTCTTTTTTAAGTGATAAACTAATCTTTTGAATTGATATTAATAGCAATAAAGTTGTAAAGAATACTTCATAAACATGAAATCAAATGGGTTTTCTGACACTAGTAAAAAAAGATATTATTCTTTAACTCAATGCTTATAATAAACTATTCAAAGAAGTCTGAAATATGTAAATCTACTTTGTTAATTGTTACTTTACCTTCTTTGTAAAATGGTGTCATTGATCAACACTGGATTTTTTTATCCAGCATATAAAAGGTAACAGTAAAATTTTATTAAAATACAGGTTTTCAAAACAATGATAATTACTTAACATGCTTGTAAACCTTAACAGTTTGTGGATAATTTATCCTTTTATTCTGGCCCATTTTTCTCTTGAAAGCTCTTAATTTGTCAAGGATTTTTACATGATAAACTCCTTTTCACGTTCTTACAAAAATAAAAGATAGTCTGCCTGATATTCACATTTAATCTATTTCACAGCTTACTAATAGCTTCCTGGGAAATGCATGCGGAGAACCTATCATATACAGACACAGAAATGGTTACTACTCTGCCAAAATCAAGCAAAAAAAAATAGATTAAAGTTGTGGGGGTAAGGAGAAAACAGAGTGGAAAAGAAGAAAAGTATAATCAAGTGAGAGATATTGAGCCCAAAACTATGAGAAAATTTAGTGTTAATCTCACATGCAGGTTTATTGAGATTAGTCAATTTACAGAATTTTATTTGGGAAAATTATTTTTTAAGGCAGCAATAAAACTCACAGTCCCTTTAGAGTGGGTATACTTCTTCTTAAATTGTCCACTGCTACAGCCCAAGAATAAGACATTCTAGGTTAGAATAAGAGAAAAGAAAAAAATGGGCTTTTAAAAATGTTCTTAAATCTAAGAACATTGTAAGTGAGGACTAGTATTGCTGCGCTTCATATTTTTTGGAGGAAAGCACTTAAGTTTTTGGAGCATAGTGAAGCCTCACTATACAGTTTAGAATCAGAAATGATAAGCTTTATACAGTTCTGGTGCAACCAAATCAGATGACCTGTGGAAGTTATCTGAATCTTCCAAATACCAATCATTTCACTGATAAGTTCTACTTTTCTCACAGGCTTACTCATTTGCAATAACCTGATATACACAGGCACCAATAAATGTTCCCTTTCCTTTCTGCCTAGGATCTTATATCATAAAGTCTTTAAAAAATAACTGACTACCTTCCACATAGTTATATTCAATAGCACCAGAAGCCAACCTATTGCTGGCCATATCTTGGTAAAGACACAATGTGAGACATCAAAGAACAAAAAAGGAAGCAGTATCAGGTATCAATCTCTGGGACCTCAATGGCTCCCCAAAATCTATCCTAGTTTCCCTCTTTTTATGAATTATTTAATCTTTTAGTACATACAAAGTATAAAGCAATGATAGTAGAAGCTCTCAGCAGTCACAATACCACCCTTGTGATAGGCAAACAGAGTAAAAGAAACCATAAAACGGCTTGCCTAAGATAAACATGAACTCAAAGGGAATTTACTTTTGTCATCTCTTTAATGAACTTTCTCCAAACTCATTTAAAGTTGTTGCTCTCTTGTCTGTCTTAAGTCACTGGCAGTAATTATTAGACTCTATCTCTAATTGGTTACATTTTCTCCTCTTCTAATACTTAATAGAACCAATTATTGCTTCAAACTTGATATGCAATAAAACAAAAATGTTTACATATAGCAAAGAAGTCTTACTATGTTAAATACATTTTTCAACAGTAATGTATGTATGAGTTGCCTTTAAACATTTTATTTCTTTGAGGAACATTTAGTTTTAACCCATTTAAATTATGTATTCCTCTCCAAAATGTGTATCTTACTCATCTTTGCATTTCTAGGGATTCACATTTGTACATAATAGGCACACAATATATTTTACTGAATGAATTTAATATTACATATTTGTTTACTATTAGCTGGTAGTTAAAATGTGAATTACCTTTCAATTATGACAACTTTTTCTCATACAAAGTCCTTATAAAAAAGCCAGGCAGGGGGCTGGGAAGGTGGCTCAGTGGTAGAGTGCTTGCCTTGCATGCCTGAGGCCCTGGGTTCAATTCCTCAGCATCACATAAGCAGAAAAAGCCGGAAGTGGCGCTATGGCTCAAGTGGTAGAGCGCTAGCCTTGAGCTGAAGAGCCAAGGAACAGCACCCAGGCCCAGAGTTCAGGCCCCCACAACCGGCAAAAAAAAAAAAAAAAGCCAGGCATTGTTACACACACCCGTAATCCTAGCTACTCAAGAGGCTGAGTCCTGAGGATTGTGGTTCAAAGTCAGCCTGGGCAAGAAAGTCTGTGAGACTCTCATCTCCAATAAACCACCCGAAAACTGGAAGTGATGCTGTGGCTCTAAGTGGTAGAGCACTAGCCTTGAGCAAAAGAGCTCAGGGACAGCACCCAGGCCCTAAGTTCAAGCCCTACAACTGACAAAAAGAAAAAAAGAAACAGATGCAACAAACAGAATTATTAAAAGTTTCACAAATTCAAAAACCTAGGGAATCATCTACATGGTTTACAAAGAGCTACAGAGTTCTAGTAGTAGCAGGAAAGTGGGACATAAAACTTAACTCCGAGCTTCTACCTCTACTTTAATTATAATGTAAAGTAGAGGTTCTAAAGCACTACAAAGAATTAAATTAACTTTACCTTATTTTAGTCATTTCATACCTAGTAATTACATCACAAACAGTTTTCCAAGTTAGGCATAGCACTAACTCATGCTTGCAATCTTAGCTACTCAAGAGGCTGAGATCTGAAGGGCTGTGGTATGAGGCCAGCCAGGGCAGAAGAGTTCACTAGACTCCATCCCCAAAAACCAGCAAAAGGCTTTTTTGTGTGGCTCAAATGGTAGAATGCCAGCCAAGCAAGCACAAGGACCTGACATCAAACTCCCTTAAGAAAAAAAAAATTGTAGGGTTTCACAAAGTGTTTTTATTACAGAACATTCTTTTCCCTTAATAAGTATTAGCATGTATGATAGCTTAGAAAATATTGCATTAAATAATATCTGCTAATTATACATTATTATTATGCATTTTAGCTAGCAGATTTGTAGAAATTAAATAAATAACTTAAGAATACTAAATCCCATACACAAGACTGTAGACTTTAAAAAAAAATACCTGGATGATAGACTCTCCCCAATGAAGACTTCATTTAGTGCTCTCACGGGCAAAAGTTGGGGTCCTGAAGCCTCAGACCCTGCAGTAATAGGGGAGGGGGAAATCCAAGACAGCTCCTTGAATTTGGGAAATATTACAATAAAAACTTATTTGACATTAAAGCTTTTATTTTTAATCATATTCCTTAATATAGTTAACATACAAATATCCCTTAACATGCCAACAATATAGCCTTAAAAGTCACCCAGCCTTATCCCATGACACTTGAATCTTTACAAAATAAAACTTAATTCTTTTTGAAACCAATTTTTTCAAGAGGGATACAACAAATGTAACCAATTCACAATATCCTTATCACTATCAACTTAGTTTCTCTGCGAAAGATTCAAAAGTGGACCTGGTCAATTGCTTCTGAAGAAGTGCAATCCTGGTATTAGGCAGCAAATGACTTGCATGGGTCATGTTAGGAACCAACCTACATACGTTGAAGGATTAAGATTTTTTTCTCAATGGAAAGTTTATAATGTTTTAGCCATAATAGTGTGATAGAAATGGTCACATTTCCCTTCAATATTTATAACATATGCAACCTTTTCTTTTTATAATCTATAAGATATATATACAGTATAAGTACTTTTCCTTGATGAGTTAAAATCATTTCTACTAAGGCCAGGAATAACATAAGGATTTCCATTCTCCCCATTCCTCAATGGCACCAGTAGCTGATTTATTGCATTCATATGTCTCCAGTAGGCAAGTATTACATGGAAGTTCACTTGTCTGCTTCTTCCACAACTTTTCCTACATCAATATTTAAAAGTCCATCTCACTTGGGACAGGCAGCATATTCATACCCTTATGAGTATATACTCTCCTTATGAGGATTGATGGGTAGATTTCCCCCTTATTTTTTCATTGGCCAACTAATTATTCAACAGTGTTATTTCTTCCCAGTATCTGCATATGTTCTGAGATTTTTTTTTTACTATTGTGGTTAAACAGAATACATAATATTCCTATGATTTCCTACAATATTTTGAAGACTATAGTCCTAACATTAAGATCTTTTGATATATTTGGAGTTGTATTTTTGCACATCAAAAGAAACCATTATCAGAACCAAAAGACAACTCACAGAATTGGAGAAAATCCTTACCAGTGCTATAATAGATAAAGGATTAATTCCCTTAATATACAAACAGCTCAAAATGAAGTAGAAGTGTGGCTCAAGTGATACAGTCTCAACCATGAGTAAAAAAGCCAAGCAAGAGTACAAGGCCCATAACCGGGTGCTGATGGCTCACGCCTGTAATCCTAGAGATTCAGGAAGCTGATATCTGAGGATGGCGGTTCAAAGCCAGCCCAGGCAGGAAAGTCCATGAAACTCTTATCTCCAATAAACCACCAGAAAACCGGAAATGGCACTATAGCTCAAGTGGTAGAGAGCTAGCCTTGAGCTGAAGAGCTGAGGACAGCACTCAGGCCCAAAGTTCAAGCCCCACAACTGAAAAAAAAAAAAAAAGAGTACAAGGCCCTGAGCTCAAGCCCCAATACTGGCATATACAAAAACATCGAACTGAAAAAAACAAATAACCTAATAAATGAACAAACTGAACAGTTTCAGAAAAAGAATGAAAAGGCTAACAAGTACATCAAGAAATGTTCAACATCCTTATCCATAAAGGAAATGTAAATCAAAACTGCACAATGATTCCATCTCATCCCTGTCAAAATGGTCATCATCAAAACAATAACAAATGCTGATGAGGGAGTAGGGAAAAGGAATCCTTGTATGTCTGTGGGAATAAAAATCATTACAGCTTCTATGGAAATCAGTATGGCGGCTACTCAAAAAAACTAAAAATCATCTCACCTAATAACTTCAACATACCACCCTCACACATATATCCAAAGGAGAACAAATCAGTGACACCTATGTTTAATGCAGCTGTGTTCACAACAGCTTCACTGTAGAATCAGTCACAGTACAGCCAACAACTGAAGAATGATGGATAAAGAAAATATGGTACTGTATATACCAATTACTCAGCCACAAAGAAAAATTAACATATATTCCATGAATGAAAATGGGCAGATCTGAAGATCATCACGTTGAATGAAAATATGCTAAACACCGAAGGCCAATTACCACATGTTGTTGTGCATTTGTAGAACACAGACATAAAATGATGATGATATGTTAATGATGATAGTTATGGTAATAGAACATGAATGTAAAATAACTTTAAAATAGGATCAGCAGGATCCTATTTTATCAGCAGGATCCTATTTATATATGAGGAAAAGATCTACTTTAAATCTCATTAATCAACTCAATCCTCTTCTTTCATACTAATTGACTACCAAACCTTATCTAATCACAAAACTGTCCATTTATAACTTGTTTCATCTAATAGAATATGAAATCATAGATCCGATATAAATTAACAGTTTTCTATTCAAGAGAATGGATTACACAACTATTATTTGTAATTTTAGACACAAAACACTTAAACCAGTAAAAGAGACTGCTACATTATAAAATTCTTGCACATCTTCATATTGCTAGGCATTTTCAGGTCATGTGACTGGTAATGAAAAGTAATGAAAAGGCCTGGCTCCTAGCACAGCTTTAGGGCCCTCCTTGCTCTGTATTTTTCTCCCAGCAAGGTAGAAAGATCAACCTAAGACTCAAAGGCCTTAAAATATGATAGGAGCCACTATTTAGAAGAAACCTGGGTTGCTTGAACATCCCTTGAACAGTGAGATAATTAAAATAATTTTTAATTAAAAAGATAAAAATAAACCCCCTTTCCCTTTATAGGGACACTGAGAACACAAATGAATTCTTCATTGTAACATGTACACAAATACAACCTAGGTAAGTATAAGTTACATTATGTAAGAGATGTGATTTCACTTGTTCCATCCCTTTTATAAATTGAAAAGTTTTTAATAATTTTTTTCTTCTTTATTCTAAGTTGAAAGTTAAAGCAGGAAAAAAACTTCAGTAGTTTATGATATGTATTTATAGTTTGAATTTTGAACTCATTTTTGGAAGCTTACTAGGAAATGTTTCCTGTCAACTTGAAGAAAATTTAAATAGAAAATGTAAGTTGTCATAGCTTACTTACAGACTTATTACATGCAGTTCTGATCAAGCACACTCAGGAACAAAAACAAAACAACATCCTTAACACATACAGCTCCAATTATGCAGAAAGGCTCTCAGTCAGTCCTGGATTATCAGTTTTATTTAAACTCTGCATCCTGAGAATTCACAGTGCCCTCAGTGGTGGGCTCTCTAAAAGCTTATACCAATGGATACCATAGGTCTACTGTACCTTGAAATGTCTGTAAAATTTTCCTAAGAAAATGAAGCTATAAAACCTAGTAAGAAGAAGTGAATTGGTTTGATAACCTTCTAACAAACAAAAAGAAAAAAAAAAGGTATACACAAAAAATGGTAAAACACTATGCAATTATTTATAGCAACAATAAAAGCAATATAATAATTATAACAGTAACAATGTTCAGTGTTGTTATTATGATCCAAAACTACTCTGGTTCCAGAACCTGGTCCTTCCACTCCCTTCTCTGTGTTTCATCAAAACATACTTTGTTTTGAAACCTGCTACCACTAATAACACTAAACATTAATTCAGTTCATTGCCTAAATTTTGAGAAATATTCTTATTTTGCTTTAATTTGAACATTTTTTTCTAGAACTACCATTAACCAGACTGAACATCTTGCATGTAGTGCCAAGATTAAGAATACATCTTTTGTTTCTTTTATGACTATACCAATATATTTATGACTATACTCTATATAACAATCTGCTTTCTAAAATTATATAATATTGATACAAACAACAATTTGGGTTTTTTTTTTGACACAAAGTCTTGCTATGCAACCCAAAATGGCTTGAACTCTGGATCCTCCTGCTCAGCCTCCCACATGCTGGGATTATAGGCACCACTATTCCTGGCAATTCATCATCTTTTCAAGGTAATAGTAAGTCCTTTCAAGTGTAAGAGAAAATAAAATTTCCAGCTATGATTTTTTAAACTAACAAAACATTTATTTCCAAAACCATAATAGAAATTAATATGTATATGCAATTCTTTAGTTTTATCTTTTTTTTATTTTTTTATTATTTTTTTTTTTTTTTGGTTGGCCGTGGGGCTTGAACTCTGGGCCTGGGCGCTGTCCCTCAGCTCTTCAGCTCAAGGCCAGTGCTCTACCACTTGAGCTACAGCACCACTTCCAGTTTTCTGGTGGTTTATTGGAGATAGGAGTCTCATGGTCTTTCCTGCCCTTGCTGTCTTTGAACCACTATCCTCAGATCTCAGCCTCCTGAGTAGCTAGGATTACAGGCGTGAGCCACCAGCGCCCGGCTAGTTTTATCTTTTTAAATTACTTTTAAGTGGAAGAGAATCTTTAAAACATGATATACAGATATACTTGATATATTCTATATAAAACTATAAATCGTCATTTTAAAAAGTCCTGGAAAAATGGATGTAAACATCAGGTACCATACCACCGCAGAGATAAAAAGCAGGCATGTAAAAGAGCTTTTCCTGATAAGTTTACTCAGAAAAATGAAGCATCAGGAAAAAATAAAATCTTTTATAGTCCACAAATACCATTCATGGAAAATTTTTGCACCATGAGAGTCTTAGACTTACTAGAAAAAGTGGTAAAATAGGATTAGTTAATAACCCATAAATTAGGTTATAGCTGATTAATTCATCTTAAAAGAAGCTACAAACTGCCATTTGCTAATATTATCCCCAAAACACTTTAAACACATCTTAGGACCAGGATACATAATTTCACAACAAAAACTAAAAAAAAAATCTCACAAAGTTTTAATCAGAAATTATAACTCAATATAAGTATATGAAATGTAACTATTATCAGATCTTCAAGATTATATCATATTATCTTTACTGCTTTTTTTCTTTTTCTGATTTTATTTTGCGGGGAGGCGGGGGGCAGTTCTTAGAGAGAAGGAAGGTGCCAGTATTATGGATTGAACTCAAGGCTTCAAGCTCTGGTTCAGATTTCTTGCTCATGGCTGGAGATCTACCGTTTGAGCCACACCTCCAGTCTGACATTTTACTGGTTAATTGGAGAATAAAGATGGAGTGTTGCAGACTTTCCTGCCCAGGCTAGTTTTGAACCAGGATCTTCAGGACTTAAGCTCATGAGTAGCTAGGATTATAGCTGTGAGCTACCAACACCCAATGTTTGTTTTTTGACATTTCAAAGATTAAAATCAAGAATTCTGACCATTAACTACCCTGTCAGGCCTTTATAATCCCTAGCTAATTAACTATTTTCAAAATCCATCCTAGAAAACATATGCAGTATTTCTTACTTTGAATTCTACCAAATTTTACAAAAAAAAAAAAAAGCGGTATACTACGCATTCTTAAGTGTTGTTAGTGGCATCAAAAATAAATTAACTATTAATTACTGCCTCAAAAAATCAGAGGTCAAAGACACTAGAAGTTAAATATTACCCTCAACTAGCTCTAATTCCCAGTCCACCTACTTTCATCATCAACTCTTTCGATGTTGAAGGCTCTACTGTGCTGATTCAAACTTAGTTGCTGTTCATGAAGGTCCACAGGTACAGGGTTTATGCCAGTCCCTTCAAGGTATAACCTGATACGCTGCCTCCACAACCACCTTAGAAAAGTGAAGGAAAAGAAGGTAATGTCAAAACAGAATACACTAAAGATAATACATTATCATAACTTCATCAAATAAAAAGCACATATTACAAAGCTGGTTGTTCTACAAATAATTACATCAGAAAAACTTTAAATCCACAGGTTCTTGCTAAAGACAGATTGGGATATTTCTTCCTCTTTCAGCTATAATGGATATATCCCGTGTTTGTACAAAACTTCCAAAGACACTTGTATGTAAGTTAAACTTTTCATCAATAACCCTTTGTAGTCCAAGATACTGAGCTAGATCTAAGCTTATGTTTTGCTCACCAAAAAAATATTATACAAAAAGTATCATGAAAATATGATCATGTTAAGGTGAGTGCATTAAACAAAAATCTCCACAATATTTTATAAAGATGGTGCCTTTAAAATTAATAAAGATATTAAGAAAAAAACATTTTATTATACCTAAATATCTAAATGGTATTTTTTATAAAAGTAAATAAAAAGAAGTTATATGTAGGTTTAAAAGTAATATCAATAAATCAAAAACTCATGAAACAGATATGCAAAAATATACTCCTATTTAGTGATCATGTTAGTCATTTCTAAAAATGACAAACTTCTGAGGTGAAACTGAAGATACTGGCAGTAAAGTGATTCAAGAAAAGTCAAATTTTGGAGCTCCAACTCAAAGGAAGAAAACATGTAATGTTCTACAGTACAGTAAGATAACCATACTGATCAAGATTTAATGAATGGCCCAAAATAGAAGATTTTTTAACATTTCCAAGTGCAAAAACCAGATAAATGTCTGAGACGATAAACACATTAAATTTCCTGAAATGATCATTATACATTGTATACATGTTCTGAAATGTAACACTGTATAAGCATAATTACTATGTATCAAAATAAAACTAAATCCTTAAAATGATGTAATATACTTTCACAAATATCTGGCAAAGGCCTCCTCAAGCTATAAAAAGTAGCTAAATTTGGCTTTCATATTGGCCCAGCTATATCTCACCTTTTGCCTCTACTTTCTCCATTTATGATGATCTGAAAACAGTGAATCATAACTGTAACTTGGGAGGCAGAAATCAGGAGACCATAGTTCAAGGCCAGCCTAGGCATAAAGAGAGACTCTACCTCAAAAATAACAAAAGCAAAAAGGAATAAGGATCAAGTGGTAGAGCACTTTGCTAGGCAAGTCTGAGGATCTGAGTTCATCCTCAATACCACAAAAATAATAATAGTAGTAGTAGTAATAATAATAATAAATTTTAAAGAATAAATAATCCCATCCACACTGCTTTAGAAAGACTTTATAAGTGCCATGTGCTGGTGGCTCATGCCTGTAATCCTAGCTACTCAGGAGGCTGAGATCTGAGGATCACAGTTCAAAGCCCGACTGGGCAGGAAAGCCTGAGATTCCTATCTCCAATAAACTAAGAAAAAGCTAGAAGTGGAGCTCTGGCTCAAGTGGTAGAATGCTAGCCTTGAACACAGACAGGCTCAGGGACAGAGCCCATGCCCCAAAACCAGCAAAAAAAAAAAGACTTTGTATATAAGACAGATACCTATCAACCATACTCCTGGTATTTGACTTACAGATGTAAGCTTTCTTAAGCAGTGGGGATAGAGTGAACAGAGGGTTAGATATAAGACAGCCAAGTGTGACTACTTTTTATAGTTTGAAGAGGTGAAATGAGATAAATCTGTGAAAATGAATTAAATCTTTTAAAAGATATGTTTTTATTTTTACTATTCTTCCTTCATTAATTACTAGACAAGGGATTGTGTGTAAAAGTTATAAGATCTCAGAATATGAACTAGCAACTTTCTACTAAACAGCTAAGGACATACTCCGAAGAGAGTAACTCACTGAAGAAAAATCTGTTTGAAACCATAACTCAAATAGCATTTGTCCAGGTTTCTTCACCTTATTCTAACTGTACTAGGTGAAGGTAAGGCAGATGGGTTTGGGCCTCAGCTAATGTATCAAATTTTATTGCTTCTGTTGTAACTAAGGAGTAATCCAAATGTCTAGTCATTCTGGCTTTAGCAGCACTAGTGGCATATGCTTATTAAAAGTATAATTCTTTTTAAATTGCAAGAAATTCCTACCTGAACTCACCACGATAGAACTTCTGTAAGGCTTCTGGGAAGGAATGTGTATACCGAACAGGAAGACACAAATGACCTTCAGACCTTTATTGTAAGAGAAATTTTTGGGTGATGAAAGAAGGAAAAAGGGTACAGGGATATAATATAATTAAAAACTTATCTCTAAATTATAAAAATCAGAGGAAATTTCAAATTTTCTACTCTATACTTCATTTTTTGCCATAAATTTTCTGTTTTTTTTTCAGTAAGAACAAAAAACAACCGAAGAGAAATAATAGTTTACTTCCAACTATAATAAGCAATATAAAATAATACTGTTTCCACATTATAGTAAAACTAAAAATAACAATAAGCCTACAGATTAATCTGTAAATTTATCTCATTGTTAATAACTGGATATAATCTAGTTATAAATTAATTAGCTGTTACCTTTGGACAAGTCCTTTTATTATCAATTTTCTTATTTCTGATTAAATCACCAACCATGAGTGGCAATTCTAAGGAATAAAACTATTTATGTGAAAGTATAAACCCTTCTTACAAGCCCTTTAAGATACCCTTAAATGAAACAAGTACTGACAATGGTTAATTCCTTCATTTATTTATATCACAGATGCCATTAAAGGACAAATTAGAACAAATCATTGCAAATTGTAAGATGGTAAGATTCCCTACTTCTATAGGAAGAAAAAACATATTATACTTATAATATATATATATACTTATATAATGCTCTGGTACAAAAGGAAAAATGAGGGTAGATAATAAATGTAGTTACCAGAAACAAAAGTTTTACAAAGTTATAACAACTACATTTATCTACAACTTCTACACTATGTGGTCCAGGATGGCCTCAAGCTCTTGATTCACCTGCCTCAGCCTTCTAAGTGCTGGAATTACAGAAGTGAATCACCATCTCAACCTATTAGGGTTTTGTTGTTTTGTTTTGTTTTTAATATTAACTGTTAGTATTTTACAACAGTAAGTCTATGTGGTATCAACAATCATTTGATAAAAATAGTATCTTCTGAGGCCACTGCAAGTCTAATACACTGTAGAAAATGGTCTCTCATGAAGTTTCTATTGGCTTGAGCTGCAGCAGGCTTCTGAAGGCTTAGCTTGGCTAACAAGGTTGCTCAAGGATGGCAATCTAATGCTGCCTATTGGCAGGAGGCCTCCATTCCTCTCCATGTGAGCCTCTTCAATTGCTGCTTCAGTGACCTCATATCATGTGACAGACAGTCCTTAGAATGAGTAATCCAAAAGGAAAATTCAGAAGCTGCATTATATCATTATGACCTGGCCTTGGAATCTTCACATTGTCACATCACATGTGGTCACACTATGTCCCATGGGGACAGGGGCGGAGCACAGAGCCACATCCATGGATAAATACTAGAGGTGACCTTGGAGGCTGGCTTCCACAGAGCTCTATCCAATAATATTGAACAGTAAGCATTCAAATGTCAATTTACCAGCCTCAACAGCGGAGGCATGCAATAGAGAAGAAAAGGACATACAGTGAAATGGCATATTCATTTGGATGAGCCTGTGTGAGTGAGCCATCTGGAAATAGAGGCTCCAGTCCAAGGGAAATCTTCAGATGCCTGCAGCCCAGCTGACTCCTGATGGAAGTTCATGACAGATTCCAAGCCAAAACCAAACAGATAAGCTACTACTCAATTCCTGACACAAAGAAACCACAAGAAAGAAATCATCATTACTATTGTTTGAATCCTCAATGTTTTAGAATGATTTATTACATAACATTTGATAACACCACAGAAGAGGAGGAACCACAGTACTGCTGAAGGAAACACAAAGCAACCTCCTAGGAGGCCTAATACACCTAGCCGGATGGAAGAAAACAAAGAACTTCCAAAATGCTATTCTAGGTGGAAAACAGGAAAGATAGAACTGTATCAAGTCTGCTCACCAATTTCAAAATCCCCATAAGTTTGTGAACATGAAGCTGGTTTTGTTTTTGTTTTTGTTTTTTTTGGGGGTCCGGTCGTGGGGCCTGAACTCTGGTCCTGGGCGCTGTC
Source organism: Dipodomys ordii (assembly GCF_000151885.1). Lineage (NCBI taxonomy): Eukaryota > Metazoa > Chordata > Mammalia > Rodentia > Heteromyidae > Dipodomys > Dipodomys ordii. Next base: position 12,044,962 of record NW_012267257.1, on the reverse strand, counting down.
CCTCAGCTCTTCAGCTCAAGGCTAGCACTCTACCACCTGAGCCACAGCGCCACTTCCGGCTTTTTTCTTTTTGCTTATGTGGTGCTGAGGAATCGAACCCAGGGCCTCAGACATGCAAGGCAAGCACTCTACCACTGAGCCACCTTCCCAGCCCCTGAAGCTGGTGTTTTAAGGAAAAATATAGCCCAATAAATTATCAAGTATGATCAAAAAAGGATCTCTTCTCTTAATGATATATAGTCTATTAAATTCTAAACTCCAAATTTTGAAGGCAACCGAAAGTTAATTACTAAACCAATGATTGCACAGAATATTTAGCTAAGTCAAAGTCCTAGGCCTGCTCTCTAAAATCATTTAACATTTTTCAAATGTTTATTGTCTACCAACTGTATGTAAAACTATGCTAGGGATAGAGAAACTCATATATAAGGTTAGAGCTCAAAACTGAGAGTTCAACAAGAACACAAAGAAGCAGAAAGGCATAAGAGCTCTGTGCACAGGTAGGTACAGTCAGAGCCCAGGACAGGCAGAGAGGCTCAAATGAACAAGAATTACTACAGTAAAATTTTGCATTCCATCTTAAAGGAATGCTGACAGTAGGCTTGGCAGAAGCACATTTTAAAAGCATGCAACAAACATGGGTCTTCTAGAACACTCTCTCTAAATCATGCACTATCTTACATGTCAACAAATCTTCTCATCAGAGCAAGAGCATCCCCCAGTACATCTCCAACTATGGTATTAGTAGCCAGCAGATGCTCATACAGTGCAATTCTGCACAAAGCCTTTAGGAAGGATTCTAGGCTACTCTTAAAAGGAACTGTCTGTGTGTGTATGTGTGCATACATGCACATGTATGTATGTGTGTGTGTTCTAGTGCAAGGGTCATTTTTCCTGAAGAATGTACAAGACCTGAAGACTCCATGGAAACCAGAAGAACAGATAAGCAGTAGATGGTGTAAGATCACATATATTAACTAAGGATTTGCACTGGATTCTAAAGATCATGGATGAACCATAAAAGACCGTATAGTGCAAATACTTCCTAGAGTACAGATTTATGGAAAGATAAGAATAAAAGATGGGGAGATACTGGGAGGTATGGCAGTAATTCAACCACTAACATTTGTAAAAGCCTTAGCTACATTTATTGACAAGAAGAGGCAAGCAGTGGACTGCATGGTAGAATTCCTGGAACACAGAACTAGTTTCATAACAAGGTGAGGGAAGGGAAGTCACATCAGCAGCACAGGTGAATCATGAAGAATGAGGCAGGTAAAAAAAAAAAAAAGATCATTTATAGGTATGTTGTAATTTCAAGATGTCATGAATGCCAAGGCAGTACAGATATAATAAGGGAGATGTTATCATTAAAAGATTCCCAGAAATCAAGTAATGCAAGAACTACAATGTCCAAACTAAAATGTGGTAACTAAGATAGCACTGGTCTCTAAGGCCACTGAACAGTTCGGCGGAAAATCTTGAAGATACCAAGTGGCAGTAAATGGAAAAAGAGAAAACAGAAATACCAAATTTGGAGTCAGGAAAAGGGTCAGTAACAGACACAGGGTAAAGCATTAATAAAATATTATTAAAAGATTACTGTCTTGAAGACTTTACACCAAAAAGAATCACATGTAAAGAAGGGGGAAAGGTAACAAATAATAGAAAAGGAGGTTTTTACGTGGGAGAAAAGTTAAAGCAAGTTCTAATCGGTTGATTTTCATTTTTTCTGTGAGAAGCAGGCCTTATTGAAGGAAGGAGGATAAGGGTGCTAACAGCACTCAAAAGTTGAACAGATATACTTAAAAGCAGCAACCACAAGGAATGGAAAAGAGAGATAACCAGGGCTACTAGTATAAGAGCTACTCTAAAGAAATTGTTCCAATTGCTGGAGACTACAAATTAGAAATGCTATCAAACCCAAAATTCCTACTCTATGTTTCCTCAGATGACTTTTTCAAAGCTAATATAATAGTAGAAATTATGACAGACTGATCTGGGATTGACCATATGATATGATTTTGAATATTTAAAAATCAAGAAAGTAAATAAAGGGAAAGAAAGAAGAATTAAGTGAATGCACTCACTCAATTGGCAGACCTACTGGGATGAAAGGAGTAAGACTGCTGTTAAAGTAGGAGGATGTCAGTAAAATTAAGACTGTAGAGATAGAAAAATTCCAGGTGACTATACGGTCCAGATAAAAGTTGTAGCTGTGAATGGCTGGAAAAAAAAAAGTAAGGGTAATTATCAACAAATCAAGGAAAGAAACAGTATTTCACTAAGTCTACTCATTAAGTCAATGATGTCATTCTGAAAAACCAGTACAGGTCCAACTAGGCTTTCCTTCTTATGGCAACCATAAGAATGATCATCATTATTTCTTCCCTCTTCAATGACACCAAAGAGCCCAATACTCATGTGGTTAGGGACTCATCTAGTCTGCCTCAGATCCTATTCCCAAAATGCTTAGACAGCTAAGTATGAGGGCTGCTCCACACCATGACATAATTTTCTCCCATTGATGCCAGTAGATGGATGTATATTTTTATGCTTGAACTAGAAAGTCAAGCTGTCTGTAAAACAATCACATTGAAGAAAACCCTATTATAGGTAGTGATTAATAATACCTACCAAATTTCCATCACTGAATGGCTTTTGGAACATTCACAACATTCCTGAAACAATAGTGCCTCCACTCAAATGTCATGTACCACAGTTAAAACCCTGTAGCAACAAGTGCCCAGCAATGTACTACAGTAGACAAAATAAAAAATAACTTCCAAATTTTAGGATTTATCATAGATATCATACAAAGCAAAACAGAAATGCCTATATGAATACACACAAATAGAAAATCCAAAACTAGCCAGGCACAGGTGGCTCACACCTGTAATACTAACTGTTCTAAAGACTGAGATCTGAGGGTCACAGTTTGAAGCCAGCCATGAGAGGAAAGTCCATGAGACTCTTATCTCCAATTAACCACAAAAGAGAGCTATCCTCAAGTAGTAGAGCCTTAGCCTTGAGCAAAAAAGCTCAGGAACAGTCCGAGTTCTAGCCCAGGACCAGCAGACACAGACACAGACACACAAACAGACACACACAGACATAGACACACACACACACACACACACACACACACACACAATATCCACAAATAAAACACAAAATAAGAACAAGCTTCTCACCGATCTGGATCCGTATTTACTCCTATAACTGGTTTAAGTCTGTCCAAGACTTTACTTGCGGCCAGAAGCATAGTGCCATCACCTACAGGACACAGGACAAGAATAACACATAATCAGCCCGCTATTATAAAATTAGATTAAACATCATTTTAAAAACTCTTTTATTTCAACAATCACACTACTTCCTGCTGACTGCCATAGCCTCCGCTCATCTTTTCTATTAACATCATATTATCTCATTGTCAGTGTCACTGTTTCACAGAAAAGTATCTTTGTTATGGGGGCTGTTCTGTGAATTGTAGAATGTTTGGCAATCTCTGGTCTCTACCCACTAGATGTCAGTAATGCCACCTAATTTAGATCTGATTTTGTAAAGATGAGAACCAAATGCGTTAATCCTAAAACCTCTCTTTCCTTTTTCTATAATATCAGACCAAATCCATAAGCTATTTTAGTAAGAACATATCCAACCACGTCCAGCTTCAGATTGTTCTCCCCAAAAACTAGTTAAAGCTTTACGAAGAAGGGTAACTAACAATAATATAATTCAAAAAAGATATTGGGGATAGACTATGTATTTATCCAATCATATTAAACTATTATCTTCAGTATGTTTTTCATGCTTTTGTAATTACAACTAATCTCTTGAATTATATTTGAATTTAAAAGCATAGCTTAAATATATACAGACACAGACACATGGAACCTTAACATTTCATTCATTATAAACAAAATAAATCTGTTTGAAAACTAATCCTATTTGAAAGCCTCAAAATAGCTAGACACCAGCATACATGGAAAGACCATGTGCTGAACCACATTTCAACACCCCAACAACTTTATCTCTATAAAACAATTACCTCCTGCAGCTATGACAGCATCTGCCCATCGAACAGTCTCTTCATCATAGTCTCTCCTTTTGACTAGACGAACCTCAATTCCTTCATTCCTAAAATAAAAGTTTATATAAAATTTCCACTGAAAACATACATAATAAGGTTATGTTTACTGAAAGATTAGTACAATAGAAATGTAAATCAGATATATGTCACATAAACAAATTTAAGTATAGCTTTGTAAAGTTAGCTTCATTTTCATTTAATTACAACAGTCAATTAACTGTGACAGGTCAGGAGGCATATGAATAAACTGAAAATAAATATCCAAACTTTCATGTGATTTAAAACAATTTTATAACCACTAACAGCAAAATTGATTGGCTAAAATTTCATTTTTCTACTCCTTCTGATTGTAAAATGTATTAATACAAAATGGTTCAGATTAGCATTATATAATTTATATTATAAAATCAAATAGCAGTTATTTCTAACCCAACAAATATTGAGTGGCAGACAATGAACCAGTGAGTTCAACACTTAGAATTTGTAAATTCTTTTATTGTTTTGAATATACATGTACAATTTATTTGATGACTGCACTTAGTCACAAATCAACTAAAATTTCTTAACAACAATTCATATACACTCTATTATAATGGAAATCAATATAATTTTCTGTTGTTTTAAAAAATAAGCATAACAAAATAATTAATGAGGGATGGGGTAACAAGTTCAACAAGAAATGTACTCACTACCTTACTTATGTAACTGTAACCCCTATGTATATCACCTTGACAATAAAATTAAAATTAAAAAATACTTTGCACAATAAAATAAATAAAAAGAACAAAAAAAAGAAAGAAAGAAATATACACATACAGTTGAAGGCTGCTGTGTACTGAATTCACTGTTTGCAGAAAAGGTACTTCTATGGCAGACAAAAAATACCGTGAAAATACCGTGAAATTTCCAGAGCATAATAAAAATTTCCTTAGAAAGTTGTAAAACTAGTCAAGTAATTCTGAAAATGATTTAATAATGACAATCTTACTAAACATTAGCTACTACAACTAAAAGTGGAAAGTCTGGAATATAAAAGCCCACCCAAGACACTATCTCACTATCCCTCAGACTTACCGTAAACTATCTATAATATGTTCCACATTTTTGGTGTGAATATGATGTCGTTCCAGTAGTCCACTGTAGCTAGAACCTTTTAATGCAAGCTAAGGCAAGAAAAGAAACATTGTTTTACTATGTGAAATATATTGTTATACTTACTATGTCATTATAAAAGCTTTATGTATGAAGTAAATTTTAGTGACTACTGGTGACACCTAGAAGTTCATATTCAACTATAAAGTCTGACTTTAGAAAATCGTATTTTAGTTATTATATCAAAGATAGCATTAAGTCTGAGTCCTGAGTCAGTGGGATATGACTGTTTAAACCTTAATGTTTTAAAGCTTAAGGGTTTGAACCTTTTTCAATTTTTAATGATTTTTTTTTACACATTGCTACTTCAAAGCTGAAGATCAACTCATAACTAGTATCATTAGCGACAGTTAGATAACCTTTGTTCCACTTGGATTTGCTGGGCTCTGTTTGGAATTTACCTAGGCAATCTAAACAAAGTGCTGGTAAGCTCTCTGCAAAAGGATAACTTTAGATATATAGTCCATGCTATATGAGACTATGATATATATTTTCTTTCAAGAATTATTTTGCCTAATTGATTACAGTTACATTATTATCTGACCATGAATATTCTCCTTTTATAAACTATATGCCTTCTAAACTATCCATAAAGTAAAATGTTGAGAGTAAAACTCTGATACAGTATCAGTGAACATTTAATTATCAAGCAGGGAATTTATCCACTGGAAGGAAATGTTAGGAGAATTGAAAAAGAAGTTAATTACTTCTTTTCCAAATTCTTTTATTTTCCATTTTATGATATGAATCAATTTTTCAAGTACTTGTCCAATATAAAATATTAAATACATTTTTATTTTCAATCACTACTTCTTGAAGTAAAATTAACTTCTAATTTGAATTTTTAATCTGTATTTTACTCCTTACAGGTTAGAAAGATAACAAGATAAAAATTTAAAATTAAAATCAAATATAATCAATCTAAGATAGTTAATATTTAAAACCTACCTTTCTAGCCTTTTTTTTTCTATGACTAATGGTATAGAAAATCACTTTAGCCTCACTCCAGTCAAGAGCTGAGAAAACATTAAACCACTGTAAAAATTAATAAGGATGTAAAAGTAGATCAGATGGCCCATATAATTTCTTCTTTAAGCCTCATTATATTTAGAGCAAATGTCAAGAATTGTTTAAAAGGAAAGCAGTGACCACTGAATAAGCCTTCATTTATTTTCATCAATGTAACTCAAGTTTGAAAAAGTATTCTTACAGCAGAATTTCTGACTATGAATACATATACCTTTAACATGCAGGTAATTACTATCACTGCTCAGGCCCAGTTTAACTGAGGCAGCACTAACCACCTCTCAAAGAATGTGGGCCATAGAACATCTCTACTCTTCCCCTCTATGATATCTAGCTTCCAAGATTTAAAAGAGCTCTCTGAGCAAATGCTGATGATTCCCCAACAGCATCCCAGCCCTCTAAGGACTCAGAATGAATTTACCCAACTATCTATTTGATATCTTTCTTTGGATGTCTAGCAAGCTTCTCAAATTAACATCTTAAATACCAAGCTCTTAATTTGCTACTCCAGGACTTCCCCTCATCTATGGCTTAAGCCAAGTCATCTTGGCTTAAAGTAATGCCTACTTTTCCCTTATTAAAAGTAATGCCTACTTTTCCCTTATTCCTACACCTAGTCTCTGAGTCCTGGATCAGATCTACAAGTGTCTTTCCTTCACAACCACTACATATGACTCACATTTGGACTACTGCACAAGGTTGTAAATCAGGGATCCCCATTTCTACTCTTGTTCCCTACAAGTGTAACCCCACACAGGGATCCAGAGTACGTTTCTCTCACTTTATCACAGACCTTTCCACCAATTCTCCAGAGGCCTGACTTCAGCTCCCTCTTCCTACACTTCATGCTTTGTCTCGATCCTTACCTCTAGTCTCAAAGTCCTATTTTCACCAAGCTTCTTCCTGTGCCCTTGCTGTAATGCATCCCCTCTCTCTGCACAACCCTGACTCTTCTCAGCCTTGGGGCAGGATGACCTGACCATGGTAACAGCACTGGTGATAGACTGGGGCTGTCAAGGTTGCTGCAATCACCATCACCACCACCACCAACAACACCACCACCCACCACTCTACCCAATATTGTTCATTTCCTTCATTGCATTTACCATGCCTGAAACTATCCGTTTTACTTTTTTTTTTTAATCTATTTGTGTCGCCTAACTAGAATACGAGTACCTGGAGAGCAGTGATCTCACTTTGCTCATCAAGTACTCTCAAGGCCTAGGTACTAGATAAGTATTTGTTCAAGGAATCCATTCACCCAGGGTTCAGTTGTTCTTTTTTTAAAGGGTGTTGCTATGCTAGGGATGTTTCAGAAAAGCAATAACAGTGAATAAGCAGGTTCCAGAGAAGATAACCCAGCTAAGTGACAGTGACAAGCCATCCCTGCCTGATCAAAACTGAACAGAGGCAGACTATTGTTACAGCTACAGTAACTACTTTCCATGATCACACTTTAAGAACGTGCATTTTACAAAGCTAGAGATTAAGACTTATCTTTAGTTATTAAAAAATCAATACTTAGTTTTCAACAAGCTCTAGGAAATAATGATACTCAGCAGTTAATATTAGGAAACTTTAGTTCTCTAGTATGGTAAAGGGGTTAGAATTTGTGGAGGAATAGATTTAAATTTTAAAATGTCATTTCCTATTATTGTAACATTGAAATTCCTAAAATTCCCAATCTAAACATAAAGTTCACATAGTATCTGAAAATATTCAGCATAAGAAAAGGTCACTTCATAAATTCTTATTCCCACTCAAATTTATTCTAATAACTTATGGCAAACACTTATTTAGAGCATAAAGGTTTTATGTTATTTTGTCAGAGCTCTGGCTTATTGGATGACTGGACTTCATTAACAAAGACTCGCCAGAAAGGTAAGAGATGAAGTTATGTATGAAAATCACTTAAATGGCATCAATTAAAAAGCTCTATATCATTATTTAACTGGTCCTCATGTTTGTATAGTTTACAAAAGCTGGTAAAAATCTGTCCCTGAAAATAACATGACATTAAACATCTAAAAGCATACCTTAATCAAAAAAGCCCACACACATTATATATATATATATATGTTCATATATGTCTATATCTGTATATACATGTATATGCACATATGTATTATTTATGCATACACACCTTTTTGGTGCAGTACTAGGGTTTGAATCCACCACTTGAGCCACTCCTACAGCCTACACACAAATTCTTATAAAATGTTTTACAATTTAAAAGTTAGAGAAACTTAGAACGCATTTTCAATTTACAGTGTTCTACATTAGATATTAAGCAAAAACTTGTTAATTCTCTTCACTGCAAAAATAGATTCAACAGAACAGGGAAAACAGGTGAATCTAAAAAAAATATCACCCACAGTATAACCAAAAGTTTCACTTACAAATACTGCCAAAAGCCAACATCTCTCCTTACTACATAGCCCTAAAGTGAAAACAGTATGAAAGGAAGAATGTACTCTCTACGATGAAAGACTTACATTTTAAGATCAGGTGATAGTCTATTCTCTAAATAGTTTACAACATTTATTACATTTTACTTGGCCCACATTGAATTTATTACCATTACAAATTCTTAAAACTTGTTTTACCAGTCAGTTGAGTATTATTATTTCGTACTTTGTAAGATTTCCATGGAAGCTGTCTTCTGAAAATACAACTTGAAAGAAATGCACAAACATCTGAGATTATGACAGTCTGCTATGTAAACTTACTAGGTATAATTTAAGTATGCTTAAATGGAATAAAGTAAATAAAATATTTCTCAAAATTGCCTTAAAAGAGTTAGTAGTACCGAAGTAAAAGCCAGAAAGTCAACTATTCACCAGTCATCTATTCACTTCTCATGATCAGACCTACAGCACTGACTCCTAGAGATTCCTTCAGATATAGATGATATTTGCCTGGGAGCATTTTTCATCTACCTACTCCTTCTCGAAGACCTTGCCTTCCCTTTCTCCAGTCTTCCATTTCTCTTTCTGTATTTTTTGTTGATGTTAATTATTTACTTCCAGCCTTGCACACTGTCATTGCTCAGAGTTCCATCAAGGCCTTTCTTATCTACCAAGCATGAGCAAGTAACTCTGAAACCTATGCTGGCCCTCAAGCCTCGCTTGAGCTTCAACTGAAATATTCAAGCGCCTTCCTTTAAATTATCTACAGGTCAGCCTGGTGCCTGTGAGAGGATCTAAACTTGACTGTACTTTCCTCCTTCAAATGTGCTCACCTGATATGTATGTATTTATGTATATATACATAAATATGTATTTTTGCCTGTTAATACTAGCACCAGGGCCTTATTCAACAGAATAAGCCCAGGTGTCATCTTTTATTCTTTTTTGTTTCGTTTTGTGGGGCTTAAACTCAGAGCCTGGGCAGTGTCCCTGAGCTTTTGCACTTAAGGATAGCACTCTACCACTTTGAGCCCCAAAGCATTTGTACGGCCTCAAAATATTTACTCATGAGTAATGATTTTCAAACTGTCCTTACAATACCTTGTAAGCTGGTTACAATTACAGCCAGCATTTTATTAAATGAAAAACACACTATACATATTAAGGCTAAAATGTTCTCCAGTTACCTTTTATTTTAAATATTAAGTACTGAGTCGCGATATTTCTGAGTGTAGATCACAGAAAAATTTGACTTTTGTCAACTGTAAGATAACCTTCACTTGTCTTCCTAGTATTGTTTCAGATCTCGAGCTACTGTGTAGCTAGGATTACAGGCATGAGATACTGACACCAGGAAAAATTCTTCTGCATTCTGAAACACTTCAAATATCCTAAAAATAAAGATCTAATTTCATTTCTATTATATTGGCAAAAATGGTAAAATTTACCAACTGCTGACAAAAATATAGAGGTTCAAGCATTTATTCAATGCTAGAGAAAATATATTTTTTCTACGTGCTTTTCCTTTGAACTAGGAAAACAATCTAATTGTTCAAATAGCAGAATGCTACACAAAAGTAAAATGCATTAATACATATGAACCGAAATATATTTCAAGATCAATAATAGTAAAGCAAAAATGAAACAACAAACCATATTCTAAAGGCTATAACAGCACCATAGTGCCCTTAATTTAAAGAAACCATACAGAGTTAAATACACTAAATAGTTATTGTAGTTAATCTTAGTAAGGCAGCCTTTTTTTGCGTGGCCAGATGAATATTGTTTCAAGTCTATAATAAAATGGAAATATCATACAAAGGTTAATCTAATTTCCCATATGATATACATCTAGTCATTTCATTTTTTCCTTAGTGATTATAAAGGAAAAAACATACATGTAATAATTTTCTTAAGATATGAAATAACTGGCACATCTGAAAATCTTTTGAAACCACACATTTCCATTACATGTTACAAAGTTCACTGATAATAAAACAAAGCGAACAACTTACTAGCCAACATACCAACTAGTTTACATCAGTAAACTCTTGCACTTTTTTCATATCCTTAAAAATGCAAAGAGTAATTACAATAAAAATTATTCTATATATAATTTCATGGTCGGCCACATATTGAGTTTTTTAACACCCCCACCCCACCCTGGTAAAGCTATACACATCAGAAGGTGAAAAAAAGAGAGTTCTCACTTAACAGTTTTTGTCAATTGTGGCACTTGAACTGCTAGATAATCTTTTCTTTGTAAATCTACTTGTAAGCCTTTGTGGAAGAGACCATAAGGCTCTATTTTCCAAGTTGTGTTCTACAGAATTTAAAATACTTTCTCTCCCCCTTCTGGCCCACTAAAAGTAAAAGACATGGTCAAATACTAATCATCTTTTGCTTGCATTCATGTTCCTTAAAGATATCTAAACTGAAAGGCCTACTAAGAAACCTGAGTTACTGAAACCTTCAGCCTAAGGTCTTCATCTAGAAGAAAGCTAGTCCCTAGGCCAGGGGAGAATAAGAACTAAATATCATCTTAAACAATACAGAAACACTGTACCACCTTATTAAGTAGGGCTATGAGTATGGGGAGAATGACAGGGAATATTTGCCTCCAAATCTCTAGTTTACAGTCCACAGAAGAAATAATCATAGGTAAGTATTATGGAATATATATGGAGACTGTAACACAACCTTGACTGGCAGAGGAAGTCAGGGCCACAACAAGGTTATCAAGCAGTCCTAACAGAACAGCTGAGCCAATCTCTCAGGAAGAACAGGAACAAGATGGAGGACTGCCCGCAAAACAAGAGGACTGCAACTATGAAGATCCTAAGAGATGCAAATTAAATTACCTTGAAATATTATTTCAAACTTTCAAGTTGTCAGGCGTTTAAAATTTTTAAATGTTTTCTAAAACCAGGAACTCTCATTCAAGATGGTAAGAGCAAACTATCTCTAAGAGACAACTGGGCAATTCTTTAATCAATTATGTGTGTCTTTTAGGTCATTTGTCTTATAGATTGATTGACACAGAATTAGTGAATAACTTAAGTGTTAAGATACATACACACATGTAATAAGACACATATACTATTTAAAAAGAATAACAAACACTGTGAAGTGGAAAGAAAAAAAGTACAGAACAGTATGTTATCAATGAACAAAAACAGGATGAGATAAAGACAAAGAATATTTCACTGCTTCGATTTATGAATATGGATTATTGAAGAAACACAAGAAACTGATTTTCATTATACAATTTTTTACTGAATAAATTTCTGAATCATTTACATTTTTAAGCTACTTTAATATGCTACTGATAGAAGATTATGAGGAATATTTAGGAAGTTCTAAGCAGAGGAATCAAGAGGCTAGATGTTTGTTTTTAGATAGATCACTCTGGAGCCTGCACCTGGAAGATCTGAAAGGAGCAAAGTTCAGTTAGAAGGGCACAGGAGGGCTCCAGATCACATTCTTTAATTTGATAACTACCCACACCGTATACAATATACTTACTGCTCAAACCAGGTGGCAGAAAGGTATTACCTGCTTAAGAGCTACTTAAAACCTAAGCCACACCATCTTCATTAGGAAACAAAAGAAAAACAAAACCAAGGTACAACACTTCCCAAATCACTTAAGATGGCAATAGACAGGAATAATGTAAGCCAATAATAGAGGCGTTGTTAGGTATAATTATTTTATCTCATTATGATTTTTAACCCTAAGACAGAAATGGGGAAACCATTACAGAGGGTAGCTTCTAAAGTTAAGAGACTAGGATGGAGTAGAGGGTGGAAAATAAATGTTTTGTATCTAATACATATTAAAAGACAAATAAAAACTCTTCAACAAATAGTGTATTTCTCTGGTATCAAAATCCTTTTCAAAGTTTTGTTTCACATAAAGCCCTAATTTGTGACTGTGGTGGATCATGATTAAAGTTCCACCTCTGCCAACATCTATATCTCCTATGTAAACTGTAATAATAGCTTTATTAGTCTTTGCAAGGTCGTGAAACTTGAAGGTAAAATCCTTAGCTAAAAATCCACTATTCAAAAGAAAAATAATGGATCAATGGGGGAAAAGTTAAGAAATAAAAAAGAATTAAGAGTTAAGAATTTTAAAAAGTTAAAAATAAAGCAATATAATTAGTTAAAAGAGTAAGTGAAAGTCAAAACTTTGACCTAGGCTGAAGGACGTAATTCTATTTTGCACATGTTTTATCAACTAAAAGGCTACTCGACTTCCTTACACTTCTACAAAATAATAAAAAAAAGCATAATATGTCAGAATATAAAACTATCCTAGCAGTCTGGCCTATCTTTATTGGTATCTTAAGACATATCTTAAAAGTGATGTGCTTTGCATCAAAAAGCACCACAAGAAAACAGAATGCTTTGGTGCAAGGCCAGGTTATCACAGGTAAGGTGCAGGAAGGCTCAAGCAATACTTGGCCATTTACGTACGTGTGTGTGTGTGTGTGTGTGTGTGTGTGTGTGTGTGTGTGTGTGTGTGTGTGTGTGTGTGTGTGTGTGTGTGTGTGTTGTGTGTGTGTGTCAGTCCTGGGGCTTGAACTTAGGGTCTGGGTGCTCAAGACTAGCACTCTACCACTTGAGCCACAGCTCCACTTCAGGCTTATTTGATGGTTTATTGCAGAAAAGAGTCTAAAGGACTTTCTGGCGCAAAGTGGCTTCAAATTAAGATCCTCAGATCTCAGCCTCCTGAGTAGCTAGGATTCCCTGCTTTAGCCATTTACTTTTATTTCAATGCACATGATAAGACACATTTTAGTATATTCTACCCTAACAATATAACAAACAACATTAATGTTCATGCCATTTCTATTACACAAGGCCCAGTATTCTCTGATGTGTACCTGATCACTAGTCCAGGCTGTATCTTAATACTGTATACATCATTGCAAGTACTGGCTTAACATAATCATAAAACAAAGGCTAGACATGGTGGTTCACACCTGTAATCACAGCTACTCCGGAAAAGCAGAAGAGTTAAAATAAGAAGAGTTAACAATTCTTGTCCAGACCAACAATTTCTAATTCAGGAACTCCATCCCAATTAACAGCCAGAGTAACAGGAAAAATACTGTGGAAGGCCAGCCCTGAGGCAAAAAGCAAAAGGCCCTATCAGTAAAATAACTGAAGCAAAAGAGAGCTAGGATATAGCTCAAATGATTTTTAGAAAAAGAAAAAGAATTGCAAAACCCTAAATTCAAATCCCAATACTGACTGATAATAATAATAATGATAATGATAATAATTCCTATCAATAGTGCCTAATTCAGTACATCTGTAACATTATCTACAACAAAACCTATTCCACTGCCAGTTAATTGCAAAACTACCTGCACAGTCTTGCAGGTAAATTTCAAAGCTTTCTTATTCTAAGAACATTAGGGACAAATATTTACCTATTAAGAGATTTCTGTACTCAGGGTACATTAGGTAGTTTAACTTTTACACAATTATTGACTTTCCCTACATTTTAAGTTTTTATTAGCTGCAGTCTAGTTCAGAGGTCCAAGAGTTAATTCTCATTCAGATGCCACCGATTTTCCTGAGGCCTTCAAAAATTTCAAAATGCCAGTATTAAAAAGGACTTTGGAGACAATCTAATCCAATCCTAACATTGGCATACTGAACTAACTGAAAAGCTGACAGTACGATAAAAAAGTATTGTCTTCGTTGGCAATGACACCCAGAGAAGTTGAAAACCACATAGGAAATTAACAACACAGAACCACAGCTTAGAGCTCTCCTGACCTCTGATCCCCACTCTGAACAAGCCAAACTGAGTGTACTGTTTCATTCTTTTTTTTCTATTTTCCTGATGTGCTACTGGAAATTGTGGGAGGCTTCAGTGAAACTGTATGAAGAACATTTTCTTGAAATGGCATGCGACAATTTCTAAAAGGTGGGTCTTGAAAAATTAGAGGAGAATAAACCAAAGGACACACCCCTTTCCCAAAATAGAAACCAGTACTTTCATCTGACCTTAACTTTCCCTCATTCCCAATTTCACAGTCCAACACAAATTCAACTACTCTAATCTCCAGTCCAAACTGTTGATTTTCTCTAAATCCCACAAATGATTTTCAAATACTCAGGAAAAGAAAAGGGAAATTGGCACTTGGACTTCTACTTGGGCTCCCTTGAAGCCAAGATTTAAAATTTCATTTGACATTATCTACAAAACGACTATGCTGAAGTTTACAAAGAATTAAAAAGTAATGGTTACATGCAACTAATTCCACACACTATGAGTACAGTGTCAACAATAAAGTATCCAACGCTGGTTTTTCTAGGTAATACAGTCCCTGGCAACCTCGATTATTCTCCATGTCTTAATGATGGTTGAGTAGGGATATGAAATCAAAAAGGTCAATAAAGGAGGAGGAGAGCTGATCAAATTCGGGGTTCCAATCTCCCTTGGATTTATATGCTTCTCTCCAAAATACTAATGAACACACCTAGTCCACAGTGGAGCCGCTGGTCCCGAGGGCGTATTTCACACCTTCTCCAGTCACTTACCGTTATAGGACCTTTCTAGCTTACAAAGATGCAAATCCAACTTCCTCCCTCGCTCTCCCTGGCACCAAAGCCGCACGTGCTTTGACACCAACCGCAAGACCCTCCTAGGGCGCCCACATTCCAGCTGGGCAAAGGCAGACTCAGGAGGGCCCAGGCCTCGGGTCCCGCAGAGTAAAGGGGGGTGTGTCCGTGGCTGCAACGCCCAGTTTTCTGCAGCGCCTCTCCCCTCCCCCCCCCAGTTCTCTCCGCACTCAGATCTCCCACCACCCACTCGCCTTCCTCCTGCGGGGCTGGACACGCCGGTCCCGACCAGGGGCGAGGGCCCGAGGGAGCCCCCAAGTGCCCCCCCGACAGTCGGTGGGGACCCCCAGGCCGCTCTTTTCGCCCATCGAAGGCAGATTCGGGGCGTCCATTACTGGACGGAGACCTGGAGACCTGACCTGCCACTGCCCAACGCCACCAAAACCCCCACGCGCGAGAAGGGGGGTGGTCTGCAGGAGAGTCCAGGGGCAGGGAGGTCAGCAAGTGGGATCCTGCGGGGCCTCGGGAACTGGGGTCGCCCCAGAGGTCTTGCTTTAGGAGGTGCAGGCACCCCAGTCGAGTCCGGGAGCAAATGGGCGCCCAGAGCCTGGACGCCAGGGCGCCCTCCCTCGCCCCCCGGCCCCCGCCGGGACCCACCAGCTGCTTGAGGTCCTCCTCCGAGAGCTCCGCGTAGCGGTAGCGCTGCTGCTCGAACTCGTAGCGGGTGGTCTTGGCCACCACCACCACCCGCGAGGGGCGGAAGCCGCCGTCCGCGCGGCTGCCGCAGCCCGCCAGCTCGCGCGGCTGCCCGTGCCC
>NW_012267257.1:11972422-12028648 GCF_000151885.1 Dipodomys ordii | reverse complement strand
CCGCCGGGAGTGGGCGCCGCCTGCACTGCCCGGGCCGCCCCGGCCTTTAACTTCGCGCCTGGCGCACGGAGGTGAGGTGCGGGGACGTGCGTGGCCCGAGCCGCGAAGGGGACGTGCCCAGACGCGGACGCGGCCGGGGAAAGCGGGGGCGCTGGGGAGGCGGGGAGCCCCACGCGAGGAGCAAGGGGGCGGGGAAGAGCCAGAGGCCTCGGGGTGGTGGGGTTGGTTTGTTTGTTTATGCGTTTCCATTGGCGCTTGCGCAGTGGCCGCTTCGCCAGGGCCCAATCACTCCTTCCACTAGTGGCTTCGTGAGAGCTCTTCGCCCGCCCCCGGGCTAACTCTGTCAACCAATCAGAGGCCGTTGCGATTTCGGAGCCCCAGGAGCTACGGGGATTGGCTATCGCCGGGGCGAGGACTGGAATGCCATTTGGTATTCGAGCTGCCTCCAGAAAACCAGCTGGAACCGGTCTGAGTTGGCCCAGGGGCTGTGGGAGGGGTTTTGAGAGCCTGGCGGGAAAGCTAGTGCCCGTTGCTTCTCGCTCCGTGGGTTTCTTTCCATATTTCCCAGGGAACAGTCGCGTGCACTTTGTTCGTGCATTTTAACAAGGGCTTGCAGGAATGGCAGGGGTTGAGGAAGTGACTCAAGACCAACTTGTTTAGCTCACTGGGCCTACTACAAAATGAGGATGCCAGGTCTACCTGACAGAAGGCATTAGCAATATTAAGACAACAGATTAAACCAAGCGCAGCGTGGGACCCTCTTACCTGCCTATCTGACCACCAAAGAGCCATCATCCCAGAAGGACACAGTTGCAGCCTCTAAGGACCTTGAAAGATAATGGGTGTCTAGATGGGGAAAAGTTTGGCAAACTAGATAGGGCAAATAAAGAGTTAATAGTGTCAGTGTTTTGGACTTTATCCTATTGGCAGTCCGGAAAGCGGTGTATTGCAGGCAGTGTTTGGCAACTATTGATCTGGCTTTGGAATATTGGTAGACTGGAGGGAAGAAGAGAAAGGGAGATTGTGGGAAGCTGATGAAATAATTACAGTGATAAGGACCTGGGCCAAGAAAAGAGTAATGCGATTAGAAGGGGGGAAAAAATAGGAGGAGAAAAATCAAATGGCAATGCACATTCGAGTGTTTAATTCCTCCTGTTTCTAGCCTAGGCATCTCCTTTTTCCCACTCTTGGCATTACTAGTAAGCAGATTTTGGACTTTCGGGCAGATTACTTCATCTTGCTCAGATGCCTCCTCTGCAATACAAGGTCGAACTAGAGTGGTAACAAGGTTCCACTAAGCTCAGTTGATTCAGCGAACTTGTCATTTTTATCTAGCAATCGTCACCATCATATATTCATTAATTCACTGTACTTTTGAATATCTACTGTGTGGCAGGTGGTGCATTAGGTTGGTATACAGTTTTATCTGTTGTTTGTTGTGTTTTTTGTTTTGTTTTTTGCTTTTGACTAGGTCTTGACCACTCCCTCCTGTGGGAGGTAACTTGGACATTCCCAAGGGTCACACTTCATGATTCATTACGTATTAGGAAAGAAGACATTACAAATGACACAGATTTGAAGCTAGTATAACTGGGAGAATGTTGACCCATTTGACAGAAAAATAAATGAATAGAGAAAACTCTTACCTTGGTGTGTATATAAATTTTAGGCCTCTGCCTAATTCACAGATAATAACAGTTTTTGGTTCTCTATGATTTCTAGTTACAAATGCAAGACACAATGTATATTACAATATGTATCTCCCCATCTGTAAGGGATATCCCTTTGCTGACCCTTACATTGGATCCCTCCTCCACTTACTTGCAAGAATTGCTTCATTAAGTTGTCTTCTCATGTGTACCTTGAATTCTATTTCCAATGTTATCGAATGATCTGATTGAAACTTAGAAGACATTTCTTAACCATTTGATCTGTCTTGATCACTGGCAATTGCTACCTTTCCTTTCTGAAAATTTTACTGTGTTTTCCTGAACACCAATTCCTAACAGTGTTGTTTATAGCTCTTCGCCGCTATTTTGAGTTCTTTCTGAGCCTATCTGCAGTATCTAACTCCTGTCTTTTCTGTCTTTCACTCACTTGCTGCAACCTTCCCTCCACTCACTCTTCTGCATGATCTCTTTCACTGTTGAGTAATGAAAATAACTTGGGCCTTGAAATTAGAAAGACCTTGATTCAAATCCCAGCTTTAGAATTGATTAGCTTTGTGAACCTTGAACGGTTGCTTAACTTTTCTGCACCCACTTCATCTAAATATTGCCTAAAATATTAGCCCTTTCTCTTTTCATGACTCAGGGAACCAACAGCTTTATCTCCTGTCTTTCTCCTGTGCTTAAAATTCTTATTTCTAGCTTCCTATCAGATAATGGCTCTTGATCTTTGCACATACAACAAACACATCAGTGAATATCAAGTTGTATTTGGGCCAGGCACCCTGCCAGGTGCTAGAGATAAGTGAGTCTTTTTATTAGTTCTCTAGCCCTTGAGGAACCTAATGTCTATATGGTTTTATAGGATTTTGAAGGACTTCGAGGCCTTAATTCAGCCTCAGAAGAGTTAAGAAGCTTTCTACAAATGTCCTAAACTAAGAGTCAGCTTTGTAATCAATATCACCAAAACTGGAAAAGGACTTATGCAGAAGAAAATATCATGAGCAAAAGCATAATGGCAACAAAATAACAATTCTGAATTCCTAGAGAATATAGGAAGAGGTAAGCAATGAAAGATAAGAAAGGTAATGAAAGGTAAGACAAAAAAGGTAGACAGGGGAAAAAATCCCATGGAAATTGCTTTGTCCATATATAGGAACCTGCCTTTTATCCTTTATGAATCAATAAAAGGAGAAAATGGTACAATTATCTTTGCAGAATCATGAAAAGAAATTTCTTAAAAGAAAACAGTAAGTAAGTATCTGAAAAGATACTCAACCTTTTTTTTTTTTTGCTAGTCATGAGGCCTGAACTCTGGGCCTGGGCACTGTCCCTCAGCTCTTCAGCTCAAGGCTAATGCTCTACCACTTGAGCCACAGTACCACTTCCGGCTTTTTCTGCTTATGTGGTGCTGAGGAACCCAGGGCCTCATGCATGCAAGGCAAGCACTCTACCACTGAGCCACCTTCCCAGTCCATACTCAACCTTCTTGAACATCAGAAAAACAAAATAAAGGTCATAATAAAATAATATTTTATGTCCACTAGATGGGTAGAAATTAAGAAATTTTAGTAATGTACTTGCTAGAAAATTATCTCATCTAGTAGATTAAAGATTGAACAGTCAGTTCATGAGTTCCTCCAGTAGCACAATTTGCATACATCATCTTAGAAATTTAAAACATGTTCATGTATTTCAGTGTTCAAAGTCTGATGTCAAAAGTTAATCTGTGTGGTAGTATTGTAGGTAGAACTTGACCATTGCATAAAAAAAAGGAAAGCAAGCAAAGAAAGAAAGAAAAGGAAAGAAATAAAAAGAAGGGAAGGAAAAAAAAGGAAGGAAGAAAATATAAGTAAAATCATTTCTGGCCTTCATGTACTTAAATTCTCAACTAAATGTAAAAAGTAATGTTTTTGAATTCCTCACTTTATCTATTGTGAAGCTAGTACATTTGCTAGTGAATTAGCTATTATGATCACTACATCTAAAGCAAACTTAATTGTTCTCAGCGTTTTATTGGAAATTGTGTATGACACTATAATATTCACAATTTGAAGATTTACAGAGGCCTGAAAATGCATTCTTCAAGATTTCTAAACCCATGCCCTCTACCTTTTTTTTTAAATGACATTCACATATTCTAAGGTTTGTATGTTATATTTTCTCCTGGGAACAAAAGAATCCTACTGCTTTACTAATAACAGATACAAAAAAATTTAAGAGAAAATGTTTTAATAGTCCATAGTTAAGTTAAATAAAATAAGAGTAAAATTCTGTTGAAAAAGAAGAGCTGCAGGTTATGTTAGTATGGTATTATTAGGAATATTTAATTAGGTATACTATAGGTATGCATCTAATATATTTGGGGAATTATTAAGTAAACATTAATTTAAAGAAACTTCTATGAAAATCTAAAATACAGGGTTTGAGATCACATAATTCAGTAACTTATGAAAATGAATGTAATTGTACAATTGATCTCTTCTCATGAAAGAGAACATATGAAATATGTTCAGATGAAAGAGAAGGAAATGAGACAAAGGACATAAAAAAAACCAAAAGGAAGGCTAGATGAAGACATACAATGAAAAACCATAAAACCTTTCAATTATCAAAATGATTGAAAGAATAATGATTGAAAGAATATTCTCCAAAATCTAGACATTTTTACTGCCTTCCTGATATTCTAACCCTATTTAAATTTGTTCTCATAGGCATTTCTACATAGATCATAAATTAGATAATATATTTTATCCTTTGATAAATAATGCCAAAGAAAGTCTTAGAATTAATTCAACTTCGATTTTTTTAAATGCTTATTTTTACCCAATGGACAAGAATGAGGACAAGAATGGATATGTCAGGAAGATCAAGATCCCTGTCCTCTGTGTCACATAAACAATTACAGTACATTCACAGCCTTCCCACACTGCTAAGATCTCATAAGAAAACCAGTATTATCGTATCTTCTTCAAATTTCTCCCTGTCTGTGTTGTTTCTAGTGAAAATTTTCCACTGAGATAGACTTCATCAGGATCACTCCTTTGACAAGAGGCATGGGTTGAGAAGAGAGAGAAAAGGAGAAAGAAGACTTTCAGTTTAGGGTAAAAATTATTTGTATCTTCCTCCTCATGATAAAGCTTTTTTCCTTTTCTCTCTGTTATTTCTTTCTTCTTCTCTCACATTAACTTTTCTTCTATCCTCATTTTCTGAGCTAGAATTTTTAATATATAAGCAAAGGATTTTTATGCACTCTATGATTTTTGTGGAAGAATGATTAGACCTTCCTAAGTAGCTAACTTATAGTAAATTTTAACTATTCACTTATATGGAGAAGCAAAACTTTAAACAATACACATATTAACTAAGTCATAGTTTAAAAGAATTAATTTAATTTCATATTCTAAATAAGAATTTCAGATATTAGGTAATGGTTAACTTAATAAATGAATGTATATACTTGCTTTTATTACTAGTAAATATAATAAAAGAATGTATCTTTTAAAATACATATTCATATGTAAGCTTCCAAATGAATATTTTCTTCAAAGTACCACTTTGTGAAGTGATTACCCTGATTCCAACTAAGTTGCCATTGTACAAGAATTTTTCAGAAATCATTTTGGAATAGTGAATCTCTATCTCCTAATTTGTGAAATCTTAGAGATTCAACAAAAAGCACTTTTGGCCAGGTGATGGTGGCTCATGCCTATAATCCTAGCTACTGAGATATGAGGAAGCTGAGATATAAGGATTGTGATTCAAATCCAGGCCAGGCAGGAAAGCCTGTGAGACTCTTATCTCCAATCAACCACCAGAAAACTGAAAGTGGTGCTGTAGCTCAAGCGGTAGAGTACTTGCCTTGAGCTAAAGAGTTCAGAGACAGCGCCCAGGCCCAGAGTTCAAGCTTCATGACCAAAAAAAATGTCATTTTGAAGCAATAGGGTGATTGATCAGATTGAAAGTGAAATTTGTTCATAAGTATGGAGGCTAAATTTTCACATAATTCATAAAGTATCTCTGAAGCAGATCTCAAAAAAGAGCATCAAAATTCTGCTGTAAAATTTACTGTGCATATCACAGTAATGGAATTTAAGAAAAAGACTCTTTTGGCAATATATGATAAACTTATTTTCAAAAGGTCCTTCCATAACCACACCTACTAGAATATTAATGACAAATTAATTACATAAAGCAAAGGAAAAACATATTTGGCTTTTGTATACTTAATTTTTCATACATAATGCCATATTTGTCTATTCATTCAACAGCTTTTATGTATTAACCAGCAGTCATGAATATATACAATGCAATGGATACAAATCCAAGAGCAGATACTTTTGTAAAGGCATTCACACTTGAATATGTAAGTACATTTAATAGTATTCAAAAGGCTAAGTGAATATATATAAATTTCTCAGACGATGAACATGATTTAATGAAGTCATGCAATTTAAGTTTAAACAAATGACTGAATATTAACTAAATTACTTGTTTTGCCCAATGTATGACAAAAATATTTTATTTGGTTATTTATCAAATCCAGAAATTTATAATTTTAAGTATTACATCCATCAATGTGATGAAATTCACATTAGTTATAAAATCCTAGTCTGAAGTTTTTATTTTTTCAAGAAATGATGCATTTTGAACTTCTGAGGTCCATTTTTTAAATTCTGTCATAATCAAGATGTAGCACGTAAGAGAAAATTTTTATTGCAACAAATTATATTCCTTAAGCTTTCCTCTAAAACCTCTTCAAGGAATGAACAGGATCTTCTCAATTAGGATGGATTGACATTTCTGTAGGGTAACCAATCTTTGTGCAGACATTGACATGTGTATCGTAGGCAGTATTCATAAACAGGCAACTGACTGTCTGTGGGTCCATCTAGAAGGATCTGTGACATAAATTTAAAATACTTTGTTACAGAATAATATATTTAGAGGAGATTTAATATCAGATACAATGGAACGTGATTGGCTTACTGGCAAGAAAATGAAAGATATTGAATGTATATGCAAATACTGCTAATTGCTTTAAATATGATATTTTCAGATAATTAAAACATTCCTTAGTTCATGGACAACAAAGTCCAAACAATTAGACTTTTATAGCTCCCATAATATGATGGCATTTGCTTGCAAATGGAATAAGATACTATCTTGAAAAGGGTAAATTGCAGGGGAAGAAGTCATATGATTGGACTTTGCTTTGTATCAACTCCTTTGCTTTACATTAAGATTGCTGCATATCAATCCATGTCCATTTCCAACAACAGAATAGAACAGAATATAAATTTCAAAAACATGTCTCATTGGTTGCTAAGAGTATTTTTACATTTAATTCCTATACCATACTGATATTTTTAATGAGTAACAATTCATTTTCTGATAGACTCTACTTTATTGTTGAAAATATAAGCATAGTATAAAAGACAATTTTATTTTTTATTGTATATGTTTCAGAGACAAGAAACCATTTTCTGAATAGATTTGTTAAAGGTAGCAAAACAATCATACTTCCTTAGTTCTCTAGCTCACTGAATCAACCATACTAATGGTTGTTTCTACATATGCTGCAGAATACATTTGCATATATTGCAGAACAGGCCACATTTCATGCAGTTCTTTCTTCTATAGGTGTTGAGAACTCACTTGATCAGATTCCCTGCCACATGAGCCATAGCACTAGCCATTTCATCCAGTTTTATACATGTTCTTTATAAATTCTTAAATTATGTATTATTAAGATTTTAAAATAATAGCTAGGCATCTGTACATTACACATCTGTAATCCTAGTTATTCAGGAGGCTGAGACCTGGAGGAATATGGTTCAAAGCCAGCCTGGGTAGAAATATCAAGACTCCATCTCCAATTAAAAGTAAAAAGCTTGATTACAAGCCATGAGGAAAAAAACCAAATGAGAGCTAAGACCCTGAGTTCAAGCCATGGATCCAACACACATACACACACACACACACACAGAATGATTAAAACTTGAAAAACATATCACTACACCACATTTTTTGTGTTACTGAGTCCTCTGTAGAACATAATTCAGGACTATGAGAAATTACTACTGAAAATACTTGGATAACATTAGAATAGCAACATCTGTATAACAAAGATGAGCTTACTAGCTCTTTGACAGTGTTTCTTTTTTTCCAAAATTAATGATGAATATTACATTCAAATCCATACATCAGGACAAGAACTGAATCCTAAAAAAATCAATTTGCTACTGACTCTGTTTCAAACAATTGATTTGTAAATTCTGCCACAATAAAAATAAAATATAAAACATGAAAATGATGGTAACAATAACCAATAGTGATTTTTTTCTGCCCTGAAAGGCAGAATTAATGCAATCTAATTATCTCAATAAGTAGCCAAATTCCAAAAGGGAAATAAGCAAAATTGTCAAAATTTCAAGCCAAATATGCCTAGAGATTCCATTATCTATGTCCAGTTCTTTTCATAGCCAATAAAAGAATGAGAACAAGTGAAAGAAGTATAAATAAATGGTTAGTTTCAGGGTAGCAACGTAATACTTTACATTGTTACTGTAGTCTTCTTTGTAGTATATAGGCTAATGTTAAATAGGCACCACAATGAGGTTGAGCTGGTAAAATCCTAATGAAGACCAGTGATTCCAGTCCACGCTAAAAAGCCAAACTTTTGGGTTCTAACCATAACACACTGGAAAGAGATCAGTTTTCATTTTTTAAAATAATTTTAATGTATTGAAATTGTGCTCAAGGTTTCTTTTTTAAACTCCTGACCTAACCAAAAAAAAAAAAAATTACCTGATTCGCTTTTAGTAACTTGAATGAAATCGTCTTCTTCCTCATCACAACTCTCTTGGTTGAACTGTTGGAGATCTGTTTCTGATGGGCTATCAGCTTGATTGACATCCTTGTGCTTATGGAAGCTTCGAAGGGCAACCAGACGATGATGTATTGCTGCGTACAGACATCCTGTATCTTTGGCACTGGCCTTCATGAGGCAAGTTAGATTATTAAGAATATAAATCACTTATATGCACTAGCCACATTTTACAGATTTTTGGGGAGGGGGGTACTGGGGAGCGAATCCAGGACATTGCACTTGCTGAGCAAGCACTTTACCACTGAGCTACAGCCCAGCCACATTTTACAGATTTTCAGTCTACCACTATTAATAAGGAAAGAGTTATATAGCATAGTATACAATTGTACATAATTGTACAATACAACATAATTATAAGTGCTAACAGCCTTACTAATTAATTAATTTTTGGAATAAACTCCATCCTATAGTGGATAAATTGGAAGATGCCTCAATGTGTGCATTTAAGTTGAGAAAGTAAATTTTATATTTAATATATTTATTTGACTTTAAGTAATTTTAGCATTAAGACCTTTCTTCCTCTACTGTTTTACCCTATAGACAATTGGAAGATTGGAGGGAAAACTTCCTCAATTTCCTTTTCATCACTTTGCTTAGACATTTCTCCAAGACTCATAGCAAACTTCATTAAAGCAATCTATGAGATTTACCATTAACACATAAAATGTTTGTGCTTTACAATACTTTTCTTTGCCATTTTTGTGATTGCTATTAATATAAAAGTGATGGTAGAAATAACCAAAATTGGCATGACATTAAATGTTATATTTTATTCTATCTTTACAACAATGCTGTGATATAATTATTCATTTATATTAGCAAAAGCAGATAACACAGGTATTCAACATAGACTCATTTTTTTCTTCCCTTTATAAATGAGAAAATTATGGCTAAAAAAGGAAAAGGAAGCTCAATGCATTGGTCCACAGCTGTAATCCCAGCTACTTAGGAAGGAGTGATCCAGTGCAGTTTGAAGCCAGCCTAAACCAAAAATTAGCAAGACTTAATCGAATAAGATGGATATAGAGACTCATGCCTGAAATCCCAACTATTCAAGAAGCATAAATATGGGATCTCGATCCAAAGCTGAACCTGGGCAAAAATCATAAACCCTATCTGAAAAATAAAGCAACTAAGAGCTGTGTGTATTGCCTAAGTTGTAGAGCAGCTATCTACCAAGAAACCTTGAGTTCAAAGTCTAGGAAAGAAGAAAAAGAAAGGAAGGAAGGAGGGAGGGAAGGAAAGAAGGAAGGAAGGAAGGAAGGAAAAAGAAAGAAAGAAAGAAAGAGAAAGGCAGGCAGGCAAGCAGGAAGGCAGGAAGGCAAGAAGGAAAGAAGGGAGAAAGGGAGGGAGGGAGGGAGAAAGAGAAAAAGAGAGGAAGAAAGAAAGGAAGGGAGGAAGGGAGGAAAGGAGGGAGGGAGGAAAGAAGGAAGGAAGGAAGGAAGGGGAAAGAGACAGAGAAAGGAAGGAGGGAAGGAAAGAAAGAGAGAGAGAAAGAAAGAAAAAGAAAAACGGAAAGAAGGGTAAAAATGACTTGTCTGTGAGTTACAGCTACTCAGCAAATTGCTAGTATGTGAATCCAGAATTTTGCCCTTCAAGTCAATAAGATTCATTAAATTATAATGCAAAATAAAATAGAACTATTCATCTATTAAAAGAATTTTTGAGGAATAAGTACTTTGATGGCATAAAACCACTCATTCATATTAAGTGTTTGATAATCATTGTAGCTACTTAATCTTAACTGAAAACTTGAAGCCTGTGTTATCATCACCGTCTTTTTTGCACATGTGTAAATCAGTTTTAAAAAAGTCCAGGTAACTTTCCTGAAGCTTATAAATGCAATATGCCACAAATGTACAAAAATTTACATGTTGTCCAATTTTGGAATATTCCCATATATACAACGAAGTATCTTTTGGGTATGGAATCTGTATCTAAACATAAAATTCATTTATATTTCATCTATGCCTTCCATATATAGCCTGAAAATAATGTCGTATTTTTGCCTTTATTTAGATTTATGCCTGTATTTTGTCTGTGATTTGTCACATAAGGGCAGGTGTAAATTTTTCCACTTATGGTGACCTGTTGAGGCTCACAAAGTTTTGAAGTTTGGAGCACTTTGCTTTTTCAAATTTTTAAATTAAGGACATTCAATTTATATAATATAAGACGAATATGTCGAAAGTAACCATACCTGAGGGGGACATTTTAGTGATAGACAGGGTCACACTTGGCAATATACTTACTTTTATATAATAAAGTATTTGTGGGGTTTTTGTTGTTTGTTTTTTATGACTGGCCACACACCAACAATCAGCTTTCTCCATTACTTTGTGGATGCCTATTTACTTGTGTTGGTACCTTCTGCCTGAATCATTTGGGTACTCAGGCGTCTCCAGTCTTCTGGGTCTCAGCCCATGGGGAAAACCCAGCTTTTACAGGAGGGTAGCTCTGTTCTTGGCAGCTGTCTTGCGTTGGGATCTTGTATTTGAGGTCAAGCATGCCTGCTGCTGGGAACAGCTAAACTGTGCTCCCATCCTGTTACCTTGGAGATATATTCATGCTCAGAATTGGAATTTGCTGTTGGACCAGTTGTTAGAAGTTGCTAGCTCTGGGTTTTTCCATTCCTTGCTGATTGTTTTCTAGTGGTCCGAAAGCCTTCTCTGTCTCAGTCTGCAGTGTTAGCATCAAGCTTCTTCCTAGATTTTATTCCTGACAATATAGGCACTCGGATAACTTAGTAAGGTCGTTAATAGAATTTCAATAGTAAAGAAAAGGGTAGATGGCATGGATAAGAAATGACTGCTCTAGACTTTGGTATTGATTTCAGAATTCCATATATATTTAGGTCTTAGAGGATAAGCATTCAAAGTCAGTGACTAATTCCTTTGCCAATGGTGCAGATTATGATAAGAAAATAAAAACCAACTAGGAATTGTAGAGCTCTATTAGTACATTTGTAAGATAATCTTGCATCACCGCAGTTTTTCACTTACTTGAATTAAAAATACTTTGATGTTATAGTCTTCTAAATCTGTAGCTGTTATTTGCAAATTTCTGTGGTTTGCTCTTTGAATCTTCATTTGTGCCCAGAGTTTGCTATTGAGGATTAGCCTCAGACTGCCTTGATTGCGCATAACTATAGTAGAAAAGCAAACGTGTTAGATTACAACTCCTGATTCCTTTGCCTGCAAAAATAACGATTTCCTAGTTCTAACAGCAAAGTAAATCTTGTAGTTGTTTTCTAGACTAGATTTTCATTATTAAGTATATTTAGACTAAAATAAAACTTGTTTTTCAAATTGTATTTGGGCTTTATAAAGCAGAGTTTTGTTCAGTTTAAATACTAAAATTAGATTTTTATAATAGTTCTCAATATTTCCAACCTCCTTTTAAGCTCTAGTGGCTTGAAAAATATCTATCTAAGAATTGCTTACAGGGGCAAAAACAGAAGTAAATCCAAAAAATAGAATCAAATAAAGTAGAGCTCTCAAGAGATTATTATGAACACATTAAGAATATTGAAGAAGGCCAGGCACAGTAGCTTACACATGTAATTCTAGCTATTTAGGAGCTAGAGATAAAGACGATCACAGTTTGAAGCCAAACATCAAGAAATGTTTATGAGATCCCATCTCAACAGAAAAAAAAATGCTAAGCATGATGTTATGTGTTTCTCATCTCAGCTACAGTAGAAAGCATAATAGGGGAGTCACAGTCCAGGCCTGTGAAAAACAAGGCCATAGCTCAAAAATTACCAGAGCAAAAAGAGTTAGGAGCATAACTTAAGCAGTAAAGTGTCTTCTTAGCAAGTGCAAATCCCAGTATACACCAAAGGGGAAAAAAAAAGAAGAAAGAAAGATACATTGGTATGGAGCCATGCTCATGGTATACAAAGTAAATGAAAATGTCAGATTCCAATGCAATGTAACATTGTGAATCATAAGCTTGTGGCTCATGTATACACATGTATGTGCAGAGAACAAAGTCCAACAGAATCATTCTGTTAACAGACACTGTCTCAGGATGATAGCCCTTTAAATCCTTCTATTTCTCCTTTCCAACCACCTATATTTTCTGATTTCTACAATGAAAATATATTGTCTACATAACAAGAAAAACTGTTCAGGAGTTTTAATTTGCTTTTTTGTTTTGTTTTGTCTTGTTTTCAGATTTTGGCAGGCAGTGGAGTTAAACCCAGAGTAGAGAGTGACTTGTACTGCCTTGGTAATACTTAGACATCTAATTGTCAGTTATATAACTGAAAATATTGTTCCTGTACTTTTGGTCTGCATATACTCAATTCTCATTTCTTGAGCTTACTCTTGACAAATGCTCATGCACTTAAGATTCTACACTTCTGGGCCTGGGAAGGTGGCTCAGTGGTAGAGTTCTTGCCTTGCTTTCATGAGGCTCTAGGTTCGATTCCTCAGTACCACATAAGCAGAAAAAGCCAGAAGTGGCGCTGTGGCTCAAGTGGTAGAGTGCTCACCTTGAGCTGAAGAGCTAGGGACAGCATCCAGGCCCAGAATTCAGGAGCCACAACCGACAAAAAAAAAAAAAAAAGGAAATGAAAGAGAGAGACTTCTACCTGTACTCTCCTCCAAAGAAACTCAAAACTGAATGGCAAAACCAGCCCCACACCCACCTCTCTACCCAGGCTCAGTCTCAATTTGGTCCCCTGAACAAAGAAAGCCCAGCATCTTTTTGGATGCCAAACAGTGAAATCTTTAAGTGAGACTAACTCCAGTTTCTGATTGTCCTCCTGCTTGCAGAATTCAGAACTGGAACCCATGCAGCCTAATGAGTAGACTACCTTGAAATGGGACACTTCCTAGTGTATGTTAGCAATCATATCTCTTGGTGTGTCTTATAACCCAACTTCAAGTGTGTGTAAGTGTATGTACTGCTTCAGGTTTAACCCTGACAAATCATGCCTGGCTTTGCAAAAGGATTCCTTACTCAGTCTTGACTGCAACGTTTCACAGTCGCTGCTTGCTGCGTCATTCAGCCTCAGGGTTCCTCTGCCCCTTTCCGTCCACGATTGTGTTGTTTTGTTGAATATAAAAATCTTGCAGTTGATCTAAATGATAATTTTTTAATGTCAAACATACATAATTTTTTCAAAATCAACTATTTCCTGTGTTCTAATATCTGATCTAGTATCTGCTCATTTATCAGAATGAGCTATAGGGAAATTTAACTTTCAGAAGTAGAGTCTGAGTAGCTCAAATTTCAAAACATATATATGTATATATACATACATTATATGTATATATGTACATTGTATGTGTATATAATGTATATAATGTGTATACACACAGATGTATATTTGTGTATATGTATATAATGTATATGTATATATTTATATATAATGTAGACAGGTTCCTCAGGACTTGTTTCCCACTTGTCAAGTTCTACCTGCAATAACAGATAACTGCATCATTATATTTTGTTTATTCTCCCAGAGACATTTGTAGGCATATGCATGCCAATACCAGCATGTACTCCTTTTCTTTTCTAAAATAGTGCAATACCATGCAAACATGCTGGGTTTTTTTCCACTTACTATATCTCTATATTCACCAACTTTTGCATTAAGCTTCGTACTATTTGAGATGTATAATGGTATTTAAAAATAAAGGATTCAGGAATTATTTGCTTACTTTAAAATTTGCAATGACAACACAAAAACTTGGAGAACTGTGAAATGAGGCCCCAGAGCCCTCTCTTGCATCTAGCAAAGATCAGTGGCTCTCAAATACTCCTACATGTAAGAATCACTGAAGTTGATCTAATCCAAAGATTATACACACTTATTTAGAATAAAAGCATCCTTAGATCTTAGAGGAAATGAGGCGAAATTGAGAGCATTGGACAGAAATGCAGATGGGGAAATGGGCAAGTGCAATTCCCACCTTACAGAAACATGATAAATGTATAGGACCTGATGCGCTTATCTCTCAGCTGTGGTACTATGGAGTAGATCCATGAAGTTCTTGATTTATGCATTAAAATTTTTTAAATTATTTTAAAAAGGAAATGAACAAGTTTACATTCCCACCAACAATGCAGTAGGTTCTCTTCTGTCCACACCCCCTCCAGCATCTGTTGTTATTAGAGTTCTTGATTATAGCCATTCTAACTGGGGTGAGGTGGTATCTCAATGTTGTTTTGATTTGCATTTTTTATGGCTAGAGAGAATGAATCTGTCTTACACAGAAATTAAGACATGAACATTTTAAAACCTTAAGAATGAAAAGAACAGCACTGACTATAAAAGCATTCATGGAAAATATATTGGTCTGAAGATGGGATCCTAGTAATCTCAGTACTTGGGAGACTGAGACAGGGGACTAAGAGTTTGAGGGCAGCCTAGGCCACATAGTTGAGACCCTGCCTTATAAAAAAAGAAAGAAATAGAAAGAAAGTAAAGAAGAGAGAAAAGAAGGGAGGAAGGAAAAAAGGAAGAGAGAAGAGGAGGGAAAAAAAAGAAAAACCATGAAAAACAAAAATTGGAAAAAAGACAAAAAAGAAAAAGAATAAAACAGACAGGATCTAATGTTGAAGAATGTATATCCAGGAACCTTGGTGTACACACACACACACACACACACACACACACACACACACACACACACACACACACAAGAAAATAACAAAATGTTGGTTTGAACTTTGGGAGTAGCCAACATTTTTATTGAAGCAAGGTAGTCTTCACAAAAGCATTATTTTCTGATGTCCCTGATGATGGTAATTTTATTCCTTGTATATATGACCAGAAATGATGTACAAACCTTTAACACATTATGTTCTGCTTCTTCTCCAGTTATAACATTAACTTTTTCCGGCAAGTATTTTTGTGATAGTCGGGAAGAAAAAGCAGCAGCGGATTCAATTAGGGATGTATTTTTTATAGAATCTTTTCCTAAAAGCAAACGGAGGTAAACACATCAAAGGCCTCATTCTCTAATGTGGAAGTTCTTTTTTTGCATTATTAACACACATATCCTTATCTATTAACAATAAAATTACTTGAATTTGGGTCAAATTTCCTTATCAACTTCCCAAAGCATTAACAAGTCAAAAGTCTAAAGCTTATAATAGCAAATATGTTTAAATCTTAACCAAAATATGCCCACTGGGTTTTAGAATTATCTTTTTTAGTTTTACAGATATCAAATAAGTGGCATGACAAACAAGAGTCGCAAGTAACTAAATTAAATGTACAAATGAAATAATTCTTACTTGAATTGGGGGAGTTGATAGAAAAGTTCACAATGGATTTGAATGTTTTTCCCTTGGTATTTGAGTCACTTTCAAGTTGAGGCTGGGTGAGTTTCTGAGTACCCTAAGTGAGGAAAACATACATTATTTAATGTCATCCCTAGGTATATTTGTAGTGATCCATAAGATACTTTTGTTCTTTTATAACATAGCACACAAATCCAGATGCTGTGTTCTTGTTAGGGGCTCCTTTTGTACTAAACATGATTGCTAGAAGTCTTTTATTCTCATCTCAAAAACATAATCTTCTTACTGCCAGTTTACTTCAGAGAGAGTCTAGTCCCAGGAACAGTGTGAAAAGTTCTAGTGGCACAGAAGATATAGAGATTTCACTTTCCCACTAGACTAGCCTGTTGTCTACAAAGTCAAATTATCATCTCGGCTTTAAGGTGTCCAAAGACGCCCCCTCCCCCCACTAGATGTCACATCTTCAAGAACATATTTATAAAAAGATCCTAGTTTTTCCCAAGGAAATTTTTACCAGTAATTACTTTTAAGGCTACCTACTATATACCTTATATCATCAAAGCCTCTATGAAGAAAGACAAACTGCCATGCCATTTATGACCATGTATAGGGATTCGAGCACTGATACTTAAAACTTCATGTTCCTATCATTCTTCTTTTAAATTCAAAATTCTTTCACACCATTTGAACATCAACATATTTCCTGAAAACTTGTAGGGATTGGCATAATTGTTTTCACATTAAAAAAAATAAAAACTCAGGCTCAGAAGGTTTAATGACTCACTCTAAAAGTTCACGGTCGACCACAAATCCAAGAATGCACATTGGCTCTCAGATTACAAGGCCACAAGATTACAAGAGGAAAAATACAAGTAATCTCTGTTATGTCTACCATCCATAGAGATTGCTAACTGAAAGAGATAGGAAGCTCAAGTCTTTTTATCAGCCACATTTTAATTGCCCTTTGGAAATATGCACAAGCTAGCTATCTCAGACCAAACCTCTCTGACCAAGACTACAGCTCATTTGAACAGTTATCTCAGTCTCTCCTTATGAATTAGAAGTCTCTCTAGGGTACTGTGTCTTTAATTGTTTTCAAATCTTGCTTTGGAACCATTTTATCCTTACCCTCACCCATAGGGATTCTGACATTAGCAGCTGAGCTTATGTAAAACAGATAATTTTGATTTTCCTTAGGTACCTCTTGTTTAACACAAATCAAAGGATTATTTAATATTTTATATCAGGAATAATATTATAATTATGTATTTTCCTCTCTTCATGGGTTCCCATCTATTAGTCTAACAACTAAGATTGGCTTCCCACAAGAATATTTCCAGGTAAAGAAAGAAAATATAGGGGCTGGGAAGGTGGCTCAGTGGTAGTGTGCTTGCCTTGCATGCATGAGGCCCTGGGTTCGATTCCTCAGCACCACATAAGCAAAAAGAAAAAGGCCAGAAGTGGCGTTGTGGCTCAAGTAGTGGAGTGCTAGCCTTAAGCTGAAGAGCTAAGGGACAGTGCCCGGGCCCCACAACCAGATCCAAAAAAAAAAAAGAAAAGAAAGAAAATGTACCTTTGAAACTAGGAGATAAAAAGTATGTTCCAATTTAACTCAGCTTTTTAATTCGTTTCCATAAATATAAAGTGATTGTCCTTTCTACAAGCATAAAAACTATTACCAAAATCTTACCAAAACCCTTTCTACCATATTTTCTCCAAAAACGAAGTCAGACCTGCAGCTCTTAAAAGAAGACGTATCTTCATTCAGTTGACATCTAAGAAAAAGAATTACGCATTTGCTATTTTGAATGTATAAAGTCATTTTAAATGATAGTAGATAAACAATGTTCCAATAGCTTATGTAAGATATAAACATCTGCTAGCACTTGTTTATCTGAAATTATTGAGAGATGAAGGAAACCAAACGTGATATTCAAAGTATTTTCCAACTGTTGCAATATTGGCATTAGCTCATCCCAGAGATCTTGTGCCCCATCACTGCTGGTTCTGTGCTCAGTCACAAGGGCGACCCTGGGATTTCCTTTTCCACCACAGCCTCTCCCATCTCTACTCATCGCTCTTCTCTGCCCCAAGTGGCCAGTGTTGCTATTTCTTTTAAGCAATCAGAGACCTTCAGAGCAAAAGCAAAATCTATTTTTCTTGTCAGTTTTACTTGAGCAAGCATTCTTACTTTTCTCCTTCCAGGATTTTATATGTTAAAGGTTTTTTGCATGGAAAAAAAACCCTCAAGAGCATCTTTGTAGGCCAATGTGTTCAGGAGTCCCCGTGTGTTCAGGAGTCCCCGTTGATTCCCCACTGTGCAGAGTAAGCAAATGATACTATATAGCAATACACATATTCAGGTGAGTCAATTTGTCCACAGAAAGATTTAGTTTGTTGCCAGCAGTGCTAAGAAATATCAATGTTTAATTTTCCTTTTTCTCTATACAAATTATGCCAACAAATAACAGACAATACCAACATTAATTAGAAAGAAAGGGAAATGTCAATGAAAGGGGAAAAACTAATAACCGGATAATTAATTCTTAATAAATAAAAATTTAATCAGCCAGGAACCATGGCTTATGCATGAAATCTTAGCTACCCAGGAAGCAGAGATTGTGAGGATTATCATTCAATATCAACCTGAACAAAAACTTTCACAAGTCCCCATTTTGACCAACAGTGTATGATGGTGCACATCTATTACCCTAGCTACACAAAAGGCTGAAATTAGGAAGACTGTGTTCCAGACAAGCCCAGGACAAAAGATCATAAGATTCTATCTCAACAGAAAAAGTAGTATGTACCTATTATTTGGGCTACTGTACAAATGAATTCAGAGTATCATAGTTCAGGCCCAACTGAGCCAAAAAGCAAATCCAGGATATAAAAATAACCATAAGAAAAGGACTGGAGAAATACCTGAAACTGTGGAACACCTTCTTAGCAAGCACAAGGCTCTGAGTTCACCCTTACTACTCTCTCTCTCAAGCACACACACACACACACACACACACACACACACACACACACACACACACACAAACTATTTGAGCAACAGGGGGCCAGCTGGTGGTAGTGCATGCCTGTAATCCTAGCACCTCAGGAGGCTGAGATCTGAGGATCATGGCTCAAAGCCAGCCCAGGCAGGAAAATCTGTGAGACTCTTATGTCCAGTTAGTCATAGAAAAGCCAGAGGTGACACTGGAGCTCAGGGACAGCACCCAGGCCCCAGGGTTCAAGTCCCAGGAATGGCAATAAATAAATTAATTAATTAAAATAAAAAAATAACAAGGATTTTTGAAAAGCACTTTAAGCTTTTGTTCTTATAAAATGTCCTCTGAAATAGGAATTTTGGCAATTGATTCACACAGTGTGAATGGTTGGGATGATAAAGACAAAATGAAAGGAAGACACTTTTGTCAGCTCATAACATTGAGTGTCCCTAATCCCCAAAATATGAAATCTCAAATTCTCTAAAATATGGAGATTTTGAGCACTGACATTACAAGTAGAAGATTTACGATTTCATGTGATGGGTCCAAGTAAAAAAGAACAGTTATTTAAAATATTGTATTAAATTGCCTTTGGAGTGTGTGTGTCACACACACAATACAGATGAATTTTGTGCTTAGGCTTGGTTCTCATCTCCAAGACATGTTATATATATTAAAATATTCCAAAATCTGAAAAACTACATAAGTTAAGCTGCTCTAGCCTCAAAATTTTCCAATAACAGATATTCTATATGAATAGAATATAGATAGTCTGTATGAACTTACCTTACTGAGGTTGTACCTAAAAAATGCTGGCCAGTAGACAACTGGACTGAAATTCTGGCACTTGGTAAATTTTTACTTAATAAACTTGAGTCCTCTTCAGAGTTCTGAAAGAAAATTATATTCATTATAAGGTTCATTAGAACTCTCTTACTATAGGAGTACCTGATTAGGAAATCGTTACAGATAAATACATTGAAAGCTTACTGTGTTAAAGTATTGCCCTGAGCCCTCTAAGTACATTGTAATATTTCCTCCTCACACCAACTCTACATACTCCATATTTCTACTATCTATGTTTCAGAGATGAAGAAGCTCAAGAGCTTAAATTGCTTGTCCATGTCACGTATAACAAATGGAGATGAAGTTGAACACATATCTGTCTGACTATAGAGACTGAACACTTCTTCACAATATTCAGAAATCTCTGGGAGATCTTTGCCAGCTATACATCTGACAAGGACCTAATAACCAATATATAAGGAGTTCAAAAAACCAAACCCCTGAAAATCAATAACCCAATTTATAAATAGGTAAAGGAATGAATAGACAACTCTCAGAAAAAGTTTAAGAAAAAGATCAATACATTCTTAGAGAAGTACTCCACTTCCCTGGCCATAATGGGAATGAAAATCTAAACAGCCTTGAGATTCCAATTCCATCTCACTCCAGTCAGAATACCCACTATCAATAGTAGTTTTTACTTTTATGTTGCTTAAAATAGTTTTAGACATATATTATTTATACATAGAAATGAACAGCAATTTTTCTGATTTTTCATATCCAAGCTGATAAGAAATATGAAATTATTCTAAAGTTTTCCTACAGATAATTTTTATCAGATTTCTACATTTCATTTATTTATTCAAAACTTTTACATGATATTTTGTAGATATTTTGTCTTTAAACATCACAAAACAGAAAATTCAGTAACAGCCAGGCATATCTAATTGGACTTTTAGTAACTGGGGAAAATATCTACTCTTATAAATTACTCAAGAAGAAATGTTACAAAGTACTTAAGAAGAAATATTTGCAGACTAGAGCTTGAAATTATCTTCTTTGTTCTATAGTTTATGTAGAAAATATGATAATAAATAAATTTTGTTTTTCAAATACAATACAATGATTTATAAAGATCACATCAAAAAAAGTATTGACCTGCTTTTCATGTCATGATATATAATCAAGAGATTCATCTATCCTTTGAGTACATATTGTTCCCAAACCTAATACCATATACCATATAATATTTAGAAATCAGTTAGCTATACAGCACTGTTCACCATAGCCATTAATCAGCCTAGGTACCCTTCAATGGATAAATGGATCAAGAAAATATGGTATATATATATATATATATATATACAATGAAATTCTACTCATCCATCAGAAAGACTGATATTATATCATTCGCAAAGAAATGGAAGGGCCCAGAAAAAATTTATGTTAAGTGAGGAAAGTCAGGCCTAGAAAGACAAAGGTTACATTTTTTCTCTCATATGTGGACACTGTAACTATAAATATATAAGTAAATACTTTGAATGGCATGGAAGTGTACACAAATGCATTAATTGAAATATAGTAGATTCAGGGGAGAATGCAAATTGTAATTCCTTAAAAGTTGAAGTCATAGTTCACCCCCCCAAAAAAAATAGAAGAAGGAGGAGGAGGAGAGGAGGAGGAACAGGAGGAGGAAGAGGAGGAGGAGGAGGAGGGGAGGAGGAGGAAAAGAGGAGGAGGAGGAGGAGGAGGAAGGGGGTGTAGACAAATGAAGAGAAAAGAGGGAGAATCAGTACCAAATTCAATGTGCATCCCACAAAATGAAGAAAAGTGAAGGGAGGCGTAGTTTGGGAAGGACAGGTGAGAGTAGTGAAGGGTGCATTGGGCTGCACCATATCCACTCACTGCTTTGTTGAATGCAACTCCTTTGTGCAATTACTTAAGCATAATAACAATATTTTAAAAAAGAAATTAGTTAACTAGTTATACTTCTTACCTATCAAAGACAAATTGAATAACATACACTTCAAAATGTCTAAATAGATAAAATAATTCATGTAACATACTGATGATTACTACATTGTAATTTAATGGTAACTTTTAAAATTAAACAAAAATTAAAAGCATGTTTTACTTTGAACCATATTTTTTCAGTGGCCATGCATAATTGGTGGAATTAGTTTCAGAATTCATAACAGCTTCCACAAACCATATCTTACAAAGAAAATGACCTGGAAGCATTAATACATTGGCAAATGCTGACGAATCTTTTTTTCTTATGTGGTACTGAGGACTCAAACCCAGAGCCTCATGCATGCTAGGCAAGCACATTACCACTAAGCCACATTCCCAGCCCCATGCTGACCAAATTTACCTCTCACTACTAAAGAAAATGTTGGGTGTTTTTTTGGATAAACGGGAAGTAGTAACTGAGGCAGGATTGGTTCCATTATGGTTTTTTCCCCACTGAGTCATGCTGGCTGCTATGTTTTTCACTTCCTGTTTCTGGCCTTCTATCAAGGGGCATACAAAACAGCACAAACCCAAGTTACCAACCTTAGTAGTAAAGTTGGAAATAAATGGCTAATGGTATCAAATTCCACCTACTTACCTTTGTCCCATTTTTCTATGCCTACATCTCTAGCCAAAGAATAACCCACAGTCCATATCTGTATAACCTGAGCAAAATGAGCATCTCTCAAGCAAAGCTTCTAGTGACTGACTCAGACACTTAAATAGTTGGAAGAATATTCTTATCTGTCTCAGGAAGCTGCTCAGCCTTTCCAAGTACACTGAATGGAGAATTCCTTGTTTCTGCTATCCATGAACATGGGTCTGGAGTGGATCCCTGGTGTGACCTAAACTTAGCAAAGCCCCATGATGTTAATTAGCTGGGGACACTGAAATTCCATCCCTTTTTTGATTACTAATCCCAGCCTGCACCTGCTTCACAGCCACATTAGATTCAGTATGGGGGTCAGTGTGCTGGAATATGACCTAGAGATTTCCTCTGCTGGATACAGAGCTTTCCCATCAGGAGCAAGCATAAGATTTGTATTAGGGAACAAGTTTAAGAGGACAAGTTTAATCAAATCACCAAGAGCCTTTGTTGTGTATTTTAGATGTCCCTCAAGCCTGGCTACATCTTCTGCAACAAAACAAGCTTCAAGTCACCTCTATTACTAGATGTGGGCAGCCTCAAATAACCTACAGAAACCTATCATACAGGGGTTTCTTACCTTTGTGTTTTGTTTTGCTTTTCCTTTAATTTTGCCAGATTCTAACACATTATGCTCAAATATTTGTTGTATCTTCTCACAGCTTTGAGCTGGAGGTGGCTGCAATATAGCAGGCCTTAGAACAGGTTCGGGATGTTTCACAGGACCTTAAAAATAGAATTAAAAGATCTATGTATTTTAATGAAATACTCCTTTCACCCTATTTTGCAATTGACTTATTTTCTATGTTCTCACAGCATAAGTAAACGAGAGACTAATCAAAGCCAAATAGCTGGTGAAAAAAAAAAAAAACGTTTTCTACTCATTTCCTGCCTACCTGTAGCCTAATAAATATTCCTATTGTCATTAGGATCTAACTTGCCATTTATTTATTTATTTATTTATTCATTCATTCATTCATTCATTTTTGTCAGTCATGGGGCTTAAACTCAGGGCCTGGGCAGTATCCCTCAGCTCTTCAGCTCAAGGTAAGCACTCTACCACTTGAGCGACACTGTCACTTCCAGTTTTCTTGTGGTTAATTGGAGATTAAGAGTCTCACAGACTTTCCTGCCCAGGGCTGGCTTTGAACTGCAATTCTCAGATCTCAGCCTCCTGAGGAGCTAGGATTACAGGTATGAGCCACCAGTGCCCAGTCTTGCCAAATATATATATTTTTTATTGTGAAAATACTGTACAGAGGGGTTACAATTACATGGGCAAGATAATGAGTACATTTCTTATCAAGCATTGTAGCCTCCTCCTTTGTTTCCCCTGCCCATCCCTTCCCTTCCTCCCCCGCTTGCCAAATATTTTTATGCTTCATGTTTTGTCATTCTGTTCTACCTCTACATATGCTCTCCCATATATATATATATGCATATTGAAAATCTACCTGGTTAAATGTAAGTGCGCTGTGATTCTTGAAATACCAAGTACCCACCTTGTTCTGCATTCCTTATACCAACATTCCTTTGCACAAGAGTTGATGTCATGAAGACATTGTTTTTTCTCACTGTAAGATAAAATATATTTTATAAAATTTAAGTCTTATGTTAATTTCTACACTGTTGGGGTTTTTAAAGTCCTGTTCAGAATGCACCAGTAGATGTCACTATTGCCACTAACTGTAGTACTCCATGCTCATTAGAGGATTGGTTCTGCTCAACATGGGCTTGCCAAATGGGTTTTGCTACATATTCTCAGAAATCTAAACGAGAAGTAGGCCACTAACAGAAAAGGCAGTCTTCTTTGCAGTCATGGCATAGTTTCCTGTGAAAAATTCTACAGATCATAAAATCTGAACAAAGCCTGTGTGTGCTCTAATGTATAACTTACATGATGTTCTAAAGCTGTCAGTAAAGTCTGCCCTCAATCCCCAGGCTTTCATTAGCATATCTGACGGGAGAAGTAAATATGCCCACTGTGCCAGGATATTTTCTATAAATACACTGATGGTGTAAGACTGGCAGTTGCTACAAGTGTAGAATTTCTATACATTTCAAAGGTTGGGAGTCTCTTACTTGAATAATAGAGATGATATGAGAATAAGAATTACTTTTTCAAAATATCCTGCAAAGTAGCATTACCTAAAAAGTTGCTTCTCAACTCAAATTTAGTGATTACTGTCTTTATTTTTGAAAATCAACAATGAATGGACCGTGCCAACTGTACTTTTATTTTCATTTTCAACACCATTAACATTCTGTACAACATAAAATAGAATGGATACTGATACCAGTGTCCTTTCTTGGTGTGTGTTTGATTTTTTAAAAATGAATTAAAGTGAATTGAAATAGTGTTATAAATATACATACATATATGTATACATATATAACATTAAAAGCTATTGCTTTGCTTTATGTACAGTGTAGTAGGACAGAACCCTTTGCCTTTGGCATTAGGCCATTTCTCTTAATGTCTGTAATATGTCAGCTGGGTTTAAAAGGGTTCTGTTGGTTTCTGTGGCTTAAAGATGCTCAGTTATTAATGAGAATATTGATTTATTCATTTGAAAACTCTTTAATTCCTATTTACAGAGGGACCAGTTAAAAAAAAGCAAATGCTTTATATTTTTAAAAATTACTTTAGCGGCAAACTAAACTTGGAAAAGGGAGTTTGTCTTCACTAGAACTAAAAATACACAAGAATAGAAACCACCACTTTAATGTAGAGAAAGCACAAATCATTTCAAATTATTTTATGATACAGTAGTCTTACTCAGCAAGGCATTTAAAATTTTAGGTAAAGAGAAGTAATGTTTTAATTATTGAAAATCTCTCATGGACGGACATTCAGAACATTAGAATATGACTCTCAATGTTTGGAGTACTCTAGGGTTGTGGATAATTCTGGAAGTTGCTTTTATTTTATAAGGCTGCTCTTAGGTAATGCTATCATCAACATGAAGCCCTAAAAACTAAACCATCCAAGTCAAATTTTCTACCAAAAATAAATATTCATGTAAGTGAATTTGTGAAATTAGTATTCATACAAGTCACACAATACGATTCTTGTATATTTTGCTAAGGCCTGTATTTGTTTTGTTGCTAAAATACTATTCTTTTAGACTAGCTGAGAAGGAAAGCTGATGGTTAATATGAGTGTTCTTTGTTACCTGGCCCGGAAGGTGGGAAGGTTGGAAGGTCAGTGAAGGATGAGGATCTCAGGCGCTTCTGAGACAAGGTTGATACTAAAAGCAGATTGCAAACTCCAGTTATTAAGGTTTTGTTTTGGTAGGGATTTTTGCTGTTTGGGGAAAGCTTTTAGCTCAACAACTTAGAAAAACCTTTGTACTTTTATCAAATAAAATAAAGTTTTAAAAAAGAATAACACTGGTGAAGGATTAGAAATTAATTCCCTTTCCATCTAATTAAGCAAATACTTTTTTTGAGTGCAGACCATGTATAAAACACTCTTTCAGTCTAGAAGATGACGTCAGTAAGCTCATAGTAGAAGAGGCAGATGCATATATAAACTGCCAAATTACAAGGCCCAAAGTCAACATGACCCAATAAGAAG
Source organism: Dipodomys ordii (assembly GCF_000151885.1). Lineage (NCBI taxonomy): Eukaryota > Metazoa > Chordata > Mammalia > Rodentia > Heteromyidae > Dipodomys > Dipodomys ordii. The sequence continues at coordinate 12,002,805 of NW_012267257.1, read as the reverse complement.
GAAATCACTGGAGTGCTTTGATGTAAGTGGCAGGAAATTAAGTTACTGATGGGCTCAAGATTCAGTGTATGACACAGTTCCTCTTCAAATATAGGCACCATTTAATGAATAGATGGTTAATTTTTAAAAAGCTACTTCGAAGGCATCTTAGAAATTTTATATTCAGAATAATCATAGTCTACACTTACCTCCTTGAGATTGAGAATCTACAGTATACACAGTAAAAGATGAAGACCTTACACGCTTTCTTGAGAAACCATTGCATTCTACAAGAAATTTAATAGAAAGGGTTATTTGTTATGCTTGTCCTCAGGCCATTATATAGAAGGACAAACATAGGACATCATTTGATACTATGTTAATTCATAAAGCCCAGTTTTAAATCTACTCACAATTATAAACCTATCAGCATATCATATTAGTATCAAATAAGTAGAAAGGAGAAACCTCAGCAGAAATTGTACATGCAGCCTGAGGTTCTACGGAGAATTTCGGGGAAGGCTAAGGACAGGCAGTGGTGAATCACAGACTTGTAATTACTCTCATCAGTGTTCTCAGTGATCTACTTGTCATCTTTCAAAACAAATGCCCATTTACACATATTTTTTAATTAAGAAAAAAGGAAAACATCCTTTTACAGTCTATGTGCATGCCAAAATGCTGGCACCTGCTTGTTTTCTTTGTGTAAAGATTGATTTTGCAATACAGATTGTGAATCATTACCACGTTCTGTCACTTCATGCAGAATGTCTTCTGCGGGTCTCTGAAAGGACACAAAGCAGCCAGTGAGAGCTGAGTATTTGATTGCATCAGAGTTCCAGCCTGCCACTGTTTAAAGGAATTCTTAGAAGCTAAGACTGTTTATCCCAACTGCACAAAGCAACTCACTGGGGATGTAATCCACGGAAAGTCAAGTTTTGCTCAACCATTTTATATTTCAAGGACTACAGAATCATTTATAGGAAGATGTCTAAAAAACAGAGTTTTGAGGCACCCACTCTAAAGACTCTCAAGTGGTTGATCTGTTGTAAGAATCTGCTTTTAAAAAAAAATGCTTGGAGGTTTAGTATTTCTTTTGGCTTCTTTGTGGATTATCAGGATTATCTTATTCTACAGGTAAAAGAGCTGTATAATAAGAATAAATACCAAGGAATAACAATAAGTTAAAGTAACAATGCTAGTCATCTTACTGTCTTTCACAGCAAGTGGTCTCAGGATGATGCTCACAAAATGTAATGTCTATCAGTCCCATTCGAACAAACATTGCTGTCTAGAGTTTATTTTAGATTCACTTCTATCTAGATCAGGTCATGGGGGTGGGGGGGGGAAGTGAACTCATGAGAAACCAGCCTCCTTAATCTCTTGCAGTTTCTTCCCCTTTTTCAGATCAGTCCACATAAGCATATTGTTTTAGTAAAAATCAGTGTGTTATCTATATCATCCCATTTCAACCAAACTGCTGTCTACATATCTCACCTACAGGAGTTCCCAGCAGCACTGTTCAGTTACTTAAAACCAAAGGATAAATCTATACAGAAGAAATGTTTTGGAATCACTAGCTAGCTTCTTGAAATAGAATTTTCTTGGTCAGAATAAAGTCAAAGAAAAGGGAATTCATTCTTACCTTAAAAGTTTGTTCCACCTTTTCAAAAACAAATATTGGTTGAGCAATCACAGATTTTTCTGTCAAGAAAAGGTGCAGGTAAGAAATCAGAGCATATGTTGTCATTCCTGACATCACCTCAAAATATTTGCAGGAACTGGGGAAAAGCAAAGGAAGGGGTGACATTGTCTAAAAAAAGAAATGTATTTATTACCTGACATAAAATGGTAACCCCGTTGTATAACACTTTAATAATGACAATAATAATTGAGAGAAAAATATTTTTTTTATTTAGCAGTACTGGGAATTGAACTCAAGGCCTTATATTTGCTAGGCAAACACTACTTGAAACATTCTTTTAGCCCCTACATTGATATTACAAATGACATATTTATAAATTACTTAAGGACTAATTAGAGAAATAGTACTTAAGGGAGGTGATGGTAGTATGTTAATAAACAGACAAATTTTTTTTAATTTAATGTACTTGAAATAGAGGTGTACTAGAGAACTTGCTTAGTCTGCACAAGGCACTGGGTTTGATCTTTGGCACCACAAAAAAAGTTTTAAAAAGAGTCACTTTGTGAATTTAATAAAACTCAAATCCAATTACTTGTTTTTAGAATCTCTTTATAAATAAAAATTTTCATACAACAAACCCATTAAATTTGTTTTAAATGGAGAGGTGATAAAAGAGAATAAATCTGTTTAAAGTACATTATGCATATGTATGGAGATGTCACAACGAAACCCGTCTGGATGATTAATATGTGCTATTAAAAGAGATGAATGGGTTTAAAAAAGAATAAAATTTTCAGTAGGTAAAAAAATTGTGTTCTGACTACAGTTGTTTTACTTGCATTGGATCTTAAGATCTATGTTATAGGTAGCTTACAATTCCAGCATTCAGGAGGCTGACACAAAAGGATCACAAGATTGAAGCCATACTGGCATACAGTGACATGACCCTAATGAAATACAGTGCATTTCATCCTTAACTTTGTCCAGACAGAGTTCATATTTCCTTGACAAGGGTGGTTATGTGCTAAACTCTATTTTCAATGTTTACATTAAGTAAAAGTCTACAAAGCCAGTCTTATTGCTCTTTTGTTTTTTTATTTAAATAAGAAAATGGAAAAAAGCTCATTGATTTCAAGGTATACATGAGTAATAATATTTATGTATTAGCCTTCCAGAATTCTTTGGAATAAGTACTATATGGGGACTAAAATTCAGATTCTAAGTTGAATTGGCTATATACTTTAGGAAACTTAATATGTCTATACCTTGATTTTCTCATCTGAACAAAAATTAGAATGCTACTTATATAGCTTACGTGAGGATTAAATGAAATTTCTAGATAATTACTTTGATTAAAATATGACAAAGAATAACATTAAAGAAAATATTAATATTTGGTGTACCACCAATACCCATTTGTAAGCTTACAGCTGACATTGCTACCTGGTGACAGTATGTTTCTAATAATTCCAAGTAAGACAATTGCATCTACTGTATGCCCCAAAGGCTTTCATTTTCCTAAAAACCTATGATATGAAAGGGTCATAATTTCTGCTAGACTGCTCTTCATTAATCTTCTTGTGCTATGTGAACTTAAGTTCCTTCTTGGATCCCAGTGAGTAAATAAACTGCTCAGTTCTTATGCACCTTTCCTGACATCTGCCCTGGGAATCTGAGAGGAGGAGAAGGAGGAGGTGGAGGAGGAGTGGGAAGAGAAAGAAGAAAAGGAGGAGGAAGAGGAACAAAAAGGAGGAGGAGCTCCTAAAGTTATATTTTAAAATGCCATCTGTTTTATTTCAATAATATCATTAATTAATGCATTTTCAACAGATATGTACTTATGTAAAGCATTGTGGCTAACCAGGGGAAAAAACACAAAGCAATGAGCAAACAGAAAAAGGAAAACAGACCATGTCTCTGCTGTCACAGAGCTTGCACTTAGGAGTAGAAGTAAAGTTTTAAGTAAGTACATTAGTTACTTAAATTCAGTTGCAATAAGAGTTACAAAGGAGAGATACTAGATTCTTAGCAAGAGACCAGTGAGGATGTTGCCTGGTTTCTGAAGTCATACTTGAGTTCCCAGGAGAGGTGCTTTTTAAGACTTGTAAGTACAGTTAGATATTCCAGAGAGCAAAACAAGTATAAAGTCTACAGTTTGGACAATTCCAATGATGGTAGAAACCAATCTGGCAGAACCCTAAGAGAAGGGAGGATGAGTGGAAGAAAAATAGGGTTGGAGATGAGACTGGAGTCTTCCAAGAATTTGGTTTCTTCTGACGAGTTTTCCCAGGAAAAATGGGAAACCATTGTTTTAGTATGGTGTGTGTGTGTGTGTGTGTGTGTGTCTGTGTGTCTGTGTGTCTGTGTGTCTGTATGTCTTTAAACCACACTCTGCCTGCTGCATAGAAAATGGTAGGAACTAAGGAATCTAATTAAAAGGATGCCTAAGTTCTAGAAAAGAACTAATGAGGCAAAACTTTATTTCTTTAAATCTTACAGCTAGGGCTGGGAAGGTGGCTCAGTGGTAGAGTGCTTGTCTTGCCTGCATGAGGCCCTGCATTCGATTCCTCATCACCACATAAGCAGAAAAAGCCAGAAGTGATGCTGTGGCTCAAGTGGTAGTGTGCTAGCCTTAATCTGAAGAGCTGAGGGACAGTGCCCAGGCACAGAATTCAGGCCCCACAACTGACAAAAACAAACAAAACAAAACAAAAAAAACCTCACAGCCAAATGCTGTTGGCTAATGCCTATAATCCTAAATACTCAGGAGGCTGAGATCTGAGGATCATGGTTTGAAGCCAACCGCAGCAGAAAACTCCTTAAGACTCTTATCTCCAATAAACTACTCAGAAAAAGCTGGAAGTGGCGCTGTGGCTCAAGAGCTAGAGAGCTAGTCTTGAGCAAAAGAAGCTCAGGGACAGTGCCCAGGCCCTAAGTTCAACTCCAGGACCGGCAAAATAAGTAAATATATAAATATATATATATATATCCATAGTTAAAAAATTAATATACTCTTCTGTTACAGTACGGAAAGTAAAAGGATGAGAAAGGAATATTTGAGCACAAGATAATTTTGATGTTTTGCCTGTTTTAAGATTCATGAAGCATTTATTAAATACCTATATGCCTTACTGTTTTCTGAATATTTTATTAAGTAAAGACATTCCTGAACTGCACAAATATTTTATTGGGTACCAAGTATAAGAAAGGGTGAAAATTACTACCTATATAACTCAGTTTTAGTTCATGTATAATTCTGCTCCTTAATTCTGCACATTGTAAGTGAAGTGATTTTATTCATCATCTTGTTTAACTTAATTATTTTGCATATTCTGTTATTTGTCACTGACAGACAAGAAAACAAAAGTGTAATTGAATTTCTTGTTCAACATTATAACTCTAATAAGCAGAAAAGCCTTTAATTAAACTCAATTCTTCCTCCTCGAAAAGCATTGAGCTCTCTCATGTCACACTTTTGTTAATCAGATGTGCTACTATTTTTTCAAAAAAACAAAAAAAAACTCAGGTAATTAACTTCTGAGACGAGTGGAAGAGGTTCCTGAGAAACCTCTAGGAGAATTTCTCCAAGAAAATGAAACTAAAGCACGTTGAATACCTCGCAGGTTGAATTTTTTTAAATGATATTTAGATAATTCTTTTCTTGGTTGCTGTTTTGTTTTCTTTTGTCTTGTTTGTTTATATGTCTTTGAGAGAGGAAAGGGGAAAACAGAAATGAGGGACAAAGGATGAATAAATGCAGCAATGATACTCACCAGACACCATGTGGAAAATAAACTAAGCAACTTGTGGGTGGGGAATGGAAGAGAAAAAACTGGGAGAGAACAAGGGAAGGGCTGACATTGTCTAAAAAGAAATACACCCTTTACCTGATTTATGTAACTGTAACGCCTCTGTACATCACCTTTATAATAACAATAAATTACTTTTTAAGGTGTATTTAGAAGATTGGTGGGAAGTTTAGGGAATCAACCAACAATATGTAATTATAAAAAACTAAGAAAACAGTAATACAAATATGACATAATTATTATGAGAAAATATAATTGTGCACAAGAAGAAAAATAATGTATTGAATGAATTACTTGCAATACCATTTACTTAGTCACAACAATGTCAATAAGAAGTACTAATCTTGTCTAGCACTGGTGGCTCACACCTGTAATCCTACCTACTCAGGAAGCTGATATCTGAGTGCCAGCTAGGAGGAAAATCAGGATATCAGTGCCAGCTAGGGCAGGAAAATCCATAAGACTTTTTTTTTTTTTTTTGGGTCCGGTCGTGGGGCCTGAACTCTGGGCCTGGGCGCTGTCCCTCAGCTCTTCAGCTCAAGGCTAACACTCTACCACTTGAGCCACAGTGCCACTTCCGGCTTTTTTCTTTTTGCTTATGTGGTGCTGAGGAATTGAACCCAGGGCCTTGAGCATGCAAGGCAAGCGCTCTACCACTGAGCCACCTTCCCAGCCCTCCATAAGACTTTTATCTCCAATAAACCACCAAAATTCTGAAAGTGGAGCTATGGGTCAAGTGGTAGAGCTCTAGCTTTGCTCAGGGGCAGTGTTGAAACCTTGAGTTCAAGCCCCAGGACCAGACCTCCTTGACCCCCCACAAAAAACAAAGTAGTGATCTTATTAAACTTATAAACCAACTTGGAGAAAATAAGTATGTATTTGTTTAGTGATCCTGTTCATTAGGTTCAGGAAAATCTGTGAAGGTAAACTACATTTTTTTTAATAGCTTGCGCTACATACATGATATATGAAGATGTAGAAGTAAGCATCAAAAGATACAGTTGTGAGGGGTGGATGTTACTGTCTTTAGAGATCAAGAAAAGTTAGCCAGGTGCCAGTGACTCACACATATAATCCTAGCTACTCAGGAGGCTGAGATCTGAAGATCAAGGTTCAAAGCCAGCCCAGGAAGGAAAGGCCATGACCAATTAACCACCAGAAAACCAGAAGTGGTGCTGTGGCTCAAGTGGTAGAGTACTAGCCTTGAGCTGAATACCTGAGGGACAGTGCCCAAGCCCAAGTTCAAGCCCTACAACCAACAAAAAACAAAAGAAAAGAAAAAGAAAGAAAGAAAAGAGAAGAAAAGTAAGGACAAAGGAAGAGACAAGGAGCACAATTGCTGATTTTCCTGAAAAGTCTTAATTTCATTTCTTAAACCACATGCATATTATGTCTTTGAAACAATAAAATAATATCTGAAAAGAATTTCTTCTTTATAGTAATGTCAGGCACCATAATTTAAGGACAAATCTCATATATCTTCCCAAAATAGACCTCTTATTGAGGTATATCACTTGACAAGGATGCAATATTTTATTTCTTGGTTTTAACTGTAATTTACATTAAAATTTATGGAAATATGGTAGGGGGCATAGGTAAAAGAATCACGACCTGTGGTCAGCCGTAGACCCCAAAATGAGACCCTATCTAGTAATAAAACATGAAAGTGCTGGGGATGTGGCTCAAATGGTAGTGCTCTTTCCTAGCAATTGCAAGGCCTTGAGTTCAAATCCTTGGTACCCTTGTATGTATATATATATATATATATATATATATGTATATATTTATAAAAAGTGTGACCAGATAGCATCATTAAGTTCAGAACATAATTGCTGAACCAGCATAATTGCACATCTGCTCTTTATAATGAAATCTAAACTCTTGAGAGGCATTTTATATTCTTAGTCTTCATCTTTATTCATTCAACAACAACAACAACAACATCCAAGTCACCAAACTAAACTTCAGCTCAGTATTATGCACATATGTAATAGCTCTGTTCTTTGAGATTTCCCAAGTGCCATCACTGTCAGTGTTTACAACAAATCTGAATGTCCTTTTCCCCTGCTTTAATAGGTAGCATATACCTTCTCTCTCTGTCAGTTTTGGGTGAGTTGTAAGGGGTCGTCCCTAACCTTTATTGCTATGTACTTAATTGACACCCAGTCTCTGAAAAACTTATTTGAGCTAGACTGTTAACTGAAGAATTTTGCTCATGAATCATTTGAGAAGATGGTGTTTGAAAAGATCTTAGCGATGGCCAGGAAAGGTGGTGGAAAACAAGCCTTGCAGAGAAGAGTATGGCAATAAACCCTCTTCTGAGGAGTAGGGACTGCCAAATGGGTCACTTCTAATTGCTACCAGGCCTGGGATTATCCACTTGGACTGTAGCCCTGGCAGGCTCTGCAAGTTCTTTTCCTTTCTTCTTAGCCTTTCCACGTGTCTCTGCCACATCTTCTCCTCTAATTTCCTCTCCCTGGGTACTGCTCTCTAATGGTTTTCTTTATGCCCTGGTCCAATTCAACTTCTGTCTGATTAACTCACTGATCAAAGAAAGCATGGATTTTGGAGCTTTGAGGCCAGATAGTCCTACTTTACTGTAAAAAAATAAAATTACTCCACTTGTAACTTTCTCATTTCTCTTTCTGTATACATATTGTATATATATATATATTAAAGGATTATTATGTGGACTGAAGCAATGTATGCATGGGGAAGATCATCTTCAAACCTTTGGGGAAAATACAGAGTATTTCTCTATTCCTGGCTAATGTGGACAAGAAACACCACTGCTTATGCCAAACACAGACATTGCTACCCTTCTAGAAGTAGAACCAAGGCCTTGAAAGTTCTGCATTTATTGCATGGGCTTACATCTCAGCCTCAGCTCCAACTGTGCTGCCTTGTTCATAATCCAGTCACGAGTGAGAATAGGCTGTAGCAGATATTAAATTTCATTTGAATTTTAGGACCTAGAGATTTGAAGCAGCAATAACTCAATCAAAGACAAATTGTTTTCATTTCTTATCATCTACTTCACAAATGTCTCTAGAGGGAAGTTTGTAAATCCTTGAAATCAGGGAATTTGAATTAAATCATTTCACATAGAATATCTGGCAACATGTCTCTATCATCAAACCCAGTGATAACTAGAGCAATTGGATTTCTGTTTTCCAAGGGGGCTCTGTAATTGATCTCCCAATGGTCATCATGTACATGGATTCTATACTGGGAATGGTCAGGGGCCAGAATGGTTTCATGAAGAGTTTATATTTTTTTATTTCAATACTCCATTTTCAATATATATCACAACACCACTTCATTAAATTTCACTATTAGCTCAGTGTCAAAACTATTTCTGTTTGGATAGTTCTGTGTTCCTCCTCCTCCCCCTCTTCCTCTTCTGCTTCCTCTTCCTCTTCTTCTTCTTCCTTCTTTTTCTTTTTCTTCTTCTTGGCAGCAGATACCACATGCGAGTTATACAAGTCATAAACCTTTACCCTTTTGCCTTTTGGAATATCTATCCTCATCTGAACTTAGTAAGTCCTTTGAAAAGTTAGACCTAGCTGATCTCCCAGAATGCTTCTTTTATACACTCACTGGTAATATAAAACTTAAATTTGATCATACTTTTATACCTACTATAAACATAGATATATTAATATTTGGTATATAAATGAGTGACTACAAGGACACAGGGATATGTGAATTTTATAAACCTATACTTGAGGAAAACAGACCTGAGTTCAAGTTCCCCTTCCTTATTTTTCTAAGCCCAGCTTTCCACATCTGTGAAATGGGAATCATAGGACCTTCCTCGTATACTTGTAATGATAAACCATGTCACATATATTTAACAAGTAATATAGTGGATGGCTTGCAAGAAATACTTAGTAAACTGTTCTTATTACATGATTATGATCTGCAGAAGGTAAATTATTAAACATTTTTACTCACAAGAGAAATAAGGGTCTAAAAGTATAAGACATGACAAAGTTTCACACAGATAGTACTTAGGGGTCTGGGACTAAAATACATGCACTGACAGCCTCTTCCCTGAAAGCTGTCATGGATACAGCCTGCTTCCACTGTTCTCTACAGACCCAGTACAGATGTGATCCCATACTGAGTCTTATTTTAATTCTTGCCATTATTTGTTCACCTTCTGATTCCAAAGAAGTTTATTTGAGAATGTCCACAGGGAAATGACCTACTGATAATAACAATTTTAAGTCATTTACCAATATTTACTTCTAGCTACTGGCAAAAATAACAGAAAAGAATGTATTTATCTATGACAAAGTATATCCAGTTTTCTATAATTTCCAGATATTATCTTTGTCTAGGAATAAGTTGGTTATGTGCTTTCCAGGGAGAATGCTTGCAATCTTTACTTGAAAATGTTTATCTGATCAAATGGGGGCTGGGGCTGGGGATCAGTACTGCCAAAAGGTCCAGCTAGCTCTTGTCTACATCATTTCCTTGTTGGGCACAAAGGCTAATAAAAATGCAGACCATGTCCTAGGACATGCTTGGTCAACTGGCACCATGTGGAAATACATATTTCATTTGATAGGAATTGTAAACTACATATTTTCTCCTCAGAATAACTCACAGTGTGAAAATGCTTCCATTTGTCAGAAATGGGTCTTTCCACTTTGTGGAAGGGGAGGGGAGCTTAGAAATGCGGTCTAGATTTCAAGAGATGTTGGAGATATATGTTTTGCAGGTGCATACATGGGTGTTTAAACATGAAATCATTAGTTTAAAGTTCATTTTAAATAACTCTTCAGTAACATTTACTGTTAACATTTACCATAGTTTTGGACACCAAAAATACTCATAAGAATTAAATGATTATTCAGAAGAACTACTGATGATTTAATATATCTTCATGTGTTGAATTTAAAACTTTTTACCAAGGAAAAATTAAACAACTCCTTTGTAAATTCTCAAAGCTCAGACAAGACAGTAACTTCTTCTAGTTTTAAAACTCTTTTCCTTAAAGTTATTTATCATTCTCTTGAGCCTTTTAGCAAGTTGGGAAATGTGGGGAGGGAAATCCTATTTCCTTACTCTACAGGAATAAATGGATGTTTTCCCAGTGAGAACAAAGTCTTTGTAAGCCTACCCAGAAAGACAGAAGCCAAAATGTCAGCTTAGGCCTCACAGACCCACAGTTCCTGTGTCCCTTCTCCTGTTGGGAACTCCCAGAAGCCCCAGGGGCAAGCCTTCTTTCCTTGGTGTGAAGGCTCTTCTGCCCTGCTGGTCCTCAGGGACAAGACCATAACAGGAATGAACTAATGCCTGCCACAAATGGTTTGGCACAGATATCTCCCTGTGTTTACCAGAACTGTGTACTTACCAGAAATAGTCTGCTCATGATGCTAAATAAAAATTACAACTAAAAACTTTCAGTCAGAAATTTATGTGACTTGAAAAATCCTCAGGAAAACTGAAAGCAGTTCTTTCATGGTATCAATTCTTTCCAGTTTTCATGATCATTGGAGTATGAAGGCATCAAGATTATAGAACTGGAAAAGATACTCTAATTAAATGATGACTTAAAAAATTTTAATGGTGATAAAATGAACATAATAGTACACTTGCCACCTTAAACAACTTCCTCTTCTCCTTCTCCTTCTCCTCCTTCTCTCCTCCTCCTCCTTCTCCTCCTTCTCCTCCTTCTCCTTCTTCTCCTTCTCCTCCTCCTCCTCCTCCTCTTTCTCTTCCTCCTATTCCTCTTTCTTTTCCTTTTTCTTTTTGTATCAGGGTCTGTCTCATTATAGATTACTAGCCCTGAACTTGCAGGATAATATACAATACTGGGTTGGTTTGTTCGTAGCTGAATTAGTTCACTTAGCATTTTTTAATGTTTGCAAAGACTTAAACATTTGTGTAAAATTTGATAAGAACATAGAGTTACTACCTCTCCATTCCATGCAGCATTATTCTTCATCACTATGGCAGTATATATAAGAATCTCATTACTTTTAGAAGTTGAATAATATTCATGTTTATATATATATGAATATATCATATCACACTTTAAACATATATGAATATTTATAATTCACATGTTTAACTGACTTGTTCATTGATGGATTTTCAAATTAGCATTTCTCCATTTTCTTTAACTTGCTTCCTTTGGCTCCATACTTCTCTACCCAGTTCCCCACATTCACCCACTCCACCTTCTTTAGTGCTAGAATTATTCTAAATCATGGAACTATTGTCTTTTTGTAGTTTAGGGGATTGGATCCATGACCTAACTCATGCTAGGCAACCTTTGGCCACTGAGCCATACCCCAGCCCCTACATTCTTTTATGAATTATTTTAAGTGACATAAAACTCAAGTTATCTCTTTCTTAATTTTCCATACTTTTGTTATAATAGCTCTTCTATCATATATAATTCTGGTATGTCAATAGAAATATGGACTCAACTCTTGTGGTAGCTAGTTAACTATGAGCACTATTTCTTCTAGTTTCAGATCTGTGATACATGAAGGCACTGGACTTAAGTGATCTTTGAAGCCCTAACTTTCAATGATTGATGAACTATTTAGGAATAATTGCCTGTTTTGAGCAAGGGCTAAAAGAAGATTATAAACTTAAGTCTGAAATACCAGTATTGTGGGCTCAAGGATACAAATGTGAGTAAAGGTCACACAAGTAGGGGAAAGTTGGGGGCATCTATTATGATATTTTAGACTTGTTTTATGCTTCTTCTCATCTTTTTTTGTGGCTAAAATTATTTTCTAAAAATCCTTCCAAACTTATTTTGCTTCATCCCCCTATCAGAACAATTAGTTTCATTAATGAATTTTGAGCCTATTCTGTTTTTAAAAAGAAAGATGGTTTTTAAAAAAAAAAGAAAAGAAAAACCACCTAAACTTTAGTCCATGAAACTCTTTAGTGGGTCTTGTTAAATAAACAGAACCTCATAATCTGTAGCGCTGGTACATGTGCCCAGCCCTAGTTTATAAAAGTAGGCATATGTGCATACACCAATCTTTATCTGTCACTCCAATGTTCTGCAGATGACAACATCTTAACACAACTAACCCAAGACCAAAACATTCTGATTCCAACATTCTCAGAGGTTTACTTTATTTTAACTCTTTCTCTCTAAATGGCAACATCACTTTTCTTACAATTGTATCAGAACAAACGAAAATTTGGTATCCATTGCTCTGTAAGTTACTGTTCAAACACCTTTAGACTGTCATTCTTTATTAAAAATCTAGATCTCATTCCTTTGACTTTTTGCTTTTTATTGCCATCTGTGGTGAGTGGAGTGTCTCATCATTGCTTAGAAGGAATGCATTTTTCTAACTGCATACAGGTACTGAGTGCATTTTACATCCTAACTTTTGAATATTTTGCAAGATTTGCCTGCAGACTTCATTAAATAGCAACTCAGGTGTAAAACTTACTTTGTTAAAATGTTGATTAAAATTTCAAGTCAAGTTAATGATTTAGTATAATAGCTGAGCTAATGTTTGCAAGTATATCAGGGACTGTGGATATAGTTCAGGGATAGAACCCTTGCCAACTGTATATGAGGGCCCTGGTCTCAAACCCCAGAACTGAACCCCAAAGGGTGAATTATAATAATGATTCTTATTTAGGCCTCTTTAATTCAAAGTTTTGGATATTGCTCAAAAGTTTTAAACTTTTGGATATTGATAAAAAAAAAACAATCCATCTCTCCAAGGCCATATCAGCCCAAATGTTAAAACTGTACACTGCTATCTTTTATGCTTCATGCAGAATGAGAAAAATGCAGCTTCTCAGTGTTAAACAAACTCTTAGCCTACTCAGCAAGCCACTTGCTCTTGGCTGATAGGTTTATGTAAGTGCGTGTGTAAGCACTTCTTCTCACTTGTTTCTTTACAAGCTGAATGCTTGTGAGAGTCAGCTAGATGCAATTTATAATTCATACAGACTGTAGCTGGTGATTTACTAAAAACCTATTTCAAACAGCCAAACTAAACCACAAATTGAGTTCATGGGCCAGCTACCACCCTGTTCATGGGTGCTTAGTATTTATTTATTCTGTGACAGCCTAAGAGGTAGTGATCGGGAGCTAAAGTACTGGCTTCTGAATAAGTGTTCTCTGATTAGGAGCTGGTCCAACACCCCAGCCCTAAGGTATTGATTGGACCCATCTCTCAGGGCTTTCATCAAGAAAGAAATTTGCTAAGAAGTAAAAAAAATGCTTCAAACAGTGCTTGGCATATAAAAAACACTCCATAAGTGTGTGTGTGTTTTAAATAACATGTAAACTCTGGTACAGCTTAAGTCTAAAACCCATTTTTTGCTATGAAAATATTTGTACAGCATAACATTTCATTCATGTTGATGTTGTCTCTTAGTTTTGAAAAGCAATTTATTTGTTTCCTACTAGAAGTTATTCTCTTAGGTGCCAGGGCATCTGTAGTAGACTGTCTTCCATAACAGAATAGCAGTAAGGGATAAAATTCTGCTATTGCCAGTACTGAGTAGCTCCAATGTGGCATCACACTGGTATAAAGGCTATCCATGCACCAATATCTTGACCTCTCATCCCATTAGGTCTGCTTCCTGACTTCATTTCACAGGGCTGTGCATATTTTCATCCTTTTTTTTACATGTACCTTACTGGAGAAAATGTGAAGATGAACTGCCTCTTGTTATGACCATTATAATTTACTTTAGAAGACACAGGAAGGATAAATGTTTTGCATATGAAGGACACCACCTACGAAATCACATCACCTTTGGTTATGTCTGTTTCTCTAACATCCCAGAGTTGGTTGGCAACTAAAAAAAAAAGAAATCCACTTCCATGAGACTCATTACTAGCTTGCCATTTTCCACCTTGTTCATATCTGTGAGAATTAGCACAGTGAATATCAGAAAGAAATTTTCTTTGGTGAAATTGTTGGCATTCAAGACACTTTATTGTCTAAAATCCTTTGGAAATGCTTCCTAGTCTTGCAGGAACTGGACACAAGAATTTGGCAAGCTCCATAGACTGCATGCTTAAGTATGGCACCCAAAGATGTCTACTGAAAAGACCAATGTCTATTATTAAGCAAGAGAATTCCTGCTTACTATCTGACTACACAGATTATTGCCTATGCAGTGTTATTTTGTCTGCTTAGACAAAATAAATCTTGCAGGCATGATGTAATCAGATTACCTAAAATACAGAAAATATGTTAACATCAAATTGTTTCCTTGCTTGTTCACAAATGTTTGCTTTATAAGTACCCAAAAAGATAACCTAAGATTTGCTTTATTTTAAGAAGATAATGATGTTGTGGAGGAATAGTTCAGTTGTAACCCATCTTTATCTTCCCCAAAGAATCTAGAATTTGGAAATAACCAAATTAGCTCAGAATGGTATGTAATAATAATTCCTGTCTCTCTCATGGTCCAAGCCAAAGAGTTCGCCATAGTTGCTAAGATATTTTGTAAGTTCCCCCTTTCTCTCTCATCCCTGTTACCTTTCAACTGTGTTCCTAATACTCTCTTAAGCTAACTCAACCATACTGTCTTCTTTCACCTCCAACACAGCAATTTCTACAATGTAATTTCTACTGAGGTGGCAGCATTAGTAACCAAGAACTGGTTAGACATGAAAATGTTCAGTCCCTTCCCTCCTCTCCTCTCAGAACTTCTGAATCAAAAAGTCAGGTGCAACCCACGCATTCTCCTATACCCCCAGTGGATACCAGTCCAAGGATTCTCAATTCCCTTGTATAAAATGACATAGCATTTGCATATCAATTATATTCACCCTTCTGGATACTTCTGATAACCTCCATATGACTTTTTTCTCTTTTTCTTTTTATGATCTTTATTTACATTACTTATGCCCAAAATAGTAAAATGCTACAAGAATAGATGTTATGTACACAGCCTTGTTTAGGGAATGATGGCAAGGGGATGAATTCTAGATATTTAATACAAGTGCCATCCGTGCTCCCTCCAATTTTTTTGACCAGGGTTTGTTGAATCTGTGAATGTACATCCCCTGAATATTCCAGGTGACTGTATAAGGAAAGATAGCACACACACAGTTCCATGCGAATGTAGTTTCAGGCACACACTGAGGTCTTGAACTCTATCCCTGTGAGCACAGCACACAACAGTAGTAACACTGCATTCTTCCAGATGAAATAAGAACAGTAGCAAAATAGAGTTAATGCTAAGTCTGAATTCTGAACCTCAGACGTTACATACCTCTTTCGTCTGACTGGGACTGCTCTTCCCTGGCCTTGCTCAATGTCCTCTTTCACTTCCTTCAGATTTTTCCTCAAATTTGTTTTGTCTGATGGTTTCTGCTCTGAAAACCTTGCTAAAATTGAAGCTTCTCTCTGATAGTCTCTCTTCGTTTTTCTTCATTTTTCTCTCTAGTCACCATCTCCATTATTGCCACTGATAATATGTTTAGTTATCTTTCCATCACTAAGTCACCCCCTACCAGCTGTAGCAAAGTTCAGTAGTTCTTTTTATCCTGTGTTAATCTCATCAGTTTGGTGACTTTTGGAATACTATATTATTTAATGGAGAAATTGTAAGCTTTAAGGATAAATGCAGAGATGAAACATTGCTAATTATTAAGGTTGTATGAGCTTCATCTTGAAATCTAGACATTTTTGAGCTGGACCTGTTCACATATAGCACACTGTCACATTCTTAGTTCTTCGGCAAACTGTTCAAGCAAATGAATACAATTTGTTGATCAATTTTTCTACTTACGAACATTTAGCTGTTCATATATTAGGACTCACATGAGTAAAAAGCTTATATGAACACTCTTGTTCAAGGTCTTTATGAATGTATGTTCATTTCTTTGCAGAAAATGTGTCCAAAGGGAACTGATGTTTCATAGTATCAATATAGTTTCACTACATAAGAAATTGCTAATCCATTTTCCAATGTTTATACCATCTCACAGCAATGAATGGAGAGCTATAGTTACTCTACATCTTCCCCCAAACATCATATTTTCAAAATTTTAAAATTCAGGGGCTGGGAATGTGGCTTAGCAGGAGAGTGCTTGCCTAGAATGCATGAAGCCCTGGGTTCATTTCCTCAGTCCCACATAAAATAAAAAGCCAGAAGTAGTGCTGTGGATCAAGTGGTAGATCACTAGCCTTGGGCACAAAGAGGCTCAAGAACAGTGCCCAGGCCCTGAGTTCAAGCTCCAGGACTGGCATATAAATAAATAAATTAATTAATTAATTAAAATTCAGCCACTCTATATATGTTAGTCAGCTTTCATTACTATAACAAAATACCTCAAGTAATCATCTTATAAAGAGGAAAGGTTACCAGATACTGGTGGCTCATGCTTACAATTCCAACTACTCAGGAGACTAAAATTTAGAAGATCAAATTCAAAGCCAACCAGGGGGAAAATCCATGAGAGTTTATCTCCAATTAACCAGCAAAGTGTTGGGCAAGAGGCATGAAAAAAATTGGTAGAATATCAGCTAAGTGAATGCAAGGCCTTGAGACTCTGAGTTCAAACTTGAGATCCACAAAAAAAGAGAGTGAGTTTTATTTACTTATTTTTTTGGGGGGGGGTCCGGTTGTGGGGCCTGAACTCTGGGCCTGGGCACTGTCCCTCAGCTCTTCAGCTCAAGGCTAGCACTCTACCACTTGAGACACAATGCCACTTGCGGCTTTTTCTTTTTGCTTATGTGGTGCTGAGAAATCAAACCCAGGGCCTCATGCATGCAAGGCAAGTGCTCTACCACTGAGCCACCTTCCCAGCCCTGAGAGTGAGTTTTCTTCTGACAATTTTAGATGTTTGTCTGTTTACTACAGGTAATGTGTCATGAGTCATGTTGTAGCTTTATAGGCATATATGTTAACATTTACAAATATGGTCATAAGGTTAATATTATAAATGAATGAATAAAAAAATCATAGAAGAAGCTATAAGGCAGCAGCCAGTAGGGCAAAGATTATCCTGGACTCTCTTCTTGACAAATAACAGCATCTGTGACCAAACAATGAAAATTCCATATAGACAGGAAATCATGACTAAATTGGCTCAGTTCAATTGATATTCCCACAATACTAGTACCTAGTTGTTGACCAAATAATTACCAAAGGTAAATGCCTCATCTGTGTGATCCATGCAAACTACTATTTCGAGTACATAGGTAGATATAGATTCAAATAGTTCAGAGTTGACATAAACACTTTAGCATTTAGAATAAAGAATTAGGAAACAGACCCTGTATGTCAAAGCTAGTCATATTCTCAGAAGAGGTTAATGCAACTTAATTAGTTTATGTGGTAAATAAGAGAGCTTGAGGACTGCTCTGCCTGGAGTGAGGCCAAATCCCTGAACTCAGAATGCTTCAGTGAACAGATCCACAGCCAGACTAATGGCTTTGCCTCTTCTTTGCTGAACTTTACATACTAGCAAGGAACAAATACAGCTTTGAAAAAATCAGAACCACTACTTGGATTGAATACTTTAAAATTCCAGGACTGGAGCAAGTGTAAACTTTTAGATTCCAGTAACTGTCGTGCAATTAAATAGCCTAGTAAACACTACCCAGTGTCATTTGTCAACTGAGACCTCTAGATGACATTTCTTGTGGTAATCAATGGCCAATTTGGACTGCATTCTCAGGCTTCACAGCTCTGTGGGCTGTGGTTTCTGTGGGCACATGTTTTGCGACTCAGCCATGAAAGAATCTAGTTGCTTTCAAAATACAGTAGGCAAAAGGCTGAAGTCTGAGTAAGAGACCAGACTTCTAGTCTTGTTGGTATTTTCAGAAGTATGTCATCATAATGATATTCCCAGACTTCTGTGGATATGGCCTGTAAAAAAGAGACCATTAAGTCAGCCTGCCTTAAATTAAAACAACAGTGACACATTATTTTTCGCTTACAAAATTAGAAAACAATTTTTAAATAATGTCTAGTATTGCTGAGAGTATATCCCTTGGCTATTGAGAGCCAATTGACAAGAAAAAGAAGTTTTTTTAAAAAATACTCATTTAAACACAAAAATCTACCTCTAAGAATTTTTCTAAGAAAAGAATCCTATATCTGTGCTTAAATCTATCCATTAGTTTAGGTTTAACACGGCATGAATGAAAATGATGAAAAGTTAGAAAGAAATAAAATATTTAACAGTAGGGAAAGACCTGGGGGAATTTTGCTATAATGACATGAAAGGAAGACATGCAACTACTAAAAATAGTCATAGAAGAAAACATATAATGACATGAGAATTTAGTTATCATGTGTCATATGTTATTAAATTAAACAGCAGTTTACAAAACATTATGTACATAATCAGTACTTTTATTATAAAAATCAAGAGGAAAAACTATATATGAACATAGAAGGAAAGTCTAGACTGCCTATTAAGAAGTTAATTGCAACTATGTTTAGGTGGTGAATTACTGATGATACCATGTATTGTTTCCTCACTACATTTTCTATAAGAAATATTACATCAGCAGTTGGGACAGAGAGTAGTTTTTAAACATTTTGAGTAGAAAAAAAGAGCAAACTAAACTACATAATGTGCTATTAAGAAATGGAAACATTTGTCAGCACTGTGCCTACCCTCTGGTGTGTTCTAGGGTTTCTCATTTTAAGGCTGTTGTTTCAAAATGATTTATTTTAGCCTTAATGGTCTAGTAGAGTCTAAGAAGTTTACAGTGCTTTCATTGCACACAAAGTATTTTCAACCCATACCATGCTAAGCTTGTGCAGAATGAAGTCACCCCAGGACTCACAGGGACATGGCTTCACACATTCATGGAAACATTAGCATACCTTTGCTGCCTACAAAAGGGAATCTTTAGCCCATTCCAGACAACTCTCCTGCCACTGATGTCTGAAACTGAGTCTACAGAAAATTAATGAAAACCTCATATTCCCAATCCCTTGTATTGAAATTGAGCCATGGCAGGTTCCAGATGAGAAGTTAGAAATGTCTGGCAGATCCTTAACCTCTGAGAAGTGATGATGTCATTCATGAGGACACCTAGCCTTTCCCACAGTGTCCTTTGCTGTTCTTGATAGAGTGATTTGGAGGAATCATTTATTCCTGTCAACCATCTGCCACTACTTAATACAGCTGATTGGGAAATAGCCATGATACAGGGTGGTTTTGTTCTGAAACAATCATCAAGTGAAATGTTCCTCTAGCAAAATACACTTTTCAAGCATCAAGAATATATATATATATATATATATATATATATATATATATCCTATAAATAAATGTACCAGAGATCTAGACAAAACATAGCCCCACCTATGGTAGGACAGTCCCAAGCTAACTGAAGCTACTTGCAGCTAAGTTCCTCCAGTAGCTGAGTCAACCTTGCCTGAATGGGGATTTGGAGTTACACAACATCTGCTGTTCTCTAAGCAAATGACAGTGGCTAGAAGTTTAAGCACAAACGCTTCCAAGAAATCTGCATTCTTGGTAGACTTCTAATTCTTGATAATCCTTTAAAAAATAAGCAACCACTTCAAGCTAACCCACCCTCAGTGCCTAGTCTTTGAAAAATAGTCTTTTAACAATAGGAGATTACAAAGGATTTCACATCGAGTACTTCACCAGCCCACAGTGCTTCCAGAAATCCCAGCAGACAGAAAATCACAGAATATGGGAGTCATTAGCCCACCTGACTCACCTTGCTGTTGCTGGTCTTCCTGCAGCTTTGGCTGACACATGCTCAAACAGGTGGACAGATGGCTGTTGTCTTTCTCTGATGTGGTAGACATGGTACTACAAGTCTAGCGGTGACCAGAAAACCACAAAGGCATTTTATTTTCTTGATCAATCACCCAAAAGGTACTCAGAAAGAACCAGGAAAGGACACCCTGGTCCTGCCTTACAAGCAAAACACTCCCCTAATAAAATACCAAATTTCTCTTGGTCATGATTCTGGAAAAAAAGAATATGACTTCTTCTGTACATCAAGATGCCACTTTATTTGGCTAAAATCAAGGTAATTCTCATTTCATTTCAAACCACATGGAAACTTTCCTCTCCTTTTATATAAAAACTTTTGTAACTATCTCTAACAGATTTAAATCTTTAGCATTTTGGGGGGTGGTCCTTTTGCTGATTAAATCCAATTGCTCCAGTATTTTGTGAGGACTGCTAGAATAAAACATACACAAAGAAAAAAAAAAAAGAAAGTACTGCTGCCAGGGAATTAAGTGGAAAGATTTCTCTTGCCTAGTGTGAGTCAACCGCAGTGACAGCTGTTTGTGTACAGTTCTTAAGGGAGGTTGGAAGGAGGAGGAGCCAGTGGGCTATCTGATTAGCATAAAGAGGCCGGCTAGAAATGGCACCGGGGTTGCTTTAAACAACAGTCATCAAAGCAGTGATTCTAAGGATACCCTGCTGTTACAGTAATCAACTATCTGACTTCCTTACTATGGTTTGTAATTAAAATACAAGCTGAAAGCCCAGAGGTTATCGTGCCTGCCTGCCTTTCACTTTTGCGAAATCTAACAGCTATGAAGGAAGCTGGTACTGAGCTCATGGAAATGTACTGCTAGAACTTTTGATTTTTGTAAACACTTTCAAGGCTCGGGGGAAAAAGCAGCTACAGGGCAGCGTCCTTGCCAAGGCAACTATTTGGAGTTCTGGAAGAAAAATAAACGCATGAAACACGATCTTTTCCAGAAACTTAGCTCTGTTTCCTCCTTAGAGTCTCCACTGGGGCTTCTACATTCTAGGATAAGGCGATTTTTCTTGTGTTTTCTTGGGCTTGTTGTTTCATTACTGTTAACAACAACAACAACAACAAAACAGAGGCACCTCCCTCCCCCCCCCCCAAATCCTTTAATTTTACTGAAGTCATAATGCAGGCTGATGGAAACTGCTCTTGGAGCTTCACAGTTCTCTGTAGTGCAGGCCAGACAAAAATAGAAAAGAGCTTTTTAACCTCAAAGTTTGGACTTTGGAAACTGACTTGACAAACTAATGGAGATTCTCTCCTAGTCCTATCATTTTATTTTGAGACAATTACCAATTCCCCAAGCATGCTCTGATGTCTAGAGATTTATGAAATGTGTGATTGCTCTTCACTAGTGTCCTGTTAAAGATCTATTATTGTTTTCTAAAAGTCTATTTCTGTGTTGGGTCATAGTAGTGTAACAGGCTGTAGAAGTGTTTTGCTACTTTGAAAGAGTCTGGTTATTAGAGCAGCATGATTTTTTTTTATGTGACTGGTATTCATCTCATTTTCTGCAAAAGCCATAGCAGGAATAATACAAAGCTGTGAATATGCCAACAAGTTGTGGAATTCAGAATTAAGCATCTATTGTAGAGATGAACTCAATAGCTCACAAAACTCTAAACCAGCCTTGAAATAAGTGGATCTTTAAAACATTCTGTTTGATAATGAAACAAATTTAAATGTACAAAGAAGTAGAGACCGTAGTATAAAAAGCCCAGTGCAATCATCAATCTGATTCAGTAATTACCAACTCCCAGTCCCCTCAAATCTGTGGCAAAGCCCAGCTACTCTCCTTGGATCACGGACTGGAAACATCCACAATATCCATAAGTATTTCTACATGTATTTCTAGAATGGGAGCTCTTAAAAATGTAATTATAACAATAGCACCACACTCTTAACAGTTAAATGTGAGTCCTTCCTGTAATTAACTATTCAAGCAATGTTTTGGATTTCCTGATTTATGACTGTCTCATAAACTTTTTGTTTCTACAATTGAGACCCAAATACTCAAATAATGCAGCTGATTGATACATTTCTTGAGTCTTTCCTTTCTTTCTTTCTTTTCTTTCTTTCTTTCCTTCCTTCCTTTCTTCCTTCCTTCCTTCCTTCCTTGCTAAGTTTAGTTGAAAGTGAAAAAAAAGCACAAAAGGAAAGTGATAAGACTGAGTTCAGAGAGGGGCCCCAAGAGGAGTCCTGACTTTTTAAATTTAGGTTCCCCTTTAAAGAAAATATTCTAAGCTGGCACTGGTGGCTCATGCCTGCAATCCTGAGTACCACAGGTTGAGGATTCAATACAGTAGGATCCCAGTTCAAAGCCAGCCTAGGCAAGAAAGCCCATGCATCTCTTATTTCCAATTAACCACCAGAAACCTGGACATGGAGCTTTGGCTCAAAGTGATAGAATGCTAGCCTTGAACAAAAGAGAACAAGGACAGTGCCCAGGCCCTGAGTTCAAGCTCCATGACCAACAGAAAAAAAAAAAGAAGGAAAGAAGGAAGAAAGAAAGAGGGAGGGAGGGAGGGAGAGAGAGAGAGAGAGAGAGAGAGAAAGAAAGAAAGTGAGTTCTTGGGGACTATATATTGTAATTTGGATCTTTTTTTTCAAGGAAGCTCCTAGATGTCTACTGTTTTCTCAATGGTAGGTGAATGTAAAGATAGCGATGGAAAATGAGAAAAAGGAAAAGGAGTGTTCAGCTCTATTGCCTGACTCTCTTGCCATTAGTACTCTGTGCAACCTTGAGTCAGGCATTTAAGATCTCTGAGTTTGTGCCTTCATCTGTAAAAACAGGCAATGAAGGAAATTAGTCCACCCTCATTCTATAAATAGAAAGGCCCAAGAAAGGAAAGACAGGAAAGACCTGTTCTGTCTCTGTGTAGGGCCTGAGAATTAGAATGAAACATAAGATCTAGGTAGGATTTGGGCTTGTGCTTTAACAAAGAAGTCCCTCACTCCTCAGGCTCAATTACCCCAGAATTATTGTGAAGATACATATTACTGAGTCCCATCCAAAGAGTGTGAGGTCTGGGGTAGAGTCTAGAATCTATATGTATTTCAAATCCTGTGCTCCAGGTAAAGAAATATAACCTGCTTGCACAGAGCTGCTTTGCTCTACACACTCATTCATTACAGCTTGCCTACAGGTTGGTGAAATCACACATGTACTCCTCGAATATAATGGTTTCCAGTGCCATAGGATAAAAGGATAGCACTCATATGAAAGCATGCTCTCTGGTCTGTTTAGTGCACCATTAGACAGCTTTGGACAGTGGTTTGATTACCTGAGTCCAGGTGACTCAGGTTTTTGAGTTACATTTCTGCTTGGAAGAGGGTTAATTGCAGATTCCACTGGATTCCAATATAACTGAATTCTGTGTTACAGCAGTAGGTAAAGCAATATCAAACACGTATGTCTTCCATGTGGTGGCCACTCTGCATCTCCCTTTCCTCTACTTGCTATACAGAAACAGTACCCAGTTCATTGCCAATGAGCAGACCATACTGGACTTTTTGCTTGTTAAGAAAAGTAAGGAGTCAGAGCCAGGCATAGTAGCTTGCGCTGAGGACAGGAAGATTGCAATTCTAGGCCAGACAGACAGAAAAGTTCATGACACCCCTTCACAATGGAGAGTTGTATACAGTGGTGTACCCCTATAATCCTAGCTATAACTGAAAGTCTCATGTAGGCAGCTCACACCCAGCAGTGTGTCTGGGCAGGAAGTAATAACAGGACTCAGGAGTAAGACTACAGGCCTAGCAAGTACAAGATCCAGAACTCAAGATCTCAATACTACCAAAAAAAGGGAAAAAAGGAAAAGAGGAAGAAAGGAAGAAAGGAAGGGAGGAAGGAGGGAGGGAAAGAAGAAAAAGAAAAGAAAAGAACTCTAGTTAAGCCAAGAAACAGGTGAGGGCCAGGCATGGTACCCTTGCCTGTAATCCCAGCTATTCTGGAGATTAAGGTAGGAGACTGTGATCAGAAGTAAGTCTTAGCAGAAATGTGAGAACCTACCTGAAAAATAAACTAAAAGCAAATAGGTCTTGGGGCATGGCTCAAGCACTTAGCAAGCAACAAGGCCCTGAGTTCAAAGATCAGTACTACAGGGAAGGGAGAGAGAGAGAGAGAGAGAGAGAGAGAGAGAGAGAGAGAAGAGAGAGTTTTACTTGGAATATTATTTTAAATGGTTCAGAATCCTTTAAAGTCAAACTTCTTTTAGTTAGCTCTCTGTGACACACTACATCCCCAGGGATACCACTGGTTTCCTTTGTCTGGGGTCTTCCCTCTTTATCATATCCTCTCTGCCTAACCTATCTATGTCTTCTCACTCCCAGAAGAGTGGGAAGAGTGGGCCACTCTACTCTATTAATTACTATGTACAGGATAGATATTTGAGATTTCATTATGTTATGATTACCATTTATAACTCAGAAAGCATAGCATTTGCTTGAATAACCTAAACAGTATTGAATTTATTGAGGGTTTCTATTTTCAGTTGAATCTATTTACAGATTAAGACCACAGTCATTTGATGCTGGCCTACTGCTAAGATATTTATTCAATAACTTACTTTGTTTCAAATGTATTTACCATATCTAGTCTATGATTATATGTACTCTGAAGTTCTTTGGATTTCTTTGAATGCCAAATATTACGGGAATAAAAAGCAGTACTATTGGATTTATCATTTTATCTGCAAAGAGTAAGATATAAACACTTGAAAACAAGCCCTGGATTAGCCATACTGTGATTCCCAAATCACTGTAGTAGTTATTAGCTGATCACTGTAGTTGAAAGTTAACAAAGTCATATCAAGACTTCAGATTTTATGTTGGTTTTTAAGTAACAGATTCCTTGTTCCTTTATATTAACCAATGATAATTCTTTTTCCAGATAACTCTTCCTTAATATATAAATCAAAGATATTGTGGATAAGAATATTAAGTTTCTGGATCTCACAATGGCATATGTAAAATAAAAGTCTCCCTAAAGGTGGTTTTGTGTGTTGTCCAGAATTGTGTTACTGTATGTTTTTAATTCACAGAGTTTCTCAGGTAACCCTATTGCCTTGATTTCCATTGTTGCCATCTGTAAAAAGGTGGGAGACACACAAGGTATTATTATATATTGTGTAGCTTGAATATTTGCTCTCTTTCATGGATGTAGGCTGCTACACATATCAAAAGTGCTCACTACTCTGAAATTGTTAATATTCATCTTTAAACTACTGAACAACAACATTTGGATCTTAACCTGTCAAATATATTGCCTCACTTCATAAACACTATGTTGGTGGTTCAAACTGATGATTTTGATCCTTTTGCCGATGAGCACTACATTTGGCCGTTGTGAGTCTCTGGCGGTCAGCAGGGTCCAAAGTCAGTTAGCAACATAGTCTTGGCCCCAGCCCTTCCATGGCTACAAAAATGGAGTCCTGAGGCTGGGAAGGTGGCTCAGTGGTACAGTTTTTGCCTCACATGCATGAGGCCCTGGGTTCAATTCCTCAGCACCACATAAGCAGAAAAATCCAGAAGTGGCACTGTGGCTCAAGTGGTAGTGCACTAGCCTTGAGCTGAAGAGCTGAGGGACAGAGCCCAGGCCCAGAGTTCAGGCCCCACAACCGACAAAATTAATTAATCAATTAATTAGTATAATTAAATAAAATGGAGTCCCGTATTTGTGAGCCTAAGAAAGGTTTATAGTCTATAACTGAATACCTTCCTATGGATGGAATTTGATTTTGAGTGTGGTAAGATTTAATCTTCCATAGATTTATAATTTGTTTGCCTTTATTAAAGTCTTTCAACCAGAGTGAAAACAAAACAAAACCTCTTTTGAATATCTTAGATGAAATCTTACTTTAAAATGTAGGAAAAACAATTGCATTATATATGTTTACTTTTACTGTTCTTCAAATTGTCTTAAAATGCATTCCAATTTTATATTGCTGAAACAAATTTTATTTTAATTCATTCTGTTATAAGAATATAACAAATATGTAAAGAATATGTAAGAATATATAAGAATATGTAAGAAAAGGAGAGTTCCAGGAAGATGGCAGAGGAGAAGCTGGAGGCTAAACAAGCTCTTGCATAGAAAGCAGTTTTAGCGTTCCAGTGAACAGTCCTAAGCCAGAGTATCACACCAAGCGTGCCATCACAGTACAGAGAGTTTGGCCAGAGAGGAAAAATCCAGGCAAGGAGACACATCTGAACAAGTGTTGGCAACTGTGGCTGCAGTGGCAGTGGCTGCAGTGGCAGTGGCGGCAGTGGCCATAGCTGCCATACTTGCAACACAGAGAGTCCAGGACAAAGGCACCAGACGCAGCAGGTGAGCGGATTCTACCCAACAACAGGAAGAACTGACAAGGAACAGATATCTTCATACTGCACATCCCAGACCAGAGACGACCCAGGAACCAAGACTCTGGTGTGAGTAGTAGCCTGACATCCTCACTCCTTCTCAGGAAGCAGAGGAGGGAAGGCCACTCCTCCTCCCCCCACTACCAGAGATCTCCATCTTTGTTACTGACAAAGGCCTGGCTGAGCAGCTAGCTCCAATTCAGGCCTTGGAAGAAAACAAAAGAGTCATTTAGCAGGTCACAGGAACCTAACCTGACTGGCCAGGCTCATCTCCACCCAGGGAAAAGTCACCCAGCCCAGGCAGAGAAAGCTCCACCCCCCCAAGAGTGACCAGAGGCTGCCCCTCCATACAGCAGCCTTGACAATCAATTGAAATTCAGTAAACATAAACCCTGAGAATGGCTCCAGGCTGGGCTCTGTGAGTGTCTCAGAAGCTAGCCCCTCAGGGAAAAGCTACTGTTTGCTGAAAGGCCTCAACTCTACCCAGAACCTACCTTCATCACAGCATCTCGAAACTAGAGGAAACAGCCGTCTCCCTCTTTTGTGATACTCAAAGCAGATCTCCCTCCCATTGAACTAGCCTGGGAGGAGGATCACAAAATCCTGGGTAATGCAGAGCATTTTTCTGTCTGCTCAAACAAACTGACTTAAGAAACCAATCAAGCCACAGGAAAATCAAACACCAAAAGCAGACCAGAGAGCCAACAAGAGACTGGTTATGTACACAAGGGAGATACAGGATCTTCCCATCCCTCCCCACCCCCCGAAAAAAAATCAAGAACTCTTTTTTTGTACCTTTTTAAAAAAAGTTTTTAAACTTTTTTTAATTTTTAATTTTTAAAATATTTAAAAATTTGTTTTCTATTAAACTTTTTTCCCCTTCCTCTTATGATTTTTATTTTAGGTGTGTGTGTGTGTGTGTGTGTGTGTGTGTGTGTGTGTGTGTGTAGCTCTACTGACCTTTTGATCCTTTTTTTCTTTTTCATTCTTTTCACTTTTTCTTCTCTTTCATTCTTTTTTGCGTGACTTAATTGCTGTTCTGCTCATCCTCAGATATATCCATAGTCGATTATTAGACCTTATCCCCCATTGTGTACACACTCAATACAGAAATTTATTACTCAATTCAAAACCTCTTAGACTTAAATTCCTTAATAGCAGTACTACCCCTTTATACCTATATAATATTTTAAGCATTTTTATTTTTTATGTCTCCTTTCTATCCCTCCCTTCTCTCATCCTTTCCCCATTGTTCTCTGAATATTGAATCTTTAAATTGCATAATTTTAAGTGTTTCACTTTTTAATTTTTAATTTTTGTTTTTCTATTTTTCTCTTGTCTCTTTTTTCTTTTTTCTTCTTTTTCTCTCTCCACTATCATTCTATCCAATCCATTTCCCTCTTTGAGATTAGGACTTGGTTAATTTCACTCTCCTTTTATCTTTCCACATCCCTCTATTCCTATTTTTACCCTCATCTCTCCCTAAACCTAATCATTTCTGGTTTGCCAAACTCTTCTTTGCTGTTAGTAGCCCATTAATATATACTTGTTTGATGTTGAATAGATGTATCTGTTGAACTAGATTGTATTTGCAGACTTTTGACTGTGCAACTACAGACTTTGGTTGATGCTTGCATTAAAATAGTATTCTAGCACAAAATGTGTTACTTTTATCCCAAATGGGCAGAACAAGCCGGAAAAACACAAGAAAAATGGCAAGTCAGGCTATCTCAACTCCCACTCATGATAATCAGGGAACGGAACAGATAATGAATAATCCAGAGGAGAGCTCCCAAAAAGCTCTACAAACACTACTGGTAACATGGTAAATGAAAAGATTGAAAACCTGCAAATGACTCAGTGTGAGCATGATAGGGAGTAAGAGGAGGCAAACCAAAGGTCAATACAGGAATCTCATGAGCTTGAGAAAGCTACTCAAAGATTGATAGAGGAATTGAGTGAGTAGATTGAGAACACTCAAAGAGAAATAAAGGAATTGAGTGAGCAGGCTGAGAACACTCAAAGAGAACTACAGGAATTGTGTGAACATGAGGAAGCTAATCAAAGAGTAATACAGGAATTTCGAGAGCGGGAGGAGAATAGACAAAGATCAATAGAGGCATTCATGGAATCCATAAACAGAGAGGTGAAAGAAGTCAGGGAGACCACAAAGGGAATGCTGAATGGAGCCCGACAGAAGGAATGGGAGTCCAAGGAAACCATAACCAGTTAACTAAGTGATTTGAGAATAAACACTGAACACCAAATTAAGGAAGTTAAAGAAGTTCATACAAGATCTAAAACAAAGCTCCAACAAAGAATTTGAAGCCATCAAAGCCGACCAATTAAAAGGAAAAGAAATAAAAAACAAAGGAGAAAGTCTTGACAGTAGGTTAGACCATGCAGAAGATCGAATCTTGGGGATTGAAGACACCCTAGATATTATAGAGAAAGAACATACAACCATCCAAGACAAGTCCAAGAAATATGATAGATCTATTCAACACTTGGAAGACACCATCAGAAGGCCCAATCTGAGGATAATGGGTGTAGAGGAGCACCTAGAGACAGAAGTTAATGGTCTAGGAAATTTGTTTAACAGGATCCTAGCAGAGAACTTCCCAAACATGCAAAAAGATAAGCCTATTCAGATACAAGAAGCTTTTAGAACTCCAAATAGACCAGACCAACAGGACATCCCACCCTCACATTATAATCAGCACAGGAACAATTCAGACCAAGGAAAAGATCCTTAAAGCCGTCAAGGAGAAAAGATCCATTACCTATAAAGGGAGACCAATTAGAAACACCTCAGATTTCTCAGCAGAGACAATCAAACCAGGAAAAGCCCGGAATGATGCATGCCATCACCTAAAGACAAACAACTATCAACCAAGAATACTGTACCCATATAAACTCTCCTTCATAATGAAAGATCAAATAAAAAATTTCCATAGCAAAGAAAAACTGAAACAATATATCTCCACCAAACCAGCCCTACAAAAGATTCTTAAAGACGTCCTACACATAGAAAACCAACAAGACCACAATAAAGGACAAGAAACCTC
Source organism: Dipodomys ordii (assembly GCF_000151885.1). Lineage (NCBI taxonomy): Eukaryota > Metazoa > Chordata > Mammalia > Rodentia > Heteromyidae > Dipodomys > Dipodomys ordii. The sequence continues at coordinate 11,973,209 of NW_012267257.1, read as the reverse complement.
ACCTAAACTGAGAATCTAAGAACCATAGGAAGAACACAATTGCTCCAGCCCCCAAGAAGATGGATAAAATGGCAGGAATTCCCAAATACCTCTCAGTCCTATCTCTCAACATTAACGGACTTAACTCTCCAATTAAGCGACATAGACTGTCTAGTTGGATTAAAACGCAAGATCCTTCTATCTGCTGTCTTCAGGAGTCACATCTTGCCCATAAAAACAAACACATTTTGAATATGAAAGGCTGGAACAAAATCTGCCAAGCAAATGGCTCCCATAAACAGGTGGGAGTTGCAATTCTAATATCAGATAAAATAGACTTCAAATTAAAATTAGTGAGAAGAGATAAAGAAGGTTGCTACATACTAATTAAGGGATCTCTCCTTCAGGAGGATATTAAAATCCTTAATATCTATTTGCCAAAAAACAGAGCACCCAAATTTATCCAAGAAACACTACTTGCCCTCAAATGCAACATAGATCCAAAGAATTAATTATTGAGGACTTAAACACACCACTCTCCCCACTAGATAGATCAACCCTGCAAAAACTCAACAGAGAACCCACATTTCTAAACAACTGCATAGATCAACTAGATTTAACAGACATGTACTGAATATTTCACCCAGCAGCATCAGAATACACGTTTTTCTCAGCAGCACATGGAACATTTTCCAAAATAGACCACATTTTAGGTCACAAAGCATACTTGTTCAAATTCAGAAACATTGAATTTATACCTTGCACTCTCAGACCACAAAAGGGATAAAATTAGAGCTCAACACCAAAA
>NW_012267257.1:11963455-11969537 GCF_000151885.1 Dipodomys ordii | reverse complement strand
CACAATGGAATTCTATGCCTCCATCAGAAAGAATGACATTGCCCCATTTGTTAGGAAATGGAAAGGCTTGGAAAAAAATTATATTAAGTGAAATAAGCCAGGCTCAAAGAAACATAGGTCCTATGGTTTTCCTTATTTGCAATAACTAGTATATGTCTGAGTCAAGCAGAAAAGGTCAGATAAGTTGATGTTAGGGAAATGAATCCTAAGATATGTATTCAAATGTTTTTTTCTTTCATGCGATTGTTTCTAACATATTTATAAGGTGATTTCTTTGTTGCTTTGTCTGTCCCTCCCCCGTGGGATAAGCCCTGCTGTCACTGTATTTGATGGTGATATAATTTTTGGAGGAGAAGGGCAAAAACAAATGGATTAAATAGGGATACAGGTGGACCCATTGCAACAATGAGATGTACAAGTTGTTATGTCAAAAAACAAACTTTACAACTTTGGTGGTGGTGGGGGCGAATGATTGGGGGGTGGGCAGGAAGGGATGGGAAGGGGAAACAAAGGAGGAAGCTACAATGCTTGAATAGAAATGTACTCATTATCTTGCCTATGTAATTGTAACCCCTCTGTACATTATTTTCACAATAATATAAAAGAATATGTAAGAATATAACAAATATGTAAAAAGCTTGATTATGTCAACATGGAAACTTTTCTTGAAATAAGTTCCAATATGCAAATACATGCCAATTTTTATATTATTATCCATCTAAACCTTGACAAACCATTAAGAGAATGCCTAAACACATTCAATATAAACTAAATGCAATAGCCATAAACATTTTGTTAGTACTTGGTTGTATATATCTTTCTCCAAGTATTTTTCTGAAGGTAAATCTGACAAATTAAATTTGATTAAGACTTAAGGTATGTGATCTGTATATGCAATGGCCTTATAAAGTTTGGGTAAGCATGGAGGAATCCTCTAGCATGGGCCCAATGTACACCTCCACCCTGGGATGAATGAAACAGGAGTGAATCTTAGGATACCGAGAGCATCAAGAATTATTGCAGCAGAAAGGTGCCATCCACCGACCAAACTATGTTGGGTGAGTGACACTGGCTGCTGGATCAGCAGAGAAGTGACTGAAACCAGCTTCTCTTCTTCCTTCTAACCACTGGCCCACTACAGTCAGCTCCTTCTTTCTGATTTTCCCCTCCGTGACTTTTGTGAAAGTCAGGTACAAAATCCCTTTCCTACACATTCAGAGTTGCAAAAGACAGAACTTTGAACTGAATAGTGGTTCAAGTCATATTTGAATTTGACTAAAGATACATTAAATCACATCAACGCCTACTAAATTTCACTTTTGCACTTGTTAATTAGGGAACAGGAATTGGGGTTGTAAAAAGAAAATGGGCACTGATGCCAAAAGAAAGATATATGTCAATATCTGTTTTTTTTTCATTTGTAGTACCTTACTAGAAAACAGGACACATTTTGAATCAGAAAGATCAGCAAAGGAGAAAGTCAGATTATTAATTTGTAAGTTTAGTATTGTGGTATGTGATTTCTGCATAATATAATTACCTAAGATCTCTTGAAATAGTTTCCTTGCCTCATCTGAACTAATTGACTCTGAAGCTCTCTAGGTAGGACTTAGTATCCACATGTTTTAAAAGAACTTGGGTGAGTCTAATGAGCAGCTTGGATGTAACTCATAGGAGAGGTGTCTGCTGGATCAGGTCTTTGCCAGTTTTATGTCTGGTACTCTCAGACTTCAGCAGAATCACCAGTTTGTTCTATCTTTTTTTTCTTCTCTCTCTAGTTGTATAGTCATAGCTCTGGACCCTGACAACTGATTAGGACCTCAGATGCCTTATATTTGATGTTGTTGCTGAGGGTTAGGTGACAGCCACCTCAATGGTCTGGGAAAACAACCTGTTTTCAAAGCCAATTAATTGTATGATTTCTAGTTCAACTAAGCAGGTCAGTTAACAGAGGAGTCCTGCCTGCACTGGAAAATTCCTGGGTTTGCCATATCAGTAGTATTATGTGGTAAGACACAAAAATCACTCATTCAACAAATATATATTGGGTACTCTGTGCTAGACACGGGAAGTATATGCAATGCCAGACTTCACAGAGTTCCCAGTTTTTTTCTCACCTCAGAAATCAATCATTTTTTTTGCCACCTGTAGTTTACCATTTCTTATTGGCAAAATGTCAGCCACTGTTGTTCAGACTTTGGTATTTGATAGAGCAGTAGTTATTTCAGTTGGACAAATTGCCAAATTTTATTTTTTCCATATTAAAAAATGGGAATCCTCTTAACATAAAACATAGCAGACAGATCATCTCAATAGAAGGAAATTCCATTTAAGTGAAATAAATTTAGTTTTATAAAAATCTACATTTTTTCTCATTTTCCTGCTTCCCAATAAGCCTTTATTTAAAACCAAATATTTACCTTCTTTTCTTTCCTTCCTTTTTTCCTTTCTTCCTCCTCTCTCCATGTCCATCCTTTCTAATGAACAGTGCTTTCTACTATTCTCCAAATATATATTCTATGACCTAATTATACTTCAAGCCATGAGAGAATAACAGGACCAAATTTTCTTTGTCTCCAGGCCTCTTAAAGCAGCCCATAACTCCTTTGAACAACTAATTATATTTAACAAAATGAATACTAGGAAGATCAAACGTGCTTGGTGAGAGGGATGTGAGGTCAAGGGGAGGAAGAGAGGATGGGTGGGTGATTCCAATCATAATATTCAATGGAAAGAGGGGAAGTGGGACCAGGTAACTTGAGAGGATAGGTGAGGTTGAAACCAATGGGGAAAGTCATGGAAAGGGTGACTGATCAAAAGGAACTGTACTCATAAACGGAAACCCCGTTGTATAACCACAATAATTTTAACAATGGAAGAACTAATTAATAAATTAAGAAAATATACTAAACAATGGTTTTCGATGTCAGAAGACAGATTCAAGTCCACAGTGAATGTCAGGAAGACCAGAAGGAGTCTAGAGCAATCCAGGGTTGAGATAAAACTAGAAGTTCACATGGCAATAAGTAACTGTCCAGACAGACACATTTGTGGAGTTTCTCCTTGATTTTCATCTGAATGCTGACAAGCACAGGCATGTGAGGAAATTGTAAGACAAAGAACAAAATCACCCAGAAGGGGAAGATTTAAGAATTCCCAGTCCTTTTCTAAAGAAAGGAATAGTACATCAATGAGCTATCAGCTAACTTCAAGTAGATTTATATATGTTTGATTGGCTCCACTGAAACAATGAGATGGCAGAAAAAAGTATTTGAGGAAATGAAAGCCAAAAATTTTAAAGTTTGACCAAAAAAATATAAACTACAAATTTGAGCACAAGATGCATAAAGAAAACTATACCAAGGCAAGTTATAATGAAATTGTTCAAAACCAATGATAAAGGGATAATCTTAAAAGCAGAGATAAGAAAACATCTATACTATACCTTGAACATAGGAACAAAGATCAGAATGATAGTAGATTTCACATAAAATGTAGGTGAGAAGAAAACAACTTTCCTTCAACTCATCTGAAATAGAAGACACTTCTTCAATTTTATAAAGGCATTCAATGAAAAATTTAATCTACCCATACTTAATATTTAAAAACCAAATAATTTCCCCTGAAAGACCAGAAACACAAAGTGGATGCCTGTTCTCAACAGTTCCATTCAACACTGTATTTGATGGTCTCCTCTATACAATAAGATAAGAAAAAAGAATGAAATATGTTACTTTTTTCCAATGGTATGACCACCTATGTAGAAAATATGATGGAATCTATGAAAAAAACTATTTGAATAACTTAGTAAGGAGACAGAAAACAATTTATATTGAATTTTAGAGAGTAGCAACAAAAGTCATAAATTGTTATTGCGATAACATCAAGAAATATGATATATTCACGATAGATCTGTGAATGAAAACTACAAAATGTTGTTCAGAAAAATTAAAGAAATAAATTATGGTAGTACATACTATGTTTGTGAATTGGAAGATTCAATATATCATAATGATATCAATTCTGTTCAAACTGAAATACAGATTCAACACAATCTCAATCAAAATGTCAGCAGGCATATTAATGGCAGTAGGTAAATAGACATAGAAGGTAAATAGACAGTTATACATGACATTCTCATGATCAAAGACAGTAAGAAGAAAATCCCTAAGGCAATGAAAACCTACAACGAATTAAGGAGGTAAGGTCTTTTCTTTCTCCAGTCACATAAAGCATTTACGATGAGTAGTAATCTTCAGTGGATAAACTGTCATCTTGGTCCTGTTCCTCCTATGCTCCTCAATGATGCAATACTCTTTAACAGTTACTCTTAACAATACATCTAACATTTAATTGACAAAGCCTCTGGAGATTTATATACATTATGCTTTTGGATCTCATCAGGAACTATATGGGTCTTACTTTCTCTTGGATTTAGATTTGAAGAATTATTGGCTAATCCCAGACAATAAATTCTCCCACAAGAAAGGGAAATTTTCAGTGGCTCAGAAGCAACATCTATGGCAACTTTTAGATAGCTATTTTGTATGAAAAAGTAATAGTAAACCCAACTATATTATTGATTCTATTGTAAAGAATATTTTGAATCCCTCCCCCACAGTATAACCCCTGCTTTCACTATATTTGATGTCAGTATAACTTGTGGAGGAGATGGGGAAAAACCAGTTGTTTAAGGATACAGGTGGACCTGTTGCAACAATGAGAAGTACAAGTTGTCATGTCCAAAACAAGCTCTACAACGTCGGTGCGGGGAGGGGGGGGGAGGGGGGGAAGGAGAAGGATTGGGATTGGGGGGGGATGGGGGAGGCTGGGAAGGGATGTGAAGGGTAAACAAAGGAGGAGGCTGCAATGCTTGGTAAGAAATGTACGCATTATCCTGCCCATGTAATTGTAACTCCTCTGTACAGTATGTTCACAAATAAAATAAAATTAAATTTAAAAAAAATCAAAAAAAAGAATATTTTGAAAAATAGTTACATTCTTTAACCTTTCTGGAAAAAAAACACACCAATAGTATGTGTTTACATTGTAATGTTACCTGCAAAATTTTGTTAACCAAATGTTTTTATTTTATTACACCTTTTAGCATCTTTGAATATACTTTCACTAGAGACTTTGTTTCCTGGAAAAATAAGTACATTGTTGTCCTTGGTCTGATTTCATGTGCTAACAAGCCTAACTAACATGCCAGAGATGCTGTTTACTAGGAAAAATGCAATGAACTGAATTTTAAATAAAAATTAAGACTACAAGGCAAAGCATGAATTTTTCAACTCACTGTTCTCTGATTGGGTTGAGGAAAGGATATTTCTCGATTTTTATATGGCTACTAATAAAAACCAAGAAATACAGAAATACACAAAAATAAAGTGATAATAATGATATTTTTTTCTAATGGTTAAAGGAAAGGCCACACTAATGGCCATCTTCAGACCTTAAACATATTTTAACACAAGAAATTCTCAGTTCATGTGAAGAGAGTTCTCACACATCTTCTCAAAGAAGTCTCATATATATATATATATATATATATATATATATATATATATATATACTAGAGAGGTAAGGAAAATATTACTCAATTATAAACAATTTCTAAGAATGAAGTATTTGGGTGAATCATTGCTTCTGATGTGTGTTTTATGAAGTTCACTTTTCAAAAGCCACGATTACTTTCATGTTCACCTTGTCCAAAGTCAAGGTCATGATGACATTCTAATGAAGCTATTTGCTAGTTTCCTTTGGTCATGATGACATTCTAATGAAGCTATTTGCTAGTTTCCTTTGCCCTTGCTTTATGTATATGAACACATATGTGTTCATATAACTACCATTATGAGAATTTTTATCAAGTGTAGTTACATATATTCTAGAAATGAGGAAATGAAGCTTACCAAAGACCATGATTTTTAAAATATTTTTCCAGCTGTCTCTCAGAACTCGCCACCTATTGCTTAGAACAACATCTTTTTCCCCCCATGGCAGGCAGATGCTGAGTTGTTTAAACTGGTGTTTGTTTTTATAATCTTCTATTCCAAATAGCGTGAAATACATTTTTTTT
>NW_012267257.1:11962304-11962801 GCF_000151885.1 Dipodomys ordii | reverse complement strand
TCTTCGAAAAAATTAACAAAATTGACAGATCCTTAGCAAATCTTATCAGAAAAGAAGAGAATGCACCCAAAAAAACTCAGAGATGAGAATGGAAATATCACTACAGAAACAACAAAGATTCAGAACAGTATAAGGGAATACTTCTCAAAACTGTATGCTAATAAGTTTGAGAACTTGGCAGAAATGGACCTTTTCCTAGCAAATATTGACATGCCAAAACTAAACCAAGATGAGTTAAACCTTCTTAACAGGCCCATATGAAGCATTGAAATAGAAACAGCACTAGGAGACCTCCCAGCTAAGAAAAGTCCAGGACCAGATGGTTTCACAGCAGAATTTTACAAGGCCTTCAGTGCAGAGCTCACACCAATACTCCTCCAACTCTTCAATGAAATTGAAAGAGAAAGCTCACTACCGATCACGTTCTATGAAGCCATCATAACCCTCATCCCAAAACCAGTCAGAGACTCATCAAAGAAAGAGAACTATAGACCCAT
>NW_012267257.1:11868650-11951672 GCF_000151885.1 Dipodomys ordii | reverse complement strand
CCCCGCACCAAAGTTGTAAAGTTCGTTTTTGACATGACAACTTGTACTTCTCATAGTTGCATCGGGTCCACCTGTATCCTTAAACGACTTGTTCTTCCCCATCTCCTCCACAAATTATACCGACATCAAATATAGCGAAAGCAGGGGTTATACTGTGGGGGAGGGACATACAAAGCTACAAAGAAATAATCTTATAAATGAGTTAGAAACAAATGCATGAAAGAAAAAACATTTAAATACATATCTAAAGGTTCATTTTCCTAACATCACATTATCTGACCTTTCCTGCTTGGCTCATACATATACTAGATATTGCAAATAAGGGAGGTGAAATACATTTTTAAGCAATTAGGGAAACTGAGGATCTGTTAAGTGAGTAGTACAAAGAACAACCTTGCTCTTTGGAGGCTATCAAGGATAATGAGTATGAAGTGAAAGTGCAAATAATGAATTACAGGTTACTGGTGCATGTGGAATCCGTTCTATCTTATGAGCTGCATCAGTCAGAGTTAGTAGCTGTAACAAATATACCATAGTGAGGATACCTGAAATAATACTTATTTCTTACAAGTCTGGAGGCAGGGAAATCTAGTATCAATGTGCTAGCAGATCTGATGTCTTGTAAGACTACTTATTTGAGTTGCACATAGCTGTCTTCTCCCTGAATCTTCACGGAATGAACAGAGAGAAAGAGAGAGCAATCTTTGAAAGTCTCTTCTTATAAGGACACTAGTGTTATTAATGAGAGATCCACCTTCATGTCCCAATGTCTCTGTCTTCAAATGTCATCCAGTGTAGATTAGGTTTCAGTATATGAATTCTGGAGAGATGTACACTTTCTGTCCATAACAAGGAAACTTGTAAAGTGACAGCAGGATCCATATTTCTTAGGAATTTGGCAGATAAACTCTTAGTGAATTGGACTTTGGCTGATGTCAAAGTCAATGTTTGACACAACCACATTTCTACATGGTGGGGTAGAGACCAGCACATGGACAATCTAGGCTTCTGCTTTCATAAATTATTGTAGGTAGACTCTCTTCAAGTCTGTCCCACTGTTCTGTGTACCAGCCCTTGCCTTGGGAAAAAATAATCAGAGAAGAGGAAGCTTCCATGTACATATCAGCAAGCCTGAACTGAGAAATGCCCAGTAATAAGGAAGTTGCTGGTTTAGAATAAACCTTAAGACTGTCTAATAACATGGCAAAGTTCAAATTACTTTCTGTTTTGTGCCAAACTGAAATTTCTTTTGAATTGTTTTTAGTCCACAAATATCCAGCAAATTTTATTGCATGACAAAAATGGAATTGTATTCTCTCCAACCTGATCCTGCTGGTGAAGCCATTTAGCACTGCAGTAACCACAGCGAAATGAACAAAGGTCCAAGAAGACCCTAGGAATTATAGGTAGGACCTTGAGCTCAACAGAGAAGCCTGTCTTACTTAAGTTATTTAGGCATGCTTTCCTTTTCCCAGACTCCACCTGAAAGCAATCACTGTGGGAGAAGAGGTAGGTAGACCAAAAGGAAAAATCAATGGCACTAAATTATGTTTCAAGGGAGTCAGAAAGCAGCAAACAAACAAACCAACAACCACCACCATCACCATTCATCCAGATGCTCTGGGCTCTCCCTTTGCTTTCTGACTCTGAACTGCCCCCAGTGATCGAAGTAAGAGTACCTAGGAACTTAAGGGTCAGACAAGAGGAAGGGTGGAGAGGGAGTACTGAACTAGATGAAAACATAATGGTAGCAATATAGTAATAACCATATTTAATATCTGCTGGAAAATTACTGTGTTTCAGTTAAAAAGCTCTAAAATATTAGTGTTGATGTGTGCTGTCTAAATTACCTTGCCTTCAGTTTCCCTATTCTGGGTAGATACGGGGGTTAGATTAAAACAGCATGAGATTCATATGATTGCATATGACTGGTGACTTTCTCCTTCATACAGTCCACATGCTTTCTGTAGCATGTCCTGAGAAATCACTGAGCTGAGCTGAGAGACTGAACTGCACACACAGGCTCTCGCAACTCTAAGAATCGACAGTCCTGTTGCAGAAAACAAGAAGGGCAACTTTTATTCTTCCAACATGCCAGGAACATCTCAGAAACTGTTCTGGGCTCACTGCTACCTTAAGGCCTTTGCACTGACCTGCTCCAACTCCCACAGCCCCAATGTACTCTCCAGCCCTGAGCTAAACTTCTCCAACCAACGTCATGTCTTTTCAAAGAGAATTACCTGATCACCCTATTTAAAATTCAACTTTTGTCACCCCTGCCAGAGTCTCAATTCCTCTACTTTAACCTCCCATTTTCACATTTAGTGTCACTTCCACTACTGTGCAAAAACTACTGTGCAAAATAATTTTAAATTTATTCATTGTTTATTAAATCTCTTCCTCTGTTAGCTCCATGGGGTCAGTGGTTCTTTGGGGTATATTTTCTTAGCTTCTAGACTACTTTCAGACATATTCTAGGATCAAAAAATATTTATCAACAGATTGATGAAACAGGGTTGGACAGTCTGAGCTCAGCATCTCAGAGACCCAAATAAGCAACTTTGGGTAAGTCGCCTCAATGTTTTGAGCTCTCAAGTTCCTCTCAGAGTCTCTAATGTCTTAAAAAACAGTCATAAGATTTTTAAATCCAGTGGAATGGTTTGCTATTTGTCTCTTTAAAGAATGCCAAGTCATTCACACAGAGACCAAAGAGGATATTCTTAGGAGAGGATCACAAAGGCACAATAGCTATGTGTATCTGATCAGATAAAATAGTATTTATCGAAATGAACCCCAGGAAATGGAAATAGAAGGTGTTTTTTTATTTATTGCTGTTTTTGTTTTCTTTTCCTTTTTGTCTTATTTATTCATTTACCTGTCTCTGGGAAGGCAAGGGGGACACAGAAATGGAGGGAGAATGGATGAACAAATGCAACAATGGGACTCACTGAGCACTATGTTGAAAATGAACTATACAACTTGTGGGTGGGGACAGGAGGAAAAAACTGTGAGAGAATGAGGGAAGGGTGACATTGTTCAAAAAAGAAATGTACTCTTTATCTCACTTATGTAACTGCAACCTCTCTGCACATCAGCTTTACAACAACAACAAAGTTCCAAACAATTTCATGTAAATACCAATGTAAGAAAAAAACACCAATTATTTCTTTTGAAGCATACTTCCTTTTTCATGTAGCTGGGCTTCTAACTTGTATCTTTTAACACATAGTTTCTTCACTGTCCTGAGAGTCATTTATTACTGTAAAGACATCATGGAAGAGTAAATCTGGTGATCAGCACATGTTTACCACACTTCCTCTATGAACCTTCATGCTAGGAATTTTCCACTGCTTACGGGAAAATTTTAGAGCAGCAGGAAAAAAAAGATTGATGGTTTTCTTGTATTAATCAGGCTGATTGAGATCTCCCAGCACACTGGGCTCATATGATGGCTTAATTTTTTTTAGTGTGGATTTGTTAAGTTCCATTATTATTATCAAATGTCCTCACATGGTTTCTCATGACAATGGGGAAACTATGTTACATGTGCTATGTGAAAGTACATAGTTATTAGATAACTTATCTAATAAGTTATCTAATAATATATCAGATAATATCAGATAATATGCAATATTACTGAAACACAAACATAATCAACTGACATATAATTAACAGAACACTTCAAGAGACTGTAAAAATAACTCCAAAATAAGCAGAAAGAAGGAATTAAGTTAAAAATAGAAATCAATAAAATTGAAAGCAGATAAACAATAGAGAAAAATATCTGAATCAAAAAGTTGAAGTTCTGAAATGATCAATGTGACAAACAATAGCAGGACATACCAAGAAAAGACCAGACTCCAGTTACTAATGGGGGGCGGACCATTGCTACACACCCTGTAGACTTTGAAAGTAAAATTGAGTACTACTATAAACAATTCCACTCAAAATTTGATAGATGAAATGGGTTAGTTCCTTGAATAACAAAAGTGACAGTATCTATGTAACATGAATGAAATAACCTGAATAGTTGTAGAACTATTAAAGAAGTTGAATTCACTATTTCAAAATTCATGAAAAAGAAATTTCCATGTCCAGATGGTTTCAGTGAAGAATTCTACCATATGTTTTTAGAAAAGAATTAATAGCATTCCCATCCGATCTTGTCCAGAAAATAGAAGAGAAGGAACATTTCCCTGATGTTTAACGCTAGGTATACTCTAAAATTGGTTATTATTGAAACTATAAAGGGGATCAAAATCCAATCTTTTCTCAGAAACTGGTACGAGATTCTTCCACCCTTAGTCATCCTGACACCCACCACAGGCACTTTGTAAATACCTGTTGAGTTAATTTCGCCTGCATATTTCTTATCTGGCCATAATTACAAAATAAGTGGAACAAGGTCTTCTCTTTAGACTTCACTACTCTCCAATCTTAAGGATTTTTCAGTGCTGGAAATCATGCTTACTAGCAAGCACTCTACCACTTGAGCTATGCCCTCAGCCTTCTCCTTTTTTTGTTTATGACATAGGGTCTTGCTAACTTTGCCTGGCTGGATTCTCCTGCCTCCACCTCACAAGTGACTGGGATTATAGCTGTGCACTACCACACCTGGCTTCTCTCATTTATTTATTCTCAAAACTCCTGGGATTCTTTTTGTTAATGTTGCCTTAAGATGCAGAGGGGGGAGGAAATAAAAGCTGTGAATATAAGACAACTAGATTAAATGGCCTCTCAGCTAAGATTCTGGTTGGGAATTCTTATGTAAATCTGATATCCTGTTATCCATTTCTATAAAAACAGACTTCCTCAAACCTTTAAAACAACCATAATTATTTCTCATAACTTTGTGGACCAGATAAATAAATCTTCAATTTTTTTTCTGGGACCAGTCTTATAATTGCATTCACTTGACAACCAGTCTGCAGCCATAACCTGCACCCACTTCCACTGGCCTCTCAGTGTGACCAGCTCGAGTCTCCTTATAGCAGGATGATCTCAAGGAAATACTCCAAGATGATGTCATCACATGTGTGCCTCTACATCTGGGGCACTTCTGTGCTGCACGCTCCCTCCAGCAAGACAGATGAGTTTCCTTAGACTCCAATTAAGGAAAGGCTACCAATTTAGCCTGAACTACCTAGGCTAGCATCACAGTGCTATGTTCTACTGGATGGAAAAAAAAAATCTCAATATCAGCCAAAGTCGATTTTATCAGGCTTAGTGTTTTTGATTTTTGTTTGTATGTTTGTTTTTTAATGCAGATCCTGTAGCTTGAACTCAGGGCCTGGGCAATGCCCTAACTTTTTTGTTCAAGGCTAGCACTCTACCACTTGAGCCACAGATTTACTTCTGTTGTTTTTTCCTGGTAGTTAATTAGAGATAAGAGTTTTGTAAACTTTCCTGTCTGGGTTAGCTTTGAACCAAAAATCCTCACATCTCAGCCTCCTGAGATGCTAGGATTACCTGTGTGAACCATTGATGCCCAGTGTATTCTATCTTTGGGGAAAAAAAAAACAGGATTTTGCTCATATGCAGAATCTAGTCCTTAAAAATGAAATAATAATGATAACATTACATTATTAGGCAAAGGGTACTGTTTGGTGGAGTTTGTTTCATACATTCATGTGTACAAATATACAAATAGGAAAATAACATAATGAAACCCACTAAAAGCTATTTTAAAATTTAAAAGAGAAGAGGAGCCGAATAAGCACATTATATACATGAATTAAAATATCACAACAAAACCCCTTTCTGCTATCTCACAGGGGTTTTGATTTCTCCAGCTTCTAATAGCAAGTTCTTCACTGCTTTTTGCCACATCTGAGACCCCCTTGCCATCTTTCAGCTTCTGCTCATTGCCTGACCCCAAGCCAAGGCCACATTTTTAGGTTTTGTGATGGCATCACTATACTTCTATTCATTATTTTCTGTACCAGTTATATTTTCTGCATAACAAAGCCTCTCAAACTTACTAAAACAAAAGCAGTGTACTGCTTCTGCTTCTCATGATTCTGGGACTGACTGAGTGCTTCCTCTATTGGTCTACCTCACCCAGTTCTGGGTCTGGATTCATCTGGCAGCTCACGTGGTGCTGTTGGACAGGATTCCTTAGCTCTCTCATTGCTATTCTGCATGACCAACTTGAGCTTTGTCTCATAATGCTTCCTGAGTACATTTCAAGATGACATCAGTCATATTTATAGCACTATTTAGGATGTCTGAACTGCCACACAGCTTATTCTCCCTGTGTTTCCTCCAGAAAGATATCTAAACCACTTTAAAGGATTGAAGCCTAAAGAAACCAGATGAACTTCTTAAAACCTAGGCCTTCAACTAGAACAGTAGCACCTCTACTACATTTAAATGTCAAAGATAGCAACAAGGCTGGCCCAACTTCCAAGGGAAAGGAAAATGTGTACCATTTTCTATGATTCATAACTACAATTCATGGGTGCTTTCAATCCATCCAAGTGACAGTGACCACAAGGCAGTGAAAGAGCCTTGCCTACTTTTTGACTCATATTTCATTTTATATCACATGCATGTAGGTAGATAAAGAGATTTAATGACCAATGGCAATGTGCCCCTAATTGTTGGGCTGGAAATTATTTTGCTATAAACAGGATCTTCTTCAGTAAAATGGGCATTTTTGTAAATAATGTCTCTAGGCCAGCAGTTCTTAACCTTGCTGTATGGTAGAGTCAGTTGGGATGCTTTAAAAATATATATATAATGTCAGAGACCTTCCCTCAAATTTAATGAAACCAGAATCCCTATATGTCATAGAATTTTTTCCTAGGTGATTCTGTGTACACCAGATCATGTGCCACTTTTCCACTCCACATGACCATCTGAAGCTATCTTTTCCATCACATCATAGCTATAGTTGACCCTCCCTGCCTAGCTTTAACCACAGGGATCCACTTTTATTTTCATAAATCTGATCTATCATACTGGCTATGAAGGCTGTGGACAATTTAGTTGACAAACAGAATTAATGCTAAGAAAATGTTTTAAAGTGCTGGGGTATTCCGATCACCTAGGACTCTTGGCTTTGTGGATAGAACAAATAATCATGAAAATATTTTTCTTGGCATTTTTATGGCTGATCTGCACAAACAACTAGAAGGTTGTGATTGTTTAATAAGAGGCAAGATCTGCCTTCTAGCTTCTCCTGGGTGTTTTCTGTTTGTGTAAAGCCATCTGTCCACCTTGCAGATTTGAAACTTGTTGATTATCTTCTCTATTTACACAACGGGCAATAGTGTTGGTGTTTGGCAAATCCAAAGGCTCCCTACCTTTATGATGAATATGTTTCAAAGCTCAATATCTAGCCTCCAAAGCTAGTTTTCAAGGGAACTAATTTTCTTTAAACTATATGGAACTAATTCTTAAGGGAAAGCATTGCTATGGAAAAAGTTCTCCAGAAACTTTTCTCTAAGGACTATCCAATGATTTTAATATCCAAAGAAGACTCAAATTTAGGATGCTTTTAATTTTGAATACTTTCTCAGATCAAAAGGTCCAAGTTTGATTAGTGCAGGTAGGTTGGCTCAGAAAATAAACTACAATTTAGTGGGCTGGGTTCTTTGGGAATAAAAGTTTATGCCTTCTCCAAAGATCCTCATTTTAGGGGTCCAGCAATTGTTGATCCCACTCACATTTTCTCACCTTTGTGTCCCTCCTTGGTCTTTGGAAATCTAGGTTCTGCTCACTAAAATGTTGTCCAAACAATGAACAGCTGAAGGCTTTTCTCTAAACTCTATACTTCCTTACTTCTTTATTAAGTCTAACAACACACTCCACTGGTTCTCTGAGCATTTATTCTGTCCTGCCCTTAAATTGTGGGGATATGCAAGTGCTCACATTTGTCTCAACACTTCTCATGTTAACACTTTCCCATGGATTCCTGTCACATTCTCTTAATGACTAACAATTACTGTAGATTCTCTTTCCTGAGCCAAAGGGTGCCCTATATTTGAGTTTAATGGTATATTCTCTTGTACTCAACATATATATTCTAAAACACAGCCAGTGAACCATAATGGATGAGTCTGAAGGAACCTGGAGCAAAATCCAAATGTTGTACTAATCCCTTCCTCCACTTTTGCTCACACTTACTTGTAATCATCATTTGACCCATCTCTTTCTCAGATAGTATCATTTCAGGAGCATGGTGGCCTTCCTGTGCCTTCCTTGTCTTCCTGGCCTCTGTACCTTGAGCAGGCATCACATTATCTCAGCACATTGCAAGCTTTCACTATAAAAAAGAAGAGTTACAGTAAGATTTACTAGTCTATGTTTTCAAGAAACTAGACACACTTTGGCAGGGCATCATTCTGAGTGTTTTGCTTAGAACTAGTAACCACTTACTTCTCACTCTCTTTATCTTTAAGAAGACTTTAAGAAGACATCATCGACCTTTGCTTTTTCTTTTGTTTCCAACTTTTTTTTTGCCAGTCCTGGGCTTGAACTCAGGGTGTAGGCACTGTCCCTGAGCTTCTTTTGCTCAAGGCTAGCACTCTTTCACTGGAGTCACAGCACCACTTCTGGCTTTTTCTGTTTATGTGGTACTGAGGAGCCAAATCCAGCCAATTTCCTCTGAGTTAGCCTCAGACTTTGGTCTTCGTACCTACAAATTCCTCTGTACCTGGAATACAAACCACTAGACCTGATGATTTAGACGGAGTTTAACTAACATTTTCCTGGGCTGGCCTTGAACCATGATCCTCCTCATCTGCATAGCTGAGGTTATAGGCATGACCGTCTGTGCCCCACTCCAGTAAAATCTTGAGGGTTATTATAAATGGCCTGGCTCTCCTCTGAATGTCTGCTTTCTCACTTACACACTGCCCCTTCCTCATACAGCCAGTTCCTTTTCTGCTTTCTCACCATCTTCTGGTGTAATCAGGGGTGAGTCTTCACCCGGGCACGGTGCTGTGCTGTTCAGATCCTCTATGCCCTAGTGAACCAAATAAACTTCTTTTTTTCCCATATAAGACATAGTAACTAAAACAACACTGTTCACATAGTGATTAATGTTCCCTACAAGATAGCTGTTTCAGAAGAATTTGTTTCTTTACTTTGTACACTCCTAAGGCATTTAAAGTTTGTTTTGTTTTGGCAATATCAGAGTTGAACTCAGTGCCTTGCAATTACTAGGCAGGTTTTCTACCATTTGAGCCTCCCCAAGGGATTCTCTTGAGAAGCTCAAAGAAATGAAGGGCGGAGGGAAAGAAAACAAGTTATTTTCTCTAAAATCTTTTCTGCTTTAGACATTGAACAAGGAATTTATCTTTACTAGAGACAATGTTGGACTTCTATCTATAAAAAAGATCTTCAAGTGACAGCTCATGTACCCTGTACATGATTAGTACTCACTCAACATTTGTTTTAAAATCCACAAGTGATATATCCTTTTACTTCGCACCTACCAATATATGTTTCCTTTGTTCATGATGTCTGTAGTCCAGGCCACCAAGAATGTGACTTGAGGATTCATCTTCATACCTGCTAAATTCTGACAACTATAGAGCAAGTACAGCTGATCATTTCTTGCTCCATTTTGTGTTAAAGTTCGCTTAGTCTCTAACTCTTTCAAGGAACAGCCTAGCTCGTGTTAAGCATGAACTCCTGAGCTGGTTGAGTAACATATTTGCTTTAGCATTAAGTTATCCTACAATTCATCAGAAGGAAGTCATCCAAGAAAGGATCCTAAAAGTCTTTTAATGGGAATGGGAATGAGGGAAATAGAGAATCAGATTTCAGGTATGCTATGGAAATTTCCTGTGGGAACATGAATCTTAAGCATGACCCCCAAATACTGACCATCATGGCAAGCACCTTTGCCATTCTTTTCACTGTCCAAGCTTAGTTATTGGCATCCCTAGCTATAAAACACATTCCTCTTGTAAATCTGCCTCCCAAAGGCCCTGATAGGCATAGCAAGGTCTTCTCAAAGTGAAGAATCAATACCACTGAACTCAGATCCTAAGGAACCCTAACACTTGCTCTTTTCAAATTGTTATTGGCAATACCTTTTATATCCAAATGTTTCAAGCCTACACATTCCACAACAGCATTTTCCAATGGAATTTTAAATAACTAATAGAAATGTTCTACTCTAGGCTGTCCTTGATTTTAAGGAGCTTATGTTCTAGTGAGAATGAATATAAAAAGCAAGTTAAGTTTTCAGAGAAATTGTTGAAGATTTAGTGGTGTCCTTGAGATGGCTGCAGGTGTTCTGTAGGCAGATGAAGACAGAGTATTGGTCTAACCGCAAACCCTGGTGTATATCAGACCTCTTAGAAAGAGCCTTCATCTGGCTCCACTTTGTCCAAATATTTCTCTGCACACTGTTTACTTGTTTCCTGATGAGCATGGTGTTCCTTCCAGGTAAATCAATTACCATGTTGTCTAGCGATATTTTGGGGCATGCTGCTAAGCGCGGTCACTCATTTACAGCCCAGTTCAGATTAGGACTGGCCCAGCAAAGTGTCAAGTGTTTAGTGGCAGGTTGAATCATTAGTACACCCAGAAGGAATACCACCTGCTTAAGTTGCCAGAAAAACACAGCCAAAATTCAACCAGTCTGAAATTTGCTTTCAGTAGATTTCTTGTAGACAAGCTTTAGCAATTCACTGGGTGTGATCCCAGTCCAGCCATAGACTAGCAACACACTCTCATTCTTGTGCCAGCTATTACCACACCTGAGAACACAGGTTTTAACCTGACTTTCCAAGAAAAAGAACAGGATAAGCCAGGTGCCAATGGCTCACACCTGTGATCCTAGATACTCAGGAGGCTGAGATCTGAGGATCACGGTTCAAAGCTAGCCCAGGCTGGAAAGTCCCTAAGACTCTTATCTCCAATTTACTACCAGAAAACTGGAAGTGGAGCTGTGGCTCAAGTGGTAGAGCTCTAGCCTTGAGCTGAATAGCTCAGGGACAGTGCCCAGGCCCTGTGTTCAAGACCCAGGACTGAAAAAAAAAGGACAAGACATCTTGTTTATTTCCCTTTTTAGATGCAATTCCTAGATAGGCAAATGGAGTGTCTTATCTTTAATTTCCCTTATCATTTGGCAATGATCTAGAGCATAAAGTGTAAGTGTGCAAAAGACATCCTCGGGAATCAAGATAAATACTATCTTATATAATGCAGGCTCATTCCTGTAATCCTAGCTCTGAAGGAGGCTGAGATCTGAGGATCACGGTTCAAAGCCAGTCCAGGCAGCGAAGTCTGTAAGACTCTTACCTCCAGTTAACCACCAGAAAACTGGAAGTAGAACCTTGAGCAAAAGAGTTCTGGGATAGCACCCAGGTCCTGAGTTCAAGCCTCACAACTGACCGAACAAACAAAAACGATTGTCCAGTAATTCTCATGTGTGACTTGGTTAAGAAGAACAATGCCAAGAAAGGATGACTTGTGTCTAGATAAATTACATTGGCTAAATTCAGTGGCATTTAGAAGAAAATGCAGTGGAAATCCAGCATCAGGAAAGAATTACTGTTTTAAGGGCAATACAATATCAGAGCAGGTTTATAGGAAAAGATAAAACTATATTTATTGAACTCCTACTTCCTCCCCGTGATCACATTTGGGGTGTTTCCTTGAATAAATTCTAATCTTCTTTAGATGAGGTCAATATAATTATATCTACTAAAGAGGGGAGGGTGCTATTAGACAGAGAGACCTCCATCCAAATGAAGCATTGACCAGCACTTTATTTTCTCTGTACTTAGCTTGTTTGGAGCTTTAACTCTATGGCAAGCACTGAATGTCCTTTGCATAGTATATTATTTTTAATGTTCCTATTCCTATGTGGGATTTCTTACATTTACTTTATTGATGAACCCACATTTTAATGGTGCCAGGTAATTACTGACTTCTCACAAGTTGGGAAGTAGCAGAGGTAAGATTCAGAATCAGATATTCTGACTCCAGTGCCTGAACTCTGAAGCATGATCTGCACTGCATTTCTACAAACCATTCCATCTGGAGCAATTATTTGAAAAATGGTGGACTGAACACCCTTTGTAGCTAGAAAGTTGGACCAGAAATACCAGCTTATGGTTGGTAAATAACATAAAATTTCCACCATCTGAGTACTTTTCCACTTAAGGAGACCACAGATTTTACCTAGGTCAAATGGTGGTTTGCTCATAGCCTAGGGAAATGCTAGAAATGAACTCTCTATAGTTTATCTGACCTCAGCTCATAATTATGGAAGCTTATTTCTAAGCACACCAGTAACTTTCCACTGTAGTCTGCATTGGAAATATCCCCCCCACCTCCCCAAATTAGGTGCACATTATTTTTGCAGCATTAGTTAGAGGAGGCAAACAATAGCAATGTAGCACTTAAGAGTTTTGCCTCTCTCCTTGTACTAACCTCAAATGAACCCTTTATTTTTGACCCTTATTTCCCAGAGAATTTGGGACCCAGAGAAGATGCTTGAGCCTAAGGAATACAATTAATCCATCTTTATTACTCCAGCACCTAATACAGTGACTGACAAACTAGAGGCATCCAGAAAATATTGGTGATCCCTCCTCATTTCTGAGTGACACAGGTTATAGCTCCAGACTTCTGGGTTGCTTCTTCTCTCCCCATTACCCTTCCACACACCTGTCTCTGCTCAACTAGAGCCAGGCCATGAACTTCCTCTTTTTCCTGAAGGTTTCTCTCTTAACAACCCCACCCCCACCCCCGCTCAGTCCCTCTTGCTATTACCACTTTTATCTTTTATCTATGGATTAGAATCTGCTATAATTAGTGAGCTGCTTGGCCTCTGGCTTTGACCCATGGGAGACATCTTCACCCAAAGTCCTCTCACTCCCAAGCTGGATTTGCTTGAATGTGAGATTGTCCGTGTCATATCTAAACTTGCCCAGGGGGTGAACCAGAGCCTGTTACTGCAGTCAGGTTACTTTCAGTACCAGGAGTCAGAAAAAGAGACTCAAATTTCCTGCATTCACCAAATTCCAGTAAGCTTGGTATTTGGCTCATTTCCAGGCTGGATTGTGACATTCCCAGAGTTGAAAGGAAGCGTTTTCATTTTCTTCTCTCATATCAGCTGATCATCCAGCTAACGGCTGGAGAGAGCATCACAGGAGGTAAGATTTGGGGAAAACAGAGGCATGTAATCATCCTCCACACTAGCTGAGAAATGGAAACCCAAAAAGATGGATACCACTTTTCTAAAGTGGTTGGAGCTTTGCTTCCACATATTGAATACAAGCCATGTATCCAATAAGGAAATGTTGGAGTGAGCTACCTGCCTGAGAACAGATGGTGGAATTTTTCCTGGCGTACTTTCCCAGCCTCACTCATTAATACACAAGGCATCTGATGACTGAGAAGGATTGTGAGGGACTTCGGGGAGGATTTTCATATTTGAGTCAGAAGAACATCTGGGTGGAAAACTGAGAAGAGATAGCTTCAGGTGAGTCAAGTACAAGTGATTGAATGGAAAGAAGGTTAGACATTACTAATTTCAGGGCACAAGAAGTCCAGAGCAATGAAGGGAACCATTTAAGGATATTCAGGGTTAGGTGAGATCCAGACCAGTAATGACTGCTAATGTCCATTGAGCATGTACCATGGGCCAGTGTTAGACCTTTGCCTGAACCAACCTGCTTAACCCTCACAGTCCTAAGAGTTTAGTTCCAAAAGCCTCCAGTCATATCCAAAAATTCTTGAGGCCAACTGTGTTTCTAATACTCAATTTTTCATGTTCTGATTGTGGTGCATATTTCATGTTATATAATGATTTCTGGAAGGTAAAGAGCAACACCCAGAAACAATTGCACTGACTCTTCAGCAATCAGTAGCCATGATAAAGACCATCAAAATTTCCACTTTGATGTTGCTAGAAGTGATGTTTGAACACTCCACTTGTGAAAAATTTTGGTTTGCTGAGTTTTCAGGATTTTAGAGCTTTTTAAAAGTCATCTTTAGGTAGTTGTACAGAGGAGGTGCCATATAATAAAGCAGCATATGAAAAGAATGCATCTCAATCAGTGTCACCCTTTAACAGTCTCATCCCCCTTTGACCACTTCCTTCCCTTACTTTTCTTAATTTTGTAGCATATACAATGAATTCTTGACTGTACTCTACCTCATTTCTCTCATTCATTCACCTACCCCTCTCCTCTTGGCCCCACAACCTCCTCCTTCTTCTCTCATTCATTCACCTACCCTTCTCTTCTTGGCCCCACAACCTCCTCCTCCTTAGATGTACTCATTTTGTTGGGTTTTGACCTAGTCTTCCTAAAAGATTATACTACTTGAGCTCTCCATAGTATCTTTTATACTTCAGACAATCCATTTGGAACCACTTGCAAAAGGCCCATCCAATGTGTTTACTTCAAGATTTTTAGGTACATTCCATTTCTCACAAATGAAGGAAACCATGTGACCATTGTTTCTCTGGGTCTGGCTTCCTTCACTTAATACAATTTTTTCCAAGTCTTTCCATTTCCTTAAAAGTGGCCAAATATCTTTTTTTTCTAATGATGAGCCAAATTCTGTTGTGCAGATATACCACATTTTCTTGATCCATTTGTCTCTTGAGGGGCATCTGAGCTGATTCTATATCTTGGCAATGGTGAACAGTGCTACAATGAACATGCTCATGCTGATGGCTTTACCGTAACCTTGTTTGTGTTCTATCAGATACACGTGAAGAAATGCTTAACATCTCTAGCCTAAAGGAAATGCAAATCAAAACAAGACTGAGATTTCACCTCACCCTAGTTAGAATGCCCATCATCAAGAAAGCAAGCAACACATGCTGGTGAGGATGCAGTCAAAAGGGACTCTGTTACACTGTTGGTGGGAATGTAAGCTTGTTCAGCCACTCTAGAAAACAGTATGAAGGTCCCTCAAAAAAACTGAATAAAGAGTTCCCCTGTGACCCAGCAATCCCACTCCTGGGCATTTGCCCAACAGAACACAAACAAGATTTCAGAGCTTTTAATCTGTATTCCACCCTCATTTCCCCAAGGAGAAAACTGATGGTCTTGCTCTGGTATCTGTTGGGTCCTGCCACCTATGATAATATATTTCTTGTAGTTTATCCATCCCACATCACTATAATAGATGTTAATTCATTGGTTTATTATGGGAATCTTAGGAAGGAGAAGCAGAGTAGAATATACCTCTTTAACAAACAGAGAAACTAAAGGTCAGAAAAGCAGTAGTATATTCAATGGTACATTGAATATTGTAGATACATAGAAGCCCAGTCCAAACCAAGAGGCACATCATTGGAATCATACTTTCCTGACTCTCTTATACCTTTTAGGTACATTTCTTAGGAATTATTCAAAAGGAAATAAAGAGGAAAAGAGTGACAGTATTTCTGATGTTTGGAACAAGAGACTTAAATTGGTAACTGAATGAAGTCAAAACATGAAAACTGTGCTATTGGGGAGAATCAATTGTAGCAGGACATGGGAAACTTTGGTTTCTCCAAATACCACAAAGCACGATTCTGACTCATGGAGCAAGGGGAGGTGATCAGAAGTGCATTGGTAGCCAGCCCATCCTACTTGCAGTTTGAGCATTTGATCTCTGAGACTGGGTTAATCCCTCTCAACAGAGTTATCTGGAATCCCTTGTCTATCTACAAGGGCTTTTGGAAATCAGGCAAGCAAACATCTTCTGGACCATGGAAGGCTGTGAACAGGAAGCCTAATAGTCATGCTTCAGGGGCCTCAAGCTGATATTACAAAGTCTCGGGCACAGGGAGTTACAGAAAGCCTTGTCTATGCTCTTCAGAAAGAGAAGCACAAAGCTTAGGTCACCTTCTCTTCCTGGACCCAGAGTGCAGTTAGCCTCAACAGAAAATAGACAGATTTAAAAAGGATGCTGTCCAGCTTTGTGCTCAGAATCATATTGCTGTGGCTTGGGCAGGAGAACAGGCAGAGGGGAGGAAAAGAGAGACATTCAGGTGGGTCTCTGGAAAACCCTGCAAATCATGAAGAGATGAGCCACACGGAAAGAACTTCAGTTCCCCTCCATCTTCTCACGTAACTCTATCATGTCACATTTCTTCCAGCAGGAGTCTCTGGAAATGTTTCCACTCTGGCTATAGTGAGAAGTTTTTCTAAGATATTAAATTTGCAGATAGCTGTATTATTTAGAAATGTTAAAAAGTATCCATTATACCACAGGTATCTTCCCAATAGAGGACCCTTTCATACTGATGGATTATCCAAAAAATATCACTTGAAAGGATCTTGCAATAGAAGTGTCTGTGTCTGTCTCCCCATCTGTCTGCAATGTTCCCTGGCTTTTTACAAATCTATGCCTCTTTTCTGAATATTCTCCAAAGCTTCTTTTTATTATATACATCTTCCAGTGCTGTTTTCATTCACTAGTAGCATTTAATGTTCACAGGTTGGTCTCCTTTTAGGGTGAGTGTAACAGTATAACTCTCTGAGGCAATACTTGGCACAAAGTAGGCATTGAGCAAATGTTAAGTATCTTTCTTCTCTTGCTTTCTTTAGGTTCTTCAACTGCAGTATTCATTGATTTCCCTCTTGTTCTCTTAACACCACCCTAAATGATTCTGCCACTCTACGAGCTTCATAACTGCTCTCCATACCTTCGCTATCTTTAATTTTAATATAACCTACAGGTTACTGGCTAATAAACTTCCCTAAGCTGTTTCAATCTTGTGCTATTTAAGAACCACAGTAGTTCATGGTGGACCAAGCCCACAGCTATATTCAGCAACCCTCCTCCCAGACTAAACCCTTATCAGTGCTTTTCAAGTGAGCAAGTCCCCATACACCAAGCACACTGAGCTCAGAGCGCACTGTGGGAAATCTGCTTTTATGTCATCTCCTAAACCACAATATTCTCCTAATTCCACACAACCTTTCACATATTCTCTTCTGGTTGTAGCTAGTTGGCTATCTTCCATTAAAAAAATTCTAATGTGTAGTTAAAACACATGTCCCATGGAAGATGATTATAAAGTAGGGTCTCTTGAGTTCTAGGGAGTTGGAAATCCAGATGGAGATTTTATGCTCTTATCCCATATCATGAACTTATCGAGACAGCTACTATGCATAACCTATGTTTGGTTGGCTTTCTCCATGACTCTCCCTAGAACCCTGGTTTCCTAGAAAGTTTCTCAACACATTTCTGAAAGTCAGTGTGTTCTGTGTTTTTGTGAATGCAGCCCCTGGCAACATCTTAATCAATTACTGATGCTTTTGCCTATAATAATAGAGCATTTGTCTGTCTTATGCAACAAATTAGTTTCTCAGCATCAAGAAAACAGGGAAAGTTTAGTGTGGGTTCACAAAATGACTGAAAAATAGCAAGGTTGGCCACATTTGGGTTCCTGAGCTATAGGATCCTTAAACTCTTCCTGACTACTGTTCAGTGGCTGAAGGTAAGCATATATATGAGAACAACTATGGAAAATAAAGGGATCTAGTGGCTCAACTGTTGATGACTTGTGTCTTATTGTCTTAGCACATTTTTAACAAGCCATCTCTTTACCTAGAGACACTCTTCCTGAAGATTCAGCCATGAATTCTGGTAATGGAGTTGGCCCAGAAGACAAACATGAATGGCAGACATTACAAGATCCCCATCTGTACCTTGCACTCTGGAGCCTATGATTTGGCCAAACTTGCCTGCCTTCCTCAACTCTAACTTGGCCATGTCTTTATGGGGTAGAGTGGGGGGCACTTACACCTTCTAACCTTGGGCAATGTGCTTCCACTTCCTGCAAATAGACCTACTTGCCCCTCTCCAAAGACAAATGAAAATTGTAGAAGGAGACACATCTTATAAATGTGACATAAACCCTGTGATCTTCACTGCTTGAGGTGGTGATATTAGAACTTACCTTGGTTCTATGAGGAAGGGCCTGAACAGATCAGAAGGCAAGAAGATCAAATGGAAATAAATGTGTTTTCAGGAGACAGTGAAGAAATCAAGGCTAGAGGTAAAAATGCTTGGTATGTCATCATGGGAAATGAATTGAAAAATTCAGGCCAGATGAAGGAAGACACTGATTACAAATAAGAACAATAGTTTGACTTCATCGGAAATAAAGTCCAGTTAAATGTGAATAGAAAGAAATATTTCTCATCCTCAACTGAGGCTCATTTCTACATTTCCCTTTCATTACTGTAAAAATTTAGTCACTTAGAAAAGCTCAGCGCATTTTATTGAAGGTACACTCACTCTTGCAAGTTAGAAGGTCTGAATCATTTTTTAAAATTCACTATTTCGCACACAACTATTTCATTTCTGGACTAATGATGAGATTGTTTAGGATCTGAGTCAAGGCTCATATTTTGTTCTTTGATACTCAACTCAGGTGATTTGGATCATTTCAAATTCTCTGGTAGTCACTTCCTTCCTCCTAGGCCAGGAACTTAATTGCAGGAAATGTTGTGGGGTGTGTAGCCTTTCACCCATTCCAGTCTTCCAATAATACAGCCCAGGCTTTTACTCAATAACCCCTCAGAGCACATAGGATTTTCTTGTACAATTGCCCAAATAATTGGCTGTTTTCTAGTTATACAATTCTGAGAACAATACAATTGATCTACCCCAGTTAAATCTTCTCCCCTTTTGTACATTGCCTTTCCTGGGGGCCCCTTTCCCACCCAGGCCCTTCCATTCTGCTTTAAACTCAATCTGAAAAGCATCTGTTCAACTTTCATTTAGAGACAGCTAAGTGGGGGTGGAGGGAAAGCCTAGAAAACTGAGAGGCAAAAGAACTCAATGTAACCTGTTTCCTAGGCCTTTCCTCCTCCCGTAAATACACACATTCAAAAACTCAGGAGAGGGCTAGGGATGTGGCTTAAAGGTAGAGTGCTTGCCTAGCATAAGGGAAACCCTGGGTTCAATTCCTCAGTACCACAATGGCAGAAAAAGCCAGAAGTGGCGTTCTGGCTCAATAGTAGAGCTCTATCCTTGTGCACAGAGAGGCTTAGGGACAGTGCCCAGGCCCTTAGTTCAAGCCTCAGGACCTGGAAAACAAAATAAAACAAAACTCAGAGATGGGCTGGGATGAGGTAGAGAAATTCTTTGTTACTTACTTCTGTTTTCCATGAAATGTTTCATTGTAGTATTTACGTGTTTTCTAGGTTGTAATGGTCACCAAAAGTGATCCTTCCTAAAATTACAGGAAGGGAACTCTTTTTAAACTAAATTAAGGTGAAATTATAGGGACTTAGACAGCAACCAATAGGAGGAAACAATGCCTTCAAGTACAGACCTGGGAGGACCTTTAAGTATGATTTTTTTGGGGGGGTCCAGTTGTGGGGCTCTACCACTTGAGCCACAGTGCCACTTCCCAGCCCCATGATTTTTTTTTTGAAGAGAGATTGCTAGAGGTCTGGGTACTCCTGGTATCTTTGCTCCCAGCCTTTACTTCAGTCGTCAGAAGGTTTATTATGAATTAGGGTAATTGTTATTATTGAATTCACTCATTCATGAGCAGATAATAGGTGTATGGAGCACAGAATTAAAATATTCAACACACTATTAAACAAGAAGTACATGTCTTTCCTTCCCTACTTTCTGGCCACCTGTTCCTCCCTGAAGGTGAGTTCTATGACCTCTTTCTTAATTGTCCTCCTTTCAGAGATATCATTCTCATGGAAGTTAAAAAAAATGGTAAAACTTGTATTAGCATCAACGAGTTGCACAAGGGGGTTTTATTTTAACTTTTAAAATTTATGCATACAATGCATTTTGATCATATTCACCCCTCTATCGTTCTCTCTCCTCACCCTTCCCAAACCAGTCTCAACAAACCTCCTTGTTCCATTTTTGTGCATGTTCATGCACGTTGACAATACTTTGACTGTATTGCCTCCCAATTCACCTGCTCCTACCACTGGAAAGTAAATCAGGGTATAGTAATTTTACAAATTTAAAAGATAACCAGTGAAATGTCACATTCTCAGTTCTATTCCCTGCCTTCTCTCCAGTTTTCACATTCCCCTCTAGCGACCACCCCCACGGTTACCCACCAGGTAACCATTTTGTTACACTTTGTGGATTATTTTTAAGACACAATTAAATACAATTCCTATTATCTCCTCCTATATGGTTCTTTAATTTAGGATCCTATTGAAAAAATAATAAAAACAATTATTTGAAAACTCAAAAATAACATCAATGGAATTAACTAGATATAAATTTATGAAGGAATCAACTTGGTTTTTGTAGTTCTATACAACAGACAACAAATAATAAACAATTTGGGTATCCCCTGTTTTCAGGATAATATGATCGCCTTAAAGGAGATCAATATCATCTGAGCCTTTACCAATCAGAACAGGATACGATCCATTCAGAAGAGCACAGGGATACCTTGTGTACCATACAGGTCCTCCTCTGAGATCTGTCACCTTGGGTCAGCCTGTGAAATGCTGGGACCAAGATGATTTAAAAACTCAGATTTCTGCCTACCGCACTTAAGGGTGGTGGTTGTAGACAACTGTAGCTTTTGATGGAAAGACAGAATTTCTTCCCTGAGCCCTACCATTTCTGAAGTCACTTTTATTTAGGAAGTTCCCTGGTACTTCTTAAGCTCCACCAGCCTGGATTTGATATAATTATTGCATTTTCTCTGCTGAGTGGGTATGCCAGCCTCTAACATGTGCTTTGTTACTGCCTGGCTTACCTAGTAGGAAAGCCATTCTGGAGGAGAATGATCCCATTGCAATCTCTCCAGTTGTCTCCCAGCTACATTTGTTCCTCTTATTTTTCCTTCTTCATTCACTATCCTGTCCAGGCAATCTGAAATTTCAAAATCCCAGCCAGCTCTTAAAACCCACATGAAATACCCCCTGAAAAAGACCATATCCCCAATTTTAATGTATTTCCTCCTCTCTGGAACCACTTATTGTTATTCTGTGATACCATCACATTCTATTTACAGTTCTGTTCTATCTATGATAATAAATAGACTTTTCCCCACCTAAGATAATTTGGCTACTTCTCTCTGCACTTCTAGGGCATAGCTTAGCAGTCTACCAAGCATATACTAAGATCTCAATAAACACAGAGAGAATTGATTATTTAGCTTCATCCTCATCCTTAACACAGTTGGGATGTGAATATAGGAGAAGATGAAGAGTCATTTTTAAAAAATCTCTTATTTGCTAAGTCCCTTCTCCCCTTAAGCTTTCTATATGGACATGACCAAATCCATACACTTATATTACTTCTTTTTTTTGGGGGGGGTCCGGTTGTGGGACCTGAACTCTGGGCCTGGGCGCTGTCCTTCAGCTCTTCAGCTCAAGGCTAGCACTCTACCACTTGAGCCACAGCGCCACTTCTGGCTTTTTTTTTCTTACGTGGTGCTGAGGAATCGAACCCAGGGCCTCGAGCATGCAAGGCAAGTGCTCTACCACTGAGCCACCTTCCCAGCCCCCATTACTTTTTATATTACATAAATCTATATACTTTTATTACTTTGAATTTAGGCAGTCTATGAGAACTCTCCTAACTCCAGTGATACCAAATGCAAAATAAATAAAATAAAGTCATAGCACCTGCCTTAAAAAGAACTTAGCACAGTGGCTGACAGATAGTAAAAAACACTGTTTTATATATACATATACATACATACATACATACATATCTGCATATATATGTATGTATGTATGTATGTATGTATGTATATATGTATGTGCGTATGTATTACCATCCATGTGGTCAGAAAGCTGGACAACAGCAGCTGAAACCAGAAGCTCTGTAAATCAAAGTTCAGACAACTTCCATTTCTAAGCTGCTATCTACTTGAAAGGAAGGGAATAAAAACAGCCATTAATGAAACCAGTGAGCCTTCATTTCTCACCAGGGAAGCAATCTGAATAATAATTGTGAAAGTTATTGGTTCAAAACCAAGCTATTTTGTTTTCTAAATTAGCATCAACACTGACAGACATAAGACACAGTTTTTATTTTGTTATTGGGTACCATACATTAATGTTTTGCAAATGCAATTTTTTAGTCTATCTGATTATCTAAGTATGGTTTCAATAATACAACTGAGCTTAAATATTAGGAAAGGAAGTTTTTCCAATATGAAGCAAATAGAAAGTAATGCTCAGAAAACAGAAGGAATGGAAAATTTACAATTTCTAAAGCAAAGTTTGTAAATAGGCTGCACATGCCATAAAGCATTGCCAAAGTTCAGAAAGCAGAGAGTTAACAACTGGAAATTGCTTGTCAGCAGCGCTGGAAATTTCCACTGCTTGCTCTGCTGTGGAAGAGACGGTACAGTGGGGAAGTGCTGGCTTCATGTGCATGCATGTGCGCATGTGCACACTCTGTGTCAGCCTTTGCAGTGCTGGGTCATGTTCCCTTTTCCTCCCAGCTCTATCTTCCAGCAGTCTCTAGAATCACCAGGGGGCCCTCTTCTGGCTTGTGTGCTATTTAATCAGCATCCTGCTGTACAGAGCCCTGTTCCCATTATCTGACCTAGTCATCTCCCTATTGCAAAAGCATTGTTAGTGATAATTGCTAAGGAAATTGCTGTTTACAAAAGTCTAATAAAATACATGTTGACTTATATAAATAAAAGAAATATTAATCTACCTCATTTGACAGTTTATGAGGAAAGATGAAAGTTCAAACCCTGAGGGACTCAAGGGAGAAGTTGAGCCAACCTCCCTTTTTTCATTATAAATGATAGAATTGAGGCAAAAAGAAGACATAACACTCCCGAAGTCACAAAGCTATTAGTCACAAAGCTAATTAGAAAGTTTGGCTATCAGACTCAAAATGTGTGGCAAACCACGATAAAGAATAGAAATAGTGGTTACACACTGTTGTCATGGCCTGTAAAATTGGAAGTAGCAGGCCTTTTTCCACAGAGAATCATATTTTGGAAACAAAAAGAACAATATGGTATGCTTAAATTCTATTTGTAAACAGCATCTCTAAAACACATCTTGTCACATTTAAAAATCAGTATACATGTGGATAAAAGAAGTGAACATGATTCCCTGTATATGTATCTTTTTTTCAGGTCCTGGCAGCCGATGGGAGAATCTCTGCTGCATCACAGGTCTGTAGGTGTGGATGAGGGTGGATCCTACAAGACCAATGCCAGGATGAGGCAGAACCATGAAAGGGGAATGTTTATTTAACAAGAAAGAACGAAACAGGAAAAAGAGATAAGAAGATATACACCAGCTTGTTCCAGCTCCAGAGTGTGTCCAGAGAGTTTCTATGTTGCTCTCTAGCCAGTTATATGACCCCTTTTCTGGAGCTTTCCATGTTACTCTGGTATCAGAGCTCCCTGCAGCTGGAAAAGAAGCCAGAAGTTTTCAGAGGGAAAACATGGGAGACTTCCCAGGGTCCATCTTGTAGCTCATTCAGGACAGTCATTTCAGGATGAGTGGCCTTCAGCCAGTGATGAGCTACCTCTGTGTAGCAATGGCCCCAGTGAATAGTCTCAATCAGATTCTGTCTGCAATGATCAGTTCTCATGCTCTCCTACAAATCAATTTAGTCACAATTATTATTATTATTTATTTTTGTTATGGTTTACTTAAAAATTGCTCCTCCTCAAACCAAAGGCTTGTGTTTTGAAAGCTTTGGTCCCCAACAAGCATCACTACTGAGAGTAATGGATCATGAAGGTGATGGTATCAATGGATTTGCCCACTGATGAGTTCATAGCTCACTCGGCTATCAGGAGGTAGGCTCTGGTAGGAGGGAGTCCATTGGGAGTTGACTTTATGGGATTTGCTTGTGAACAGGCTATCACAGGGCAGCTCTCTGTTGTCCTAAAGTGAGCAGCTTCCCTCTGGGATGCCCTTCCTCCATGAAATGTCTGACTCACCATAGGCCCACAGCTGTGGGAGCTAACTAACATAGTTTGTCTGGACTTGTAAGCGGGTCCTTTAAAGACCTTCGCAAATCTCTTTATCATAGAAAAGTAAAGAACATTCTACCACTTCCACCAGCACCCTCCAAATAACTTAAAGTTCTCTACTATAGACTCATTTCCTAGGATTACATTTATCTCAAGCATCCAGAAGAAAAACCTGAAGCTCAGCGAGGTTAGGCACACAGTGGAACCAACAGTATTTGAATATGAATTTCCAACAGTGGTTTTTTGTTTTATTCTGTTTCTGTTCATCAAGGCAGCACTTATCACTTCCTGTGTGAAAGTCTATAGAGTGGGCCCTTCTGGTTGAGGGGAGGAGGAAAGAGAAGTGACATTGAGAAGTTCAACCTAATTCTTGTCTTTTACAAGCACCCAAAGTGTACCTAAGAGCCATAACCAGGCAGAAATTCCTGGATTGGAAAACCTGACTCTGTTAACAATACTGTCCTTGTCAGAGCTCACTACAGTCTCTCTCTATTTCATATTCACCCACCCACATGCAATTCTTCTCTGGATATCGTCATTTGCTCTTGTCCTCCCTTTAAAATGGCAGCCATTCTAGAAATTTATATTAAAGTCAATGATGAATAAAAATCTAGTGGTAAGACACTTTTAACACTAGGTAAGTTTTCCAGTCATTTAATTAACAATCATTTAATCTTCATGTATCTTTTTTTATCTTATTCTTGTCAAATAACTATGAAGTTAAACAATGAAGTAATCTTGTTTGAGTGCAGGTGGAATGGTACAGTTAAAATAATAGTAATAATGGCCTGGTTTGGGCATCAGCTCTACTCTCAAAAATCTATGTAACATCAAGAGCTGGCACCAATTTCTCTGGGTCCTGATTCTTTTTACTACTAATTGAAGTGCCCAAGTGGCTTTCTAGCCTAAGTGCTATTGATATTTTGGGAAACATATTCTTTGTTATGGGTAAGAGGACTCTTCTAATCCATTGTTTGGTGTTCAGTAGCATTCCTGACCACAAGATGCCAGTGGCATTTTCCACCCAACGGTGACAACTAGAATTATCTCCACACATTCCATATATTCCCTGGAGGACAAAAACCACATCTTCTCTATTGGTTGAAGAGCAGTGGGACAGATGGTTTCTGCCCCAATTGAGATGTAGGCTTAGTTCCATGTTTCTAAGACTAAAAAGAACAGGACTAAATGAAGATAGATGTGCATTTTTCTCTTAGATCAAAGTCAAGACTGGTAAGGCTGTTATTCTCTGCCAAGTTGTCAAGGTCTAAGACTGGTTTTATCTTGCTTTGTCATCCATAGAGTATTTTCTTTGTTGTTCTGCCATCATATCCACAATCTAATAAGCAAAACAGAAGAAAGGAAAGGGAGATGAGGAGGCCATGTTACTTCCTTTTAAGAACACGGCCTGGTAGCTTGCATTATAACTACTCTTATCTCTGTAGCCAAAGTTTTGTCACCTGGACATAAAAGCAGAGGCTGGGAAATATAGTCTTTCCTGTGGATTGCAATGAATGCAACAGAGTTGATTTAAAATTGCATGTCTGATTGTTGCCTTCCTATTTTCACATACATTTTTGGTTGCTAGGAAAAAGAGCTTGGGAAATGTGTACTTGGCTGATTTGGGTTGGGGGAGAAAAATCCAGTTTCCTCTCTTTCCTTGCCTCTGACCATCAGAGCTCTCAAGGCAGCTAGCTCTGTGTTAAAGAATTCCACAGCTTTGCAGACTTCAAAAAACTTCAGAGATAAGGTTGAGTCTATATTGAGAAAGAACTCTAAGAGTCAGCTATCACTTTCTAAGAGCTTATAGAAAAACATCTCATTGCTGAAGGCTAAGCCTGAAGCTGTACTTAAAAGGACTTGTGTGAAAAGAGTTTGAAGATGAAAGGAAGCCCTAAGGGTTAGATTTTACCCCAAACTCAGACAACTTCTGAGAGCAATGAAAGGAAAGCCAAAGGCAAGAAGAGAGTCCAAAACTTGTGTGTACTTTATTGTGGCATAATTGGCTTTCCTCTTGGAGTGGTTCACTGGTTAATCTGTCTAATAATTTTATTAGCAAATTATTTGATTGCTTTTCTCTTCAAGATTGGAGAGTTGTACTGGTAGACTGTTGTCTCTCTGTGAGTGATAACAGCTTAATAATCCTACACTTCGGAGTACTTACACAGCTGCAGCCCTTTGTACAATTGCCCGGCCATGTAATGCACAATTACCTATTTTAATGTGAAATTACTTATTTATATAATTACCATGATAATGTCATTTTCCAGGTAAGCTGTATATATAATGACTAAAAATAAAACAGGAGGAAACAAGAGCTGAATTGAACTGTGTTTGGTTTCTATCTCAAAAATATCTGAAGAAGGATGAGGTAGTGTCTTCTAAAAATGAAAGTTTGTTAATTCTCAAACTGTTAATTTTGTGTGTGTAGACTATGGCTACAGTGAGCATTAGTTTTGTAAGCCCCTCTTTTTATTTGAAAGTATCATATACCTATAGAGAAGCATACGAATATACTAATGAAAAATGAATAGATTATTATAAAGTGAATATCCACTTGTTTCTCTGGGGAAGGAAATAGACACCAGCATTATTCACAACCCTTTGGTGTATCATCACAAAAATGTCCTTCAAAAACAATACAGGGCTGACTAGGCAGTAGAGTTGTCTATTATAAAACTTAATATAACTAGACACATATTTATTCATAAGGTGACTGTTTAGAAGCAATAATTGGGTAGTTGAGTAGACAGTCAATAATAGAGAATATATGGAAAAAATAATTATCTCAAAATCCAACCCTTAAAGAGCAGTCCTGATCAAAGACATGCCAATTTTAAAAAAAGCATTTAAAGTGTTTTTAAATGTGTTACATCGATTACTTAATTCACCATCTCTCAACCTTAGTTCCTTTAATTGTAGTAGTATTTCTTTACACTTACATAATTTTTTCTAGTTTTTCATTTTTAATCTTTTGTTTTTCTTTTTTGTTTTTCTTTCTCTTTCTTCGTCTTTCTTTCTCTCTTTTTCCTCTCTCTGAATTTATGTCTTAGTTATCTTCCCTCTCTCCCCTTTCCTCCCTACATTAATCATTCATATATAAGCAGAGATTTGGTACTCAATGAAATGTTAGTAATCCATACAAATGTTTTATGCAAGAAATTTTAAGTAATACAATTCTACTATAACTTTATATTCTAGAATTCAGACTCTATGTAAGAGTCATATGCCCTTCCTATAAAATCTTTGAATTTGTATTGCTGTGACCTCACTAAAGCACCTGAATCCAAATGATAAATTTAAAAAAAAAAGTGAACATATCAGAAATGATTCACTAAAAAAGCATAAAAGACTGGGGGTGTGGCTCAAGTGATTGAGTACCTGCCTAGCAAATACAAGGTCCTGACTTCAATCTCAGAACTATAAAAATAATTATGCATGGTATTTATTATAGGATATATCATTTATAAAGCAGAGGAAAGAGAAAAAGAAGATAGCAGAACCACTCACTGGTGAGTGAACTTTCTGCTTGTACCTGATACATGTCACTTTAGGCATACATTCTACAAGCAAAATCAATCTTAGCCACGCTTAATCTTAGTTCTTCCTAAGAAAGGCAAATAATGAGGAACAATAATGAAACTAGCACAGGGATCACTTTCAAATAAAGATCAGTTGAAATTATAATATGAATATTATGAGGAAAGAGAAGTAGTTCTGTAAAATTCAATACACACCATGAAGATCTATTTTACTTGTAAATTGATCAATCATAGAAGAAAACCCACTGACAATCAAACATCCATGACTTAGATATGTTAGATATGATGAATATGCAATCCACATAAGAACAATAACTTCTATAGGAAACATCTTTTACTCAGTGGATAAGAACTCCAATACATTCTTTTTTTACCAAGAGAGTTCAAGAAATTCTAAGGGTACAACTGAGATGAAAAGAAGAGCCATGGTTTAATCCCTGCTTTGCACTAGGAATCTTGCTTGTAGCCTGGATTTTCCCCTATCTCCTGTGTTCTCTAATCCCCTTTATGTGAGGATATAAATAATCCACCTCCCACTGCACATAAATCATCTGTGTTGCAGTTTCTGAAATTTCATGGAATCTGATCCTTACTGACAGCTTAAGCCTGCTTTCAACCCAAGAAGACAGAATAACGATTCCATTACTCCATGTGCTTCTTGGTCATAACATTTCTTCATTTCTTTATGCAGCACTTTCTGAGTCCTTATATATGGCTTCATTGAAGTACCTTGTTTTTCTCTGTAACCATGTTTCACACTGTAATTTTCAATGGCTCAGCCTTTTTGGGGACTTTGGTCAGCAAACCCATAGCAAATGGATTTGAATCTTGAGAAATGCAAGGCTGACACCTCCTGGAAATCCTGTAACCACTACACTCACTAAGATAGTTTCCTGGTCTAAATAAATCAAGGGCTAGATACTTGCTGGAGTCATGGGAGTGGGTGGGGAATCTTAGAAACCTCATTCCAGAAGAAAAGTCCCTGGGTAGAATTCAGAAGTCAAATGAAAAAAAAAAAAGATCTTACTCTTTAATTTATATTATTGCTATTGAGTTCTTCAATTGTGAATATAGACAATTTCCCATAGTAGTGATGTTGGTGGTGTTGTCAGCAAGAGAAATTACAGATTTTTTAAGGCACATTATAGTTATAAAGATACTGCAAAGTATTATTGACACTTGCCATTGCTCCACATTCTGATAGACCAGCCATTGATTAATAAATAAGCACTTTTATTCAGTATTTTTTACATTTACTGCTGTAGTTATTTTATTCTTAATAAATAAATCAATTAATTAATTTTCAATTAACTAATCAATTGAGTTCTTTTAGAGTTTGATGTGTATTATTTTACAAGTAAGTTATTTCAGGAAGGTGTTTATAGTTTTCAACAAGACAGTAAAAGGTTCATAGTACAAAGATTAAGAATGCATAGGGCTGGGAAGGTGGCTCCGTGGTAGCGTGCTTGCCTTGCATACGTGAGGCCCTGTGTTTAATTCCTCAGCACCACAGAAGCAGAAAAAGCTGGAAGTGGCACTGTGGTTCAAATGGTAGAGCACTAGTCTTGAGCTGAAGAACTAAGGGACAGCACCCAGACCAAGTTCAGGCCCCATGACCAACAACAAAAACAACAAAGAATGCCTATAATGTGTTCAAGAAGGGATAGAAGAAGACAAGAATATATAAAACTACCCTCTTCTGCTAAACTCTTCATTTTTAGTTCTTTTTTTTTGGGGGGGGGCCTGAACTCTGGGCCTGGACGCTGTTCCTCAGCTCTTCAGCTCAAGGCTAGTGCTCTACCACTTGAGCTATAGCGCCACTTCCGGCTTTTTTCTTTTTGCTTATGTGGTGCTGGGGAATCAAACCCAGGGCCTCAGGCATGCAAGGCAAGCGCTCTACCACTGAGGCACCTTCCCAACCCCTTCATTTTTAGTTCTTGAGTTTAGAATTAAGTACAAGGAAGTCAGAGTTTTATATTATTAAATTTATTTTTATTATCTTTAAACAATTGGACAAAGTGGTTTTCAATTCAACATGTTACTTTATAAGACTATCAGAGTTATTTTAATAAAAAGAATGCTTTGATTCATATTAATCATAATTATACAAAGCTTGTCTTTTCCTATTCTTCTCCTGAAACTGGACCTGAAGGAAGTGGAAGACTCTGTTCTCTTCTCTTCCTTCCACTGCATTTCACTCATACAACATGTATACAGATCATGAAAAGTATTTTCTGACCTATGAAATTTGGTTTTAATCTTTATATAAGGTATCAGTTTTGGACTCTTGATTGCAATTTAAAAGAGAGTAAAAAGAGGAAACTATGATAGACTTCTAAATTCATGAACACACTCCAGAATGTTGGATTGTTAGAACACTCTGCCTGAGCTTGTGAGCAAGCAATCCAGCTACTGCTGGTGTGTGGTTATTTATTTTAACAGAAAGTACCGGACTATTGGTTCCAAGCATGTGGTATGTACTTCAAAGCACAAGATCATCCAGTGAGAAGCAGAAAGAAAATATTATAAATTTATGTTTATGTTTCTAAGTTTATGTTTATCTAATATAAGTTTATGTTTATCTAAAAGTCAAAAGCAGCTACCTCATTCTGTCTACATGTTGGAAGGCCAGGTTCATGTGAACATCATATAGCATCCTGCGGGGGTGAAAGTTCACAAAGGAGTGGGGTTAGCAATCATCTCTTATCTTTATCTGCTTTAGAGTTGCTGAGGCATTTGCAATTTTTACCTCCTGGGTTGTGTGTTTGTTTTCATTATACTGGAGATTGGAACCTAGGGCCTCAAATATGCTTAGATAAGTGCTCTACCACCTGAGTCACACCTCCAACACAATTTTTCAATTTTTGTGTGACTAGTAAGTGGTTTCAAAAATGACATCGTCTAGTTTTAATTAGACTAACCTTCACAAAATAGAGTTCCACAAGGTGCTGTGGGTTGAAGATAATAGCTGCCATAATACAATCTCATGAACATTCAAAAATGCATGGCAGAGAACTTCAAAAATAATACAAGAAAAAACACCTGACAATTCAATCATAGCTGTTAATAAAATAAGCCCCCTAAATTGCAATTCTTATTGCAGACTTTTAAATAGATTTGTGACCATTGGTATTAATGGTGATCTTGCCTGGGGTATACATTGTGCCTAGAAAAAATAGGCAATAATAGGTATATAACTATTACATATAATATATTTTTATTAACAAATTATATAAAACTAACATATTTGTATTTAACATTTATTTACTAATAAATGGATATTAGTATTGCACATGTCTAAGAATAAAATTATTGATCTAATAGGTAGAAGGAAGTCTCTGTTGTGAGTGCAGAATCATTAGCAGAGGAAGTACGGGGGGTGGGGGCCAAAGTAAGTTTTAGGAGCCAAGGCACACATAACAATAATGTGGAAAATGAAAACACAGTGTTAGTTGAAATGGACCTTGGGGTATTGTGAATGAATATACTTCCCTATCTCTGCTTGTCTCCATAGACATTGTGCATCTCATGTGGACAAGAACTACAACTGATAACTCTATACACCAAAGTTCCAGTCCCCTCAGGGCAGTCTAGAAACACTAAAAAAAAAATGACTGCTGGATTAAAAAGTTCAAAGAAACAAAGAGCCAATAGAAATTTAACCTCTGACTTATTAAATTTTGCTATAGCGTATTTTCTCTTTTTCTCATATCATTCCCTAAGGATGAGCAATGATTCCTAATAAGAAAAAAAAGTCCAAAGAAGTTCATAAAATATTAAATGACAGCATCAAGAACCTGAGTTGACAGAAGGCATTAACGTCAGGACAAAGAAGTCCTTCCTTCACCTCTCTGTGCTTCATCACAATACACAGAAGCAAATACAATTTTGTACTCTATTTATATTTCTATTTGGACTCTATATTTCTCTTTGGACTCTGTATTTCTGTTTATATTTCTGCTGGAGAGCTTTTGGAAGACAAACATGGAGTCTCACGCATCCTTCCTTCCCAGATGCTAAAACAATGCCAGACAGGAAAGAAGCAAGAAGCCCAGGAGCCCCTCTGTAGCACCAGGTATTTGATACGTGTTTATTGCAGTAGTCTTAGGAAGGTTAAATTACACTCCCAAGCTCTCACAGTTAGTGAGGCTCCCAGGATTGAAGTCTAGGCTTGATTTCAAACCCAGGACTTCTTCCATGAGCCCAGATTACATCAATTCATGTGAAATAGATATTTGATTAGTTAACCTAGCCTCTTTATAATTCTCTGAACCCTGACAAGATAGCACTTACTACCTAAGGTTCTTTTTCAAGAGCCTCAGTTGTTAATTTCCTTTTATTGAACCAAATTCCCTGTTTCCACTTATATTCCTTTTTCTATTCTGGAGGCACATAAGATAATTAATCCCTCTGCCAAAAATCAGCCCTTAGCTTATGAACACAATCACTGCCTGACTACACTTCACTAAGTAGTTCTTTATCCAGGCTGTTAAGATCAAACAGCTTACAGGATATAGAAAGCCTGA
This sequence comes from Dipodomys ordii, assembly GCF_000151885.1. Lineage (NCBI taxonomy): Eukaryota > Metazoa > Chordata > Mammalia > Rodentia > Heteromyidae > Dipodomys > Dipodomys ordii. Next base: position 11,919,717 of record NW_012267257.1, on the reverse strand, counting down.
TTTTAATCGTAAACGGTGGATCTTTTGCTGTGAAGCGTGTCCTTTGTAGAGCCACAGGAGACCTGGGCTGTATCCAAATGGGATACCTTTGTACAATTCTTTTATGCATCACAACATGGCAGTGCAGTCCCCTGGGCATTACTTACTTCCTTGTGTGTGTTCACTTGTGAACAGGTCACAGGCCCAAAAGAGGTTGATGAGTTCTAAGATGAGCTTTATGTAAAGCACTTCTATCAGCTTTCACAGAGCAGTTAGGAATCACCTGCATCAGAATCATTGGAATTAAAAGTTAAAATGCAATTTCTAAATCAGATTCCCAGGGTAAAACCCAGAATCCTTATTATTTACTTATTTATTGATTTATGATGTACAGATGTACAGCTATGTAAGTAAAGTAATGAGTATGTTTCTTTTTTAGCAGTGTTACACTCACCCTCGTTTTCTCTTGTTTTCTTTCTCTGATGACTCCACTATCCCCAAGTTGCAAAGTTCATTTCCAACATAGTGTCTAGTGAGTGTCACTGTTGCATTGGTTCACCCTTTGTCCTGTTTCTGTGATTCCCCTCCCTTTACCAAAGATATAACTTATATTCAAGACAAAGGGTACCAAAATCAGGAACAGTGACCATGGGGAATGAACCAGAGGAAAAAGAAATGAAAGACAAAACAAAACAAAACAAAACTGAAAGCCGTACACTGAAAAAAGAAAAACAAAACAATCACAAAAAAACCCTTGTTTCCATATTACAGAGATCATTTCAATTGGCATTATTTTTGTGGTCATATGTACATAGCTATTGAGCTATGTACATATGTTCACAGCTATTGAGCTGTGAACCTCTGCTAGGACTATTCTAGGCATATACTCATCATTCCAAATGAGAGAAACCAAGCAGCCTATATGTTTCTTTGGGTCTGGCTTACTTCACTTCATATGATTTTTTTTCCAAGTTTTTCAATTCCTTACAAATGAAACAATGTCATTCTTTCTGATGGAAGCATAACATTTCATTGTGTATATATACCACATTTTCTTAATCCATTCATCTACTGAGCAGCACTGGGGTTGATTCCATATCTTTGCTATGGTGAATAATGCTGTAATGCTGGTAGCTTTAGCGTGGCCTTGTTTGTGATAATTTGGATAAATGCCCAGGAGTGGGATTGCTGGGTCATAGAAGAACTGTGTATCCAGAAATAAACAGAACAGCAATAAAGAGGAGGGCAAAAAAAGAGGATAAAAATATAATAATAAAAAAATAAGCCAGGCGTCTGTGGCTCATGCCTGTAATCCTAACTGCTCAGGAGACAGAGATCTGAGGATTGTGGTTCAAAGCCAGCCCGGGCAGGAAACTGCGTGATACTCTGATCTCCAATAAACCACTCAGAAAACGAAGTGGTACTGTGACTCAAGTGGTAGAGAGCTCGCCTTGAGCTGAAGAGCTGAAGGATGGTGCCCAGGCCTGGAGTTCAAGCCCCATGACCGACAAAAAAAATAAATAAAAAGTAAATAAAGGAAAATAAAAAAAATAGAAAAAATTCTTCAATTTATTTGGAGGATCTATTAACATAGGATCTCTCCTACATCCACTATCCAGCTTCTTGATGGAGCCTTCAATTTCCTTGTGGTGGTCAGTTTTCCTTGTAGCTTAGTTGGTTTCTAAAATCAGTTTGTTTGAGCTGGCAGAAAAAAAAAATTCTGCTTTACAAACTTGGAGTCTTTATGTCCCGCCTCCCAAACTAATTTAGTGAGAGAGGGGATCTGCTTTGTGTGAAATGCAGGAAAGAAGTGGCTGGTTTCTGCAGGTTGGAGTCTGTACAAGTGAGCTTGAGTGTGAATGGGATTGCCTACATATCTGGAATCAGTGGCTTTTTCCAGAGGGGTAGCTCCTCAGACTCTCTTTTGGCCCAGCCTAGAGCCATCTGTGGCTTTTACAGCCTATGCAGCCTGCAAAGCTGCAGGTTTAGCTGCCATAGGATTGGAATGCCTTTGTTTGCCATAGAGAAGTGTGGCTGCTTCTCACTTTGACCTTCCCGGGAAGGAGCTTCCCCCTCCTGGGTGGGGCAACCTTTCCTTAGGTGGAACTGTCTCTCACTGGACAGATTCCTTTGCCCTGTTGAAAAATGGTGTCTCAGTCACTGCCTCTCAGGCCCATGTTACCTGCTAGCTGCTTTGGCTAGCTCTATGCCAGTATCAAAGGTGGCATTCTTCTTGGATGTTGGGGGGGCTTTTTAAAAGTTGTTCTCTGGGTGTGAGTGAGGATGGCTTTGGTGAGGCATTTTGTGAGGTTTTCCTTTTCCCTTGGAGCTTCAGACTGTCTGAGATGTGACAAGTTTTCCCTGCATCTGACTGTGGCCAGCAGGCTTTGGTCTTCCACTGTTAGTCATCAAGTCACATTGGAAGTAAGTAAAAAGCTGTCCACACTCTCCGGTACTCTCTGGTACCTTTGTCCTGACTGTCTGTGGCTGCCGCTGCAGACACTAACATTGGCCTATGTTCAGATCTGTCTTCTTAAGCAAGCTGCCAATAATATTTCTCTCTGGCAAAAGTCTCTGTACAATTACGGCTCACTTGGTGTGAGTTTCTAGGTGCAGACTATTTGGTAAAATTCTAAAACTCTGGTTTTTCAGAGACAGCTGTGTAAATCTGTGTGACCCTCCGCCATCTTCCTCTATAATCCAGGAACCCTTACTTTTCAACAAATCCTCTCTCATTCGTAATTCTGCTTACAAACTTGGGCTGTCAGCTTTTACATGAAAGCAGACCATGTCCAGAAGGCACAGCAGTTGCCTTTTAGTAAATCCCCCTGTGGATGGTGACTGGAGTTGGTCCACATGAAATGAATAAAAATTCCTTCTTAAAGAAGTAGAACTGTTGTTATTTGTGTAGTAGTAGACTATGTAAAAGATAGGCTAAGGGAGCTTGACATCAATCACATAAGAAACCACGATGAAAACATGGAATCTCTTAGCTAGTAGGGTTGACCACCAACATAAGATAGCAATTGTTATACAAGCTCTTTGAAAGATTCTGAAAATTCCTCCACGTGGGCCCCTTCAGAGTCCATTTTTAAAGGAATGTGGTGATGATTTAGGGAAGTGCTTTTGCTTATTTGTTTGCAGCAGTAAGATTTATTTGATTTGGAAGACATATGCATGAGATAGAAGATGGGATTGTTGCATCAGCCTGGCCTAACTGGAGTTGTTTTAACAAGGGACGGAATCTCAGGCTCAGTCTCTTCTCTGGAGTTTGTACTATGGCTATTGAGTTGGTTGCATCTCAGATGGATTTCTAAAATAGGACAACCAGAAGAAAGTATATTTTTAAAAAATTGAAAAAACCCAGAAATCTTTCTTGGCTCAGGTAATACTGAGTTTCTGTCAGAAAACATATCTGAGACTCAAAAGTAATGAAAAGTAACACCATTTGTACTAATATGTTCATTTGTTTGTTTTATTAAGAAATTAAAGGCTATTTCAGCCTTAGTACTACTTAAAATCCTCTCCTATTAATCTTTCTGTTTCCCATCTCTTAGCTTTCAAGGCCTCTTTTCTTCAAATCTTGTTACTCAATTCTGTCTCCAGAGAGTTTCTGTACTTAGTGAGGTTGAAGGTTTGAATGCATTAGAAGAAAGCAGACGATAAAAGTCTTTGTGAAAAATCGTGGCTTAAATCCTTGGAACTTCTGCTCCGAGAACAGTTCTGAGATCAATCCAGGCCATTTTCTGCTTCTCTATAGTACAGCCTCATTTTTAGTGAGGTCATTTCTGTCATTCTCTTTTCTTCTTAATCTTTGTGTTTTGCACCTAGCTACAATATGTACAAGTCACTAGAGAGTCCACCTAGAAGGTGAAAGTCACGAGTAGAACAGATGATAAGTAAATATTTTATTCCTCAACTGATTGAGTAAAACTAGAACACCTTTATCTAGTGAAGTGTAGGTCGAAAGAGCAGATGGAGTATGAGATGGTTAGTAGATACTTGTGACCAGGCTCATTTATAAAAGAGATAAAAGAGCCTTCACTCACCAGACACTAGTGGCTCATGCCTGTAATCCTAGCTACTCCATCGGCTGAGATCTAAGGATCGCCATTGAAAGCCAACCCAGACAGAAAAATCCATGAGACTCTTAACTCCAATTAAACACCAAAAAGCCACAAGGGGAGCTGTGGCTCAAGTGACCAATTGCTAGACTTGAGCAAAAAAACTCAGGATCAGTGCCAAGGACCAAAGTTCAAGTCCTAGGACTAGTACACACACACACACACACACACACACACACACACACTCACTCACACACCAAAACAGAGCCTGGACTCTAAGTCAGCCTAAAATATTTGAATGATATTTTCCTATGAATATTATTGACACCTTGGAGAAAGATATTAAAGGGTAGAAGATAAGAAAAATTATTGAATGATGGATTAGGTTTATCAAACTTTGATTTCTTCTTTTTTTTCCAAGCCTGGGGCTTGAACTCAGGGCCTGGAAGTTGTCCCTGAGCCTCTTTGTGATCAGGGCTAATGCTCTACCTCTTGAACCATAGTGGCACTTCCAGCTTTTTCTAAGTAGTTTACTGGAGATAAGAGTCTCAAGGATTTTCCTACCCTGGCTGAATTTGCGTGATCCTCAGATCTCAGCCTTCTGAGTAGTTAAGATTACAGGTGTGAGCCACCAGCACCTGGCTCCAACTTTCATTTCTTTTTTTTTTTTAATTGTGAAAATATAGTACAGAGGAGTTACAATTACATGGGCAAGGTAATGAGTACATTTATCAAGCATTGTTGCCTCCTCCTTTGTTTTCCCTTACCACCCCTTCTCATCACGCCCCCTACTCCCGCCATACACCAAAGTTGTTAAGTTCCTTTTTTGATATAACTTCTTGTACATCTCATTGTTGTAATGGGTCCACCTATATCTCTATTTAAACCATTTGTTTTTCTCTTCCCTTCCACAAATTATACCAACATCAAATACAGTGAAAACAGGGGTTATATCATGGGGGAGGACATACAAAGCAACAAAGAAATTATCTTATAAATATGTTAGAAACAATAGCAAGAAAGAAAAAACATTTGAGTCCTTATACTGGGGTTGATTTCACCTAACATTAACTTATCTGACCATTTCTACTTGTCTCAGACATTTACTAGTTATTGCAAATAAGAGAAACCATGGGACCTATGTTTCTTTGGGAGGGGCTTACTTCACTTAATATAATTTTTTCCAAGTCTTTCCAGTTCCTAACAAATGGGGCAATGTCATTCTTTCTGATGGAGGCATAGAATCCCATTGTGTATACATACCACAGTTTCTTGAGCCATTCATCTACTGAGGAGCATCTGGGTTGGTTCCATATCTTAGCTATGGTAAATAATGCTGCAATAAACATAGTTGTGCTGGTAGCTTTAGTTTGGTCTTCTTTGTGATCATTTGGATAAATGCCCAAAAGTGGGATTGCTGGGTCATAGGGGAGCTTTATGTGGAATCTTTTGAGGACCCTACATACTACTTTCCAAAGTGATTGAACAAGTTTACACTCCCACCAACAATGCAGTAGGGTTCCCTTTTGTCCACATCCCCTCCAGCATCTGTTGTTATGAGTTCTTGATTATAGCCATTCTAACTGGGGTGAGGTGGTATCTCAATGTTGTTTTGATTTGCATTTCTTTTATGGCTAGGGAGTTGAACATTTCTTCATGTGTTTATTGGTCATCTTTCTTTCCTCTTTAGAGAAGTTTCTCTTTAAGTCATTAGCCCACTTATTTATTGGGCAGTTGTTACTCTGAGGATTTGTTGTTGGGGGATTTAATTTTTTTGAGTTCTAAGTGTATTTTAGATATGAGAACCTTGTCCATTGTACGACTAGTGAAGATCTTCCAATCCGTGGGCTTTCTATTTATCTTACTTGCTATGTCTTTTGCCATGCAGAAGCTCTGCAATTTCATGCAATCCCATTTGTCCAACCTTTCTTTGATTTGTTGTGTTTCTGGGTCTCAAGAAAATTTCAGCCTGTGCCAAAGAGACCTAGGGTTTCTCCCACTCCATCCTGTAATGTTTTCACAGTGTCTGCTTTGATTCCTAGGTCTTTGATCCATTTGGAGTTGATTCTGGTGCCAGGTGATATATAAGGATCTAGCTTTAGTTTTCTACAAGTAGATAATAAATTTTGCCAGCACCATTTACTGAAGAGGCTGTCTTTCTTCCATTCTATTTTTTTAGCTCCCTTATCAAAGATTGGATGGCTATAGGTCTGTAGGTTCAATTCTGGGTTTTCAATTCTATTCCATTGGTCCTGAGGTCTGTTCTTGTGCCAGTACCAAACTGTTTTGATTACTATGGCTTTGTAGTAGAGTTTGAAATTTGGTATTGATATTCCTCCAGCACTGTTGTTTCTGTTAAGGATCGTTTTTGCTATTTGGGTCTTTTATTGTTCCATATGAATTTTTGGATTGCCTCTTCTATTTCCTTGAAGAATAAGGTTGGAATATTGATAGGTATCGCATTGAATTTGTAGATAGCCTTAGGAAGTATTGCCATTTTCACAATGTTGACCCTTCCAATCCAGGAGCATGGGAGGTTTTTCCACTTTCTAAGTTCTGTTTTGATTTCCTTTTTCAAGTTTTTAAAGTTTTCATCATAGAGGTCCTTCACTTCTTTGGTTAAGTTAATTCTTTTAATTTTTGTGGGGCTATTATGAATGGAGTTGCTTACCTGATTTCAGCCACACTTTTCTCATTGTTGGATATAGAAAAGCCATGGATTTTTGAGGGTTAATTTTATACCCTGCTACTTTGCCAAAGTTTTGAATCAGCTTGAATAATTTGGGAGTGGAGTCTGTGGAATTCTTGAAATACAAGATCATGTCATCTGCAAAGAGGGAAAGTTTTACTTCTTCTTTCCCTATTTGGATCCCCTTTATGTTTGCATCTTCTCTTATTGCTGTAACTAGGCATTCTAATACTAGATTGTTTGGGGTTTTTTTAACTGTATTTTTTTGTCTTTTCTTTTTTGGTACTGGGGATCGAACCCAGGACGTTGCGCTTGCTAGGCAAGCGCTTTGCCACTGAGCTACATCCCAGCCCTCTAATACTAGATTGAAGAGAAGTAGAGAGAATGGACATCCTTGTCTCATTCCTGAGTTAAGAGGAAATGGCTTTAGTTTTTCACCATTAAGTATAATGCTGGCTGTAGGTTTGTCATATACAGCCTTTATTATATTGAGGAAGGTTCCATGGATTCCTAATTTTTCCCAAACCTTCATCATAAAGGGGTGTTGGATCTTGTCAAATGCTTTTTCTGCATCTATTAAGATAACCATGTGGTTCTTATCCTTGCTCTTGTTGATGTGATGAATTATGTTAATTGATTTGCAGATATTGAACCAGCTCTGCATACCTGAAATGAACCCTGTTTGATGGTGGTATATGATTTTTTGGATGAATTGTTGAAGTCGATTGGCCAAATTTTGTTGAGAAGGTTTGCATCAATGTTCATCAAAGAAATGTTCTATAGTACTCTTTCTTTGATGAGTCCCTGCCTGGTATGGGGATGAGGGTTATGATGGCTTCATAGAATGAGTTCAGTAGTGAACTTTCTCTTTCAATTTCATTGAAGAGTTGGAGGAGTCTTGGTGTGAGCTCTGCTTTGAAGGCCTTGTAGAATTCCACTGTAAATCCATCTGGTCCTGGGCTTTTCTTAGATGGGAAGTCTCTTATTGTTGTTTCTATTTCAATGCTTGATATGGGCCCGCTACGATGGTTTAACTCATCTTGGTTTAGTTTTGGCATGTCAATATTTGCTAGGAAAAGGTCCATTTCTGCCAAATTCTCAAAAAGGTTCGAGAAGTATTCCCTTATAATGTTCTGAATCTTGGTTGTTACTGTGGTGATGTTTCCATTCTCATCTCTGAGTTTATTTTATTTGTTTGTGTTCTCTTCTTTTTCTGATAAAATTTGCTAAGGGTCTGTCAATTTTATTAATTTTTTGAAGAGCCAACTCTTTGTTTTGTTCTATGTTTTTTTTGGATTCTAAGTCATTTAATTCTGATTTAGTTTTAATTATTTCTTTCTGTCTACTGGATTGGGGTTTATCTTGATGCTCTTTTTCAAGGAGGTTCAGATGTCTCAAATTGTTGGTTTCCGATCTCTCCAATTTGTTGGTGTAGGAACTCAGAGCTATAAACTTGCCTCTGAGTACTGCCTTTGCTGTGTCCCAGAGGAGCTGGTAAGTTGTGTGTTCATTTTTGTTGAATATCATGAACATATGAATTTCCTTTCTAATCTTTTCCATGATCTACTAGTGCTTCAACAGTGTGTTGTTCAGCCTCCATGTGTTACAGGAATTTCTTTGGTGGCTTTTGGTGTTCTAATTTTAATCCCTTGTGGTCTGAGAAAATGCAAGGTATAACTTCAATGTTTCTGAATTTGGACAAGTTTGCTTTTTGACCCAAAATGTGGCCTATTTTGGAAAATGTTCCATGTGCTGCTAAGAAAAATGTGTATTCTGATGCTGCTGGGTGAAATATTCGGTAGATGTCTGTTAAATCTAGTTGATCTATGCAGTTGTTTAGATCTGCAGTTTCTCTGTTGAGTTTTTGCCGAGTTGATCTATCTAGTGGGAAGAGTGGTGTGTTAAAGTTCCCAACAATTAATGTCTTTGGATCCATGTGAAATTTGAGGGATAGTAGTGTTTCTTGGATAAATTTGGGTGCTCCGTTGTTTGGCGAAAAGATATTTAGAATTGTAATATCCTCCTGAAGGAGAGATCCCTTAATTAGTATATAGTGACCTTCTTTATCTCTTCTCACTAATTTTAATTTGACGTCTATTTTATATGATATTAAGATTGCAACTCCTGCCTGTTTATGGGGCCGTTTGCTTGGCAGATTTTGTTCCAGCCTTTCACTTTTAACATGTGTTTGTTTCTATGGGCAAGATGTGACTCCTGAAGGATATTACTTTTTAATCCAAGTAGACAGTCTATGTTGCTCAATTGGAGAGTTAAGTCCGTTAATGTTGAGAGTTAGGACTGAGAGGTGTTTGGTAGTCCCTGCCATGTTATCCACCTTCTTGGGGGCTGCAACAACTGGGTTCTTCCTATGGTTCTTGGATTCTTAGTTTGGGTGAGGTTTCTTGGCTTTTATTGTGGTCTTGTTGGTTTTCTATGTGTAGGACATCTTTAAGTATCTTTTGTAGCGCTGATTTGGGAGAGATATATTGTTTCAGTTTTTCTTTGTTATGGAAGGTTTTTATTTGACCTATGTTTATGAAGGAGAGTTTATCTGGGTACAGTATTCTTGGTTGATAGTTGTTTGTCTTTAGGGCATGGCATACATCATTCCAGGCTCTTCTTGCTTTGATTGTCTCTGCTGAGAAATCTGAGGTGATTCTAATTGGTCTCCCTTTATATGTGATTGATCTTTTCTCCTTGACAGCTTTAAGGATCTTTTCCTTGATCTGAATTGATCCTGTGCAGATTATAATGTGAGGAGGGGGCCGGGGGGCGGGGGGTGGGGGGGGGGGGGGAATGTCATGTTCTGGTCTGGTCTATTTGGGGTTCTAAAAGCTTCTTGTATCTGAATAGGCCTATCTTTTCCCATGTTTGGGAAGTTCTCTGTAGGATCCTGTTAAACAAATTTTCTAGACCATTAACTTCTGTCTCTAGGTGCTCCTCTACCTCTTCTGATGGTGTCTTCCAAATGTTGAATAGAGTCTATCATATTTCTTGGATTTGTCTTGGATGGTTGTATGTTCTTTCTCTATAATATCTAGGTTGTCTTCAATCCCTGAGATGTGATCTTCTCCATGGTCTAACCTACTGTCAAGACTTTCTACTTTGTTTTTTATTTCTTTTCCTTTTAATTGGTTGGCTTTGATGTCTTCAAATTCTTTGTTGGAGCTTTGTTTTAGATCTTGTATGAACTTCTTTACTTCCTTAATTTGGTGTTCAGTGTTTATTCTCAAATCAGTTAGTTGATTGATTATGGTTTCCTTGGATTCCCATTCCTTCTGTCAGGCTCCATTCAGCATTCCCTTTGTGGTCTTCTTGAATTCTTTCAGCTGTCTGTTTATGGATTCCATGGATGCCTCTATTGATCTTTGTCTATTCTCATCCCGCTCTCACAATTCCTGTATGACTTTTTGATTAGCTTCCTCACATTCATGCAATTCCTATGTTTCTCTTTGACTGTTCTCAACCTACTCACTCAATTCCTTTATTTCTCTTTGACTGTTCTCAAACTGCTCATGCAATTTCTGTATTAATCTTTGAGTAGCTTCCTCATGCTCACGAGATTCCTGTGTTAATCTTTGGTTTGCCTCCTCTCACTCCCTATCATGCTCACACTGAGTCTTTTGCAGGTTTTCGATCTTTTCATTCACCATGTTTTCCAATAGCGTTTGCAGAGTTTTGGGGGAACTCTCCTTTGGATTATTCATTAACTGTTTTGTCGCCTGATTTTATGAGTGGGAGTTGAGATAGCCTGACTTGCCATTTTTCTTGTGTTTTTCTGGCTTGTTCTGCCCATTTGGTATGAAAGTACCACCAATTTTGTGGTAGAGCACTATTTTAAGGCAAGCATCAACCAGAATCCTGTAGTTGCACAGTCAAAATGGCTGCAGACACAATCTAGTTCAACAGATACAATCTATTCAACATCAAACAACTATGGGCAAAGAACAGCAAAGAAGAATTTGGCAAACCAAAAATTATTAGGTTTAGGGAGAAATGTGGGGAAAAATAGGATTAGAGGGATGGGGAGAGGTAAAAGGAGAGTGAATTTAACCAAGTCCTACTCTAAGGGAGGAAAGTGAATTGGACAGAATGATAAGAGAGAGATTTAAAAAAGAAAAACTGGAAAAACAACAGTTTAAATTTAAAAAGTGAATAACTTAAAAATTATGGAAGTATAAAGAAATGATAATTAGAGAAGAAAAGGATAGGATGAGAGGAGGGGAGGGATAGAAAGGAAACGAAAAACTAAAAAGTAAAAATTCTTAAAATTAGTTACTTGAAAATTATATAGGTATAAAGAGATAATACTGTTAGTAAAGAAGTTGAGCCTAAGGGGTTGTGAATTGAGTAATAAATTTCTGGATTAAGTATGTATACAATGGGGGATAAGGGCTAATAATCGACCTTGGGTATATATCTGGGGATCAGCAGGACAGCAATTAAGTCTTGCAAAAAAGAAAGAAAATGAAAAGAATTAAAAAAAAAAAGACCAAAAGGTCAAAAGAGATTTTAAAAAAATCACACACACACAGATATACACCTAAAATAAAAATTATGAGAGAAAAAAAGATTAATAGAAAACAATTTTTAAATAAAAAATTTTAAAAAGGTACAAAAAAGAGTTATTTGATTTTTTTTTTGGGGGGGTGGGGGATAGGAAGATCCTGTATCTACCCTGTGTCCTTAACCAGTATCTTGGTGGAGTCCCTGGTCTGCTTGTGGTGTTTGGTTTTCCTGTGGCTTGATTGGTTTCTTAAGTCAGTTTGTTTGAGCAGACAGAAAAATCCTCTGTGTTACCCATGATTTTGTGATCCTCCTCCCAGGCTAGTTTAGTGGGAGACAGATCTGCTTTGAGTATCACAAAAGAGGGAGACGGCTGTTTCCTCTAGTTTGGAGATCCTGTGATGAGGCTGGGTTCTGGGTAGAGTTGAGGCCTTTCAGCAAACAGTAGCTTTTCCCTGAGGGGCTAGCTTCTGAGACACTCACCGAGCCCAGCCTGGAGCCATTGTCAGGGTTTAAATTTACTGAATTTCAATTGAGCTGGGAGCCATTGTCAGGGTTTATATTTACTGAATTTCAATTGATTGTCTAGGCTGCGGTAGGGAGGGGCAGCCTCTGGCTGTGTTTACCCAGTGAAGAAAGCCATTCTTGGGGGGGTGGAGCTTTCTCTGCCTGGGCGGGGTGACTTTCCTCTGGGTGGAGCTGAGCCTGGCTGATCAAGTCAGGTTCCTGTGACCTGCTAAATGACTCTTTTGTTTTCTTCCAAGGCCTGAGTTGGAGCTAGCTGCTCAGCAGGGCCTTTGTCAGTATCAAAGATGGAGATCTCTGATGGTGGGGTGGGGGAGGGGTGGCCTTCCCTCCTCTGCTCCCTGAGAAGGAGTGAGGATGTCAGGATGCTACTTACACCAGAGTCTTGGTTCCTGAGCCGTCTCTGGTTTGCAATCTGTAGGATGAAGATATTTGCTCCTTGTCAGTTCCTGCTGGTATTGAGTAGAATCTGCTCAACCGCTGCATCTGGTGCCATTATCCTGGACTCTCTCTAAAGGTATGGCGGCTACAGCCCTCACTGTTGCCACCGCTGCTGCTGCTGCAGCCGGGACTACCGGCAAGGGCTCAGATCTGTCTCCTTGCCTGGATTTTCCCTCTCTGGCCAAACTCTCTGTACTGTGATGGCACACTTGGTGTGATTCTCTGGCCTAGGACTGTTCACTGGAACACTAAAACTGCTTTCTATGCAAGAGCTTGTTTAGCCTCCAGTTTCTCTTCTGCCATCTTCCTCCGAACCTCCAACTTTCATTTCTTAAGGAGCCATCACTATGAGATTCTGGATGAATTTTCAGCAGGACAAGCCATTCTCTGATCCCAGTACACAGGAAAATCCTGTCTCTTGAATTCAGTTCCCCAGCATCACTGTTCAAAATTGCAGATGGTATCTCAATGCACTGCAATTTCTTCATTCTTGTAGGTGGATTCTGCACTGAAATTCAGATTTATAAAATGACATTAAAAAAATAAGAAGTCCTTCACTTTAGAGGAAGAATTATAGTGCATCACTACAGGATTATTCATGAATCCATTGAAAAATAAAATTCCAGGTGGAAGACTTTGATTTACCTATTACTTTTCCAGAACACATCTCTAAATAAACATTGTGCAATTAAAAAAAATCCACAAGGCCTAAGCAGTTCCAGCAGCTGAGCAGCCCATCTGGGAAACAGCTCCGGAACCCCTTCAGACACACTCACCATGGCAGGGTGAGCCAGCAGCCCCTGAGCCTTTGCCAGCTCATTTGCGGCCAGTATTTTTCACAGATGCTCCCTGGTGAGTAGCAATTTCCGGATATTTTTCAAATGGTTTTCATCCTGCCAGCTGGGCACAGTGAAGGAACTGCAGTTTAGAGAACTTAGCCGGATGGACCAATCACAGACGGCTTGCTGGCCTGATTTGGAATACACTGGATTGTTAGAGCTTTGTTCTAGGGCTGGCACTCTCACCCTTTCCTTTCCTGTTCTGTTGATTTCCATCCTCCCTCCTTCCACTTCCCTAATCCTCTTTACTCCTGTTGTAAAATCAATGTCCTGTCTTCTTATCCTTTCCCAATGCCCTCCACTATTGGAGCTATTAATATGAAGGTCATGTAATTCTTAATCTGGTTTTGTTATTAGCTCCATGGCATTAGTCAAACTTCTTAGTTTTTGTGACCCTCTCTGTTTTGTAAAATGGTGGATCTCTTCTTCAATGTCCGGTAAGGCCAAGTCATCCAATATGAAAATTAGAAAAGTTACACAGAACATTGGAGACTATTAAAATATACAAATTGTAAAATAAAAGCATCTATATTAGAGATAACAGCTGTCAATTTTTTGGTGAATTTCCCTCCAACTTATCTTATCTAGACACTGTCTGTCAGTCTTGTGCTGACTCATACATGCAAACTTCCAATCACCAGACAGATGGAGTAAGCTCAGCTAAAACCCAGTAAGACCTAGTTACTCATATTTGGCATAGCTGACATTTTTAATGGATTCAGTAACCCATTCTGTTTTTACAATGATAGGAAAGGGCTCACATTTTCTATGATAGTCCCTTATCTTCAGAGAAAGATGAATGAAACAATGACAGAAACAATGACAGTGAGTCACTATATGAGTCTTGGGATCTACATGCATCCTATATCCTACCAATACTGCAGCCTATACCAAGTAGGCCAATTCCCTTACAAAGGAAAGGGGGAAAGGACATCTCAATATCCTTAGGTTATATTTCTGAAAATTGTAATTACTTACAATGAGTTACATTAAGTACAACATGAACTCATGCTTCCATCTGTTATATAAGTGTGAAAGAAATACCCTCCTTTATCCCTATAGCAAATAAAGCCACAAACAACCATCTAAGCTCCATGACCTTTATTTTCATTCTCTGATAATTCCCAGTTTTGAGACATTGCTCATTCTGACTATGCCTGGAAGAAATCCTTTCCTTTTCATTTTTTTTAAATTTGCAAATCCAACCTCTTCTAAAAGGACCAACTTCCTTACTGTCTTCTTTCTAATACCTTCCTCAATACCTCTAACCCACACTCCTAGGAAGCCTTCCACAACCATCAGTTGCTCATTTTAATGAGTAATCATTTGCTTTGCATTGTCTCTAATGTCTCTTATGTCTATTTCTAATGTCTCTGTTCATTTGTTAGTGGATCTTCAAGTCTTCAAAAGAAGGAATACATATATATGTATACATATGAATGAAATAATTATGTCTTTTGTAGGGAAATGGATGGATCTGGAGATCATCATATTAAGACAAATAAACCAGGTTCAGGAGGACCAAAGTCTGGATGCTAGATATAAAAATAAATATATACATAAACATATCCAGGATCAGATATGTATCTATATCTCTCTATTTCTATTTCTATCTCTATATCTATAATCATAGGACTGTTTGAGGGCAGGGAGAAAAAAATAAATTTTATGGGGTAAACAATGCTGAGATGCACCACATCTGTGAATGACTATGGCAAAAGGAAACTCACTGACAGTGGTTGAATAATAGGGGAAAGGAGAAAATGGAGGACTGAGATAAGTGAGCATAGGGGACAGGGTCAATCTGAGTGAAGGACAGTATATGTATGCACAAAATACTATGGTAAAACATCTTTGTACAATTAGTGTGCAACTTAACAAGGGTCAATCTAAGTAAAGGACAGTATATGTATATTCAAAATACTATGGTAAAACACCTCTGTACAATTAGCATGAAACTTAACAAAAATGGATGTTGGAAAAATGAAACATCTCCTGTCTGGGATGTGGCCACTGCAGGAGTGGTGAAGGACAGTAAATATGGTGAAAATACTTCTTGTGCACATGTAAAGATGAAATAATGATGTTTGTTGAGATAGGTTTGGGAAGGAATAGGATATAGGGACAATGAGAAGGGAGTATGTCTGATCAAGGTACATTTTGTACACAAATGGACATGTCAAAATGCAACCTTCCCATCCAACTGATTGATACTAATAAAAAGAATCTTAAAGCTACTATCATGCTTAATCATGAAAACCAGAAGTTTTCCTAGTAAGATTAGGAAGAAGATAAGGATGTTCCCTGTCACCAGTCCTTTTCAACAACATGCTACACTACCCAATTCAGTAAAACCAGAAAAGAAAATAAAGATACACCCATTGGAGAAACAAAACTATCTTCTTTTACAAACAGCCTCTCTATGTAGAAAACCTTAAAGAATTATTGAAAATTTTAACAAGTGACAGTAGCTATGCTGCAGGATATAAAGTTGATAGTATGATCCTTTTTATATACTAGTTGTTAACAAATAGAATTTGAATTAAAAACATAATCACACTTTAGCATACCCCTAAAAATTGTAATAGTTAGGTATAACTTTAAGAAATTATCTTGAAGATTTATATGTGAAAAACTACAAAATTCTAGTGAAAAGTTTATAAAGAACAAAGTAAGTACAAGATACCCTATGTTCAAGAATTGGAACAAAATACTACCAATATGTCAAATCTTCCCAATTTGATCTACATATTCAAGGCAATTGTTATCAATATGACATAAAGTTACTTTCTGGAAAATGAAAATGAATTCTTAATTTTATTCAAAAGACTCAGAAGCACTAACATTGAAGGAGAACAAAGTCAGAAAACTAACACTATGCATACTGGATGGTGCTAAATAATGTCTATTTAGTTTATTTAGTAAAATAAATTGAATGGTAATAGACAAATGCCTATTTCTTAAAATCTAGAATAAGTTTTTTAAAATTATGTTATCTTTCAGTGATTATACAAAGGAATTACCACTCAACAAACCAGTTTATAAGAGCAGTGCACCTTGGTCAGTGTCACGCCTCTCCTCATTCTTCCCCATCCCTTCAAATCCAACACTTCACCTCAAGTTTCTTAATTTCATAGGATGTGCATGGAATATTATGACTACATTCTCCTCTCCCTTCTTCTCTTCATTTGTTGACCCCGGCTTGATCCCCAACATCTTTCAAGTACCAGTTTCCTGGTATCAATTTTGTTGGATTATGAGTTTGTTTTTTTAAGGAATTACACCATTTGAATTCTCCCCTCCAATTATATCAGGACAAATGAATCAAGAAAATGTGGTATAGATACAAAATGGAATTTTACTCATCCATTAGGAAAAATGGTATGACATTATTTGCAACAAAAAAAAACTGGAAAAGATATGTTAAAGTAAGTCAGGCCAACAGAGGCAATGGATGCATGTTTTCTCTCCTATGTGGAAGTTAGAACTAATTTATAAATGCAGCTGTCTTGAAAGTTAGGAAAAGAAACCATTTAACATGGTCTAGTAGGAATGTTTTATTTCCTTCCTGAAGGTGGCGTTTGCGTACTATAGCCAAGAAATACTTCCTTCATTTGTTAACAAGAGGAAATGTAAGCACAAGGGGGAAAAGTAAGTAGGAAAGGAAGAAATCTTTACCAGACAGTAAAACAACTCATAAAACTGTCATGAGTAATTCCAGAAACTAGGCTGACATGGCAGGCTGCTACAATCACCTGTGCTTTTCCATGGCAGGGGTGAGCTTATAAAGATGAAAATTATAGACTTACCTGTGAACTCAATTAGAGCTGAGAAAATGTTTGCAAAGCTGACTCTCTGGAATTTGTTACAGCCATCAGGAACTTCATAGACGAAGAAAGGCAATAGATCTGGTTGAGATGGTGGGCAGAAATGAGACTTTTCCATCTTCACACAACCTGTCACCAACTAACTAACCACTGTAGCCACCTATTGTTACATTGGAATAGGAGAGAAAAATCTAGTTACACTCACATAAGAATACTCTAAACATATTAAACTCACAGACATAGAAATTCTAACATCAAGAGCATACATAGAACGACCCTATGATATATGATTCTTAGGTATTTATCCAAAAAATTACAAGACATGATATAGTAAAGATGCTTAACTAAGTTCATTGCTGCAGTATTCACCATAGCCTTTTAACGGGCTAATAGATCCAGAAAATTTGAATATGTGTGTGAATATGTGTGTGTAATAATTTACTCATTCAAAGGAAGAATGATTTACAAGGAAGTGAATAAACCTGAAAAAATTACATTAACTGAAATAAATCTGGCTCTGAGAAGCAAAAGATGCATGTTCTCTCTCACATGTAGCAGTTAGATCTAAATTATGAATATATTTGTGAACATATAAAAGGTCATATGTATATATACACAATCACATTAACTAAAGTATGTATGGTATATTCAGGGGAGGATTCCAATGTTGTAACTCCTTTGATTATTAAATTACAGTTTAACCAAATCAATACCAGGTAGCTGAAATGTGTGTTAACAGAAATGGTGGGGGTTGAGGTTAAGGGAAGGTGTCTAATCAATGGAAAAGGAAGACTGAGTGAATGCAGTCATAAGATTCAACGTACATATGTAAAAATTGAACCTGATAACTTGAGGAGATGGGTGGAGTTGGGAGAGGTGGGAAATATGATGAAAGGAGTGATGTTGATCAAGATGCATGTTGAGTTGAAAACCCTTTGTACAACTAATTAAGGATAATTTTTCTAAAAAGAGTGTCAGTGGAAAAACCTACTGATACAAGCAACAGCATGGACAAATCTTAAGAAGCTTGTTCTCAGAAAAAGAAGCCAGACACATGTGTAAACATGCTGTGTATTTATATATAGTATATATGTATATATATACATCAATATATATGAATATACATATATATATATGTATATAACAAATGTTAATAGAAATCATTTGTTAATAGAAATCAGGTGGGCAGATTTCCAAAGCAAGGTTAGGATGGACTACAAAGAGAACAGAGAGAAATTTTAAGTGTGATGATAATTGTCTATGTTTTGGTTGAGAAGTTACACAGATATACATATCCATCAAAACTCAGTCAACTTTACACTTAAAATGTGTACATTTAACTGCATAAAATGTAACACTTCAATCAAGTCAACTTAATAAAAGACACTTCTCAAACGTTTCAAATATACATCTAGGTTTGGAGACAACTGATCTGTTGTTCCTGGGAAATGACTGCATCTTAAGAAACTTGGCCACAGTGGCTTCTTTATTTTGTCATTTTCATCTTCATTGAAAGATCTTTTGAATTTGAGAGTACTTTCAAAACAAGGTTTCTGACTTCTAGATTTTGAATGGGAAAAAGCTAAAGTTGAAAGTCAAATGGCTGAATGACTTTTCCAGAGTCACACAGTAAAATACCAGCAGATGTCAAACAAGAATGCCTAACATCTTTTGTTATTTCTGCCCCCACCCAGAATCATACCACATCCAAAGAATGAAAACCAAGAAGTAGTTAATGGATATTCTTTGTTCTCTTATTTTTCTCTGCCACCACAGGAGACAGATACTTGGTTACTTGAGCCAAACAAACACACTAGAATCAAATTTTAAAAGAATTGATTGATAAATACTGCTGCAATGAACATGAACATGGCGCTGGTGGCTTTATTGTAACCTTATTGTGTTCTATTGGATAAATGCCCAGGACTGAGACTGTTGGGTCATAGTTCATTGTAGCACCATTTACCATAACCAAGATATGGATTAGCCCAGATGCCCTTCATTGAATGAATGGAGAAAATATGATATATATATATATATATATATCACTTTTTCACATATGTACATATATATCACATTTTCTCCATTCATTCTGCTCCTTCATCAGAAAGAATGATATTATATCATTTGTAAAGAATGGAAAGACTTGGAAATAATTATATTAAGTGAAATAAGCCAGACCCAGAGAAACATGATTTCCTTCATTTGTGGTACCTAGTATGTACCTATAAACCTATAAATAAATATATTGGGTGGTATGTAAGTGGTTACAAATGAATAAAATGAAGTATAATAGACTCTATGGAAAGTTCAAATAGTATAATCTTTAAAAAAAACTAGGTCAAACCCCAACAAAATCAACACAAGGAAATGGGTATATCCAAGAGAGAGTGTGGGGCCAAGGGGAGAGGACTAGATGAATAAAGGGGGAAAAGAGGGAGAATACAGTCAAGAATTCATTGTATATGCCACAATTAAGAAAAGCAAGGGAAGGGTGAGTGTGAATGTTAAAGGGAGCAACACTGATCAAGATGCATTATATTCATAAAATGCTTGGTTATATGGCATCTTGCTTGTACAATTACAACATGATGAGGACAACAAAACCCAGCTGTGATCAGGTATTTATCCAATAGAACCCAAACAAGGTTACACTAACACCATCAGCACAGCCATGTTCATTGCAGCACTCTATGAAATCAGCCCAGGTGCCCCTCAATGGATGAATGGATCAAGAAAACAGGACATATATACACAATGGAATTCTACTCATCAATTAAGAAGAATGACATTGTACCATTCATAAGGAAATGGAATGATTATATTAAGTGAAATAAGCCAGACCCAGAGAAACAAAGATTGCATGATTTCCTTTATTTGTGGTAGAGCTGATGTACCTGTAAATCTATAAATAAAAACATTGAGTGGGGGGCTGGGAAGGTGGCAGAGCGCTTGCCTTGCATGCATGAGGCCCTGGGTTCGATTCCTCAGCACCACATAAGCAAAAAAGAAAAAAAGCCGGAAGTGGCACTATGGCTCAAGTGGTAGAGCGCTAGCCTTGAGCTGAAGAGCTGAGGGACAGCGCCCAGGCCCAGAGTTCAGGCCCCATTACCGGACCCAAAAAAAAAAAAATTGAATGTATGAAGTATGTTTACAAATGAATTAACTGAGGTATAATACGCTATGGACAGCTATAATCTTTTAGAAAGACTACATCAAAGCCCAATAAACTAAACACCAGGAAATAGGTACATCCAAGAGAGGAGTGAGACCAAGGAGAGAGAGGTAGATGAATGAAGGGGGAAAGGAGATAGAGAATGCTGTCAAGAACTCTAAAAGATTTTATTAAGAAAAGACTTCATTAAGAAAAGGGAAGGGTTGAAGAGGGTGAGAACATTGAAGTGGGTGATCAAGAAGCATTGTATTCATGAACTGCTTTGTACATCTCCTTTTAAAGGCAATTAAAGATAATAAAAATAAAAAAAGAATTGATTGAAAGATATACATATGTGGAAATGGAACTGGGTTAATTGAGGGGATTAGGGACATTGAGAGAGATGGGGAGAATGATGAAAGGGGGAACATTGATCAAGATGCCTGACATATTGAATTGAAATCCTTTAGTAAAACCACTTAAGGAGAATAAAAATTAATTAATTAATTAAAAGACTTTTCAGGTTTGCTCACTTGTTCATCTAATTCATACATAACCACTCTTTTGTACTATTTGTCCAGAGTTTTAGACCCAAAAGAGAGTTATAAAGAAGATATAACTGCCCTCAAAGAATTTACATTCTGGTCAATAATCAGGCAATGAGAAATAGAAGCACAAAACAATTTTAGAGTGTGAAAATGGCTTGAAGGAAACTGACAGAGGGTGATTGAGAGCATAATTGATGCAGCAGTCTTATTCAGTGGGGCTCATCAGACTGCACAGAGGCAGTGATACTAAGGAGCATGGAAGGAAGCTAGAGTAGTGAGACTAAGGAAAGAGCTCCACATTTTCAGAGTTGCTCTCCTGGAAAGGGAGTCCATTCATACCCTCTTTGTCATTTTTAGGTTACATATTGAATTTTTTTCCAGTTAACAGAGCAATTTAAGTATACAAGACATCTTGAAATGTGTCATCCCTTCAATATCTTCATCCTCCCTTGGCCCACCCCTTCCCTTATTTTTCTCAATTCTGTAGTATATACAATGAATATTTGCTTGCATTTTCCCCACTTACCCCTTCATTCTTCTACCCCACCTCTTAGTCCCACCCTCCCTTCTTACAAGTACCCATTTCCAGGTACTTATTTTGTTCAGTTTTTACCTTGTCTTTCTAAATAATTATACTGTTTGAGCTTTCCGTAGAGTCCATTTTCTTCGATTAATTCATTTGTAACCGTGTGCATGCAGCCCAGTGTGTTTACTTAAAGGTATAGGCACAGTCTAGCTACCACAAATGAGGGAAAACAGGCAACCTGTATTTTTCTGGGTCTGGCTTACTTAACTATAATTTTTTCTATGTCATTCCATTTCCTTATGACTGGTACAATATTATTCTTTACCAATAGATTGTAGAATTCCATTGTGTATAAATGCCACATTTTCTTGATCCATTCATCTATTGAAGGGCATCTAGGCTAATTCCATATCTTGGCTATGGTAAATAATGCTGCAAAGAACATGGTTGTGCTGATGGCTTTAGTGCAGTCTTCTTTGTACTCTATTGGACAAATGCCCAAGAGTGGGATTCTCACCCCAGTTAGAATCACCAGTACCAAAAAAACTAATAGTAACAAAGGCTAGGCGAAGATGTGGCCAAAAAGGAGCTTTATTACACTGTTGGTGGGAATCTAAATTTGTTCAACCACTCTGGAAAACAGTATGGAGAGTCCTGAAAAAAATAAACATAGAACTACCCTATGACCCAGAATCCACAGTTTTTTTTTAAAGGTTAGCTGTGCTAATTTTAAAATATTTCAGAGTCATAACCTGGCTAAGTATTGAACACTAATAGGTGCCATATTCATGCTCTGGTAAATTAGGGGCCCTCTTAGCCTTGAAGTCCCCAGTTCCTGCAGGTTGCCTTTATAGGATCACATAAACCATTCAGAAAGCAAATGAAACATACTCCAAGCTCCACCTATGACACAAAAATGTTCCTAAACTTCTTGAATAACAATAGGAATGTTTCCAGTTTAAGCACTAACCATAAATTATCAGGAAGTCCTTCCATGAAAATTCTTCTAGGGAAATTCAACAAAATGACATTTCAATATATCAATGAGAACCCAGAACATAGCCAGGACCTGCTCTCCAAGATGGATATCAGCATGAATGGGAAAAGCAGTGACTCCCCCATGGTCTAGAAATTCTGCCTGGCTTACTTCCCTTCCTTACGGGAATATTATCTTGATTTCCTACAGGAAAAATAAAGTTATATGTGAGAAAGCAGTGACTTTGATTAGAAGGCTTTTAATCAAGGGGCTCTACAAAGAGATCAGTGAGTCTACCTTGGCATCAATGAAAGAGGAAGACATGGATATCTTTTGAACTATTTGGCCCATGACCTTCCTGAAGACTAATTCAAGGAAATGAAGTAGGTGAGCTAAAGAGTCTTTCCTTTCTGTGAATCACCCAATTATTGATTTTACTTGGCTCCACATGGAAGACAAAGTTCAAGCTACAGTATAAGTAGCAATAAGATCATACACACTGTAAAGCACAAAATTCCACAGAGAAAACACACTCCTGTCATTTGTAGATAGCTGTTCCTCCTGCTACACAATGTTCTCTATCACATCCTGTCTTAAATCAGTGTTCTAATAGATCATGGACAACTCAAGGACCCAATATGCCTTGTCTTTCTCCCACAATGCCTAGCAGAAAAAGGAAATTCGCTGGCAAATGTGTAGTCAGGGAATGACACTTTGTCATTTTCATTTTCAGTGCCCAATAATATTTAATAAAGCTGGATACCTCTGCATGCCAAGTACTGTGATTAAACACTTCATAGATATTACTTCACTTGACCCTTAAAACAATTCTCTGTAGTAGGAACTATGGCTATAATTATTGTTTTAATCATCACTGCTTTCACATTAGGAAAAAAGAAAAACCTTGACTTGAGACTACAGATTGGTTTGGCCTTTGCGTGTTGCCTGTTTCTTAGCAATTTGAATACAGAAAAAAAAAAAGCCAATGGGCAAGACTCACTTTTCTGCTCCTTGTTTTCCCTTGCTATTCCCTCCCATTTTCCAAAACTAACATGGACCTTCCAGACCAAAGCCCTGGATACAGTGTAGTTTTAACAATGGGTATCTGGAGAGTATAGGGTGGCTCCCTAAGTTCTCAGCCTGACCTCAAAAGATGTTTTACTTCTAACTTCTTAAGATACAAAAACCTTTAGGGAGCCTACATCTCACTTATTTTTTTATGTTTATATATTTTGTTATTGTTGCCAGTACAGGGTCTGAAACCCAAAGCCTTAAACTCTTCTGGCTTTTTCATAATTCTAGTCTCCTTGGAAACATATACACACAGATATCCAGGGTCCATGGTACTAATTGTGGGGGATATGATCAGGTAAGAGCAAAGTGTTGGGTTCATCGATAGAAGAGAGGAGCAAATTTTTGAAAAGCTTTGTAAGATGATTTTTATTAAACAAGGCAAAAAGAACAAGACAGACAAGAATAGTTTTCTTGACCAAGCTATGTATCTGTCTTGATCAACTCCAATGTACCATGCTGGAAACAGGACTTCAGAGCTCTGGGAAGTTATGTGAAGACTCCACCTCAAGTAGTTCATAAGCCAAAAGGGTGATAATTGATTTCACTGCACACACAAAAAAATAGATCTAGGAAGCAAAATATGATGGTACATGCCTGTAAGCTGAGCGCTCTAGAGGCTGAGGCTGAAAGGTCTTCAGTTCAAGGCAAATTTGAGCTACATAGTAAATTCCAATTCAGCATGGACTACAGAGCAAGACTGTCTTTAAAAACAAAACTGTTGATTTCAGATTTATCTTATACATTGCCTTTGTTCAAGATACTCCTCTGGGAAAAAGGAATGGATCTGGCCCAGTGCTGGGGGAGCAGATACAGGAACATGTAGTTCAGGGCCCAAGCCCACATCCCAAAGAGTACTGTGGAAGACTATGCCCTGCTCCTCTGGGACCCAGCCTCTGGGCAGGTAACCTGAGAATACCTCCCAACTCCACACATCAGGATATTTCAAAAGGACTCAAATCACAGCTGGCTTTCGTTGCCTTAATCATGTTTAAAACAATTTATATTACTTACTGACCTTTAAATTTAGTAAATTTCAAACAAAAGTCCACATTTCAAAGTTTTCTTTTAAAACAACAACAACAACATCAACTTGATATGGAGATGGCTCCACTTTCTGCATAGAGAATGGGTTGGAGCTCAGAAGTGCTGTGTTTATTTTATCTCCATATCGGCATTTTTTATCTGTGTTTATTTTCACTCCATATCGGCACACAAACAGCTACTCTTTTTTTCCCTCTGCTTTTTTTTTATTACTATTTTGGCAAGTTCTAAACATCCATTCACCCACTACTTTCTCCCATAGGTGATCATGGCTCTCAGGCACACACAAGCAAATGCACTATGCATTGTAAAAATGAACCATTTTTTGTGTTGCCTGAAAAATGAAAAATAAACCCCCCAAAATCATATCACCATACCTTAATGGCACCTACCTATCCATCAATCAGTCCAGTGTGGGCTCTTCACTGCTTTCAAATTTGTTCCAGCAGTTTCAAGAGGTTTTCAAATTTGTTTCAGCAGTTTCAACAGTTTTTTCTTCCTTCTGTTTTATTCCTTGGACTATTGAATCCTTTACACAGATCTCAGTAAGAAATTACAAAGTGGCTTTTTCTATTTCTTAAGTCTTAGATTTAGCTGTTCAGTATAGCTTTGATATATACACAATTGGGCAAGGCTATTCCTTGAATTTATTTTGTTATAAAAATAAGTAAACTAACTCTGTTTTTTTTTTTAGATACTGTCTCCAATTTAGTAAAGTCTCCACCACTTCCTATTATCTTACTTTGGACAACTTCACTTACATGGACACTTGACAAATGGCTAAACAATGTTGGTAGTATATTTATTATGAGAAGTGCAGTGGCCTCAGCACAGTTATCAAGGACCTCTTAGTAATACTGGCACAGCTGTCCACACTGGCTCTACTAGAAAGAGCCTTTGGTGCGCACAAAGTTAGCTCTAGTAAGGTTACCTGAACTGTGGGCTTTGCCCTTCTGACCCTTCATTTACCACCATTTCTTTGCTTTTCTCTTCTCTTTTCTTTTCTTTTTGTCTGTCACAAAGCTTGAACTCCAGGCTTGGGCGCTGTCCCTAAGCTCTTTTGTTCAAAGCTAGGCACTCTACCACTTTGAGCCACAGCTCCACTACTGGTTTTTGAGTGGTTAATTGGAGATATGAGTCTCATAGGGACTTTTCTGCCAGGGATGGCTTTGAACCACAATCCTCATACCTCAGCTTCCTGAGTAGCTAGGATTACAGGCTAAGCCATGGATTACCTGGCCTCATTATTTTGTTGTTGGTGGTGGGGGTGGTCGTTGTCCTAGGGCCCGAACTCAGGGCCAGGCAGCTGTCCCTCAGCTCTTCAGCTCAAGGTCTACCACTTGACCCACAGCATCACTTCTGGCTTTTATTGCTTCTGTGGTGCTGGTGCTGAGGAATCGAACCCAGGGTCTCATGCATGCAAGGCAAGCACTCTACCACTGAGCCACCTTCCCAGCCCCTGGCCTCATTATCTTTTCTACAAGCAGTAATTCTAAGTCAGTGGTATAGAGATATGAGGAAGAAAAAGTAAGACATCAGTGGAAGATAACCTAATGAAAAGCAAAGGTAGAATTTAAGCTTGGAAACAATTTCCTGGTTTATACATGTACTAACTTTATTGAACATTAATTTGGTTGGTTTAAGGAAGAAGCATGTACAATCTTTGTTGTTGTTGTTCCATTGTTGTATCAATTACTTTCAAATATATTTATTTAAGCTTCATTCATCATTTAGTTTTTCAGTTAAATGGTGTGTGTAAGTTGTATATACATTGCTAAATGTGCATTATGGGTCAGGATCACTGCTAGACGTAGAGCAGATTCATACAAGAAAGAGTAGGTTTTATCTCTAAATTAAGCAAGGAATTGCCATGTAATCTTACAAGAGAGCTCCATGAAGAAAGAAGAAGCTGAGCTTATTTAGGGAAGTCTGCAAAAAATGTTGATCAGCTGTGTTGAATTACTTTCAATAGACCAAGGTGTTGGAAAGGCTTTGTATCAGAAGATTTTGAGAGATTTCTAAGGCAATAAATTATGGAAATAGAATTTTAGCTTTGTTATTATTAAAAGTCACTTTACATCTGTGCAAAACTTTCTTAGTATTTCTAAACTCATTTGTTTCAGAGTGAATAAAAAGATCTCACTGGTTGTAGCTCTCTGCAAAAAAAAAAATTCTAGGAGTTTCTCTGTCTTTGTTTTCTGTTTCTGTAACAATATTGTATAAAGAAAATATTTTCATTTTGTCATTCAGTCTATTCCCTCTCACATTATGAGATGATTCTGGAAGCTGGAAAAACCTTAAGACTGAGCAGATACAACTAGTGGAAGCCATGAGCTGGTAGAAATCTGAGGAGTAAAGAAATGAATGCACAAGAGAAAGCAAGAGGGGGGTAGATTTGCTTTCTAACCAACAGTCCACTCTTCTAATCTGACAAGAATGAGAAGACACTTACTAGAGAAAGGTACTAACCCATTTAAGAGAGTCCCCTTCCTCCCTCAGACCCAAACACTGCCCGCCAGGCCCCACCTCCTCACACTGCATGTTGAGGAATTCAAGTTGGACCACATAAATTTTGGGGAAAAGGATACAACTCAAAAATATAACACTTGGACTCAGTGGTAGAGCGCTTGCCTTGCATGCATGAGGCCCTGGGTTCGATTCCCCAGCACCACATAAGCAAAAAGAAAAAAAGCTGGAAGTGGCGCTATGGCTCAAGTGGTAGAGTGCTAGCCTTGAGCTGAATAGCCGAGGGACAGCGCCCAGGCCCCGAGTTCAGGCCCCAAGACCGGACCCAAAATATATATATATATATATCACTTAACCATTAAGAAACTGTCAGCATTTTTGTTTTGTGCATCATTGTCTTGACTCCATAGTAAGAACTTGGCTGGAAGACAAGTGTTTGCTTTGTTAAGGTCATGGGATAGACTTGTTAATGGGACAGAAACTTTTCCTTCAACAAGAACCTTGCATAAGGTGTGATTCGGAGGGGTTAAGGAAAGCTGGGGGGGGGGGGCGCGGAGAAAAGGCAGTTTGTTCACTATTTCATCACCAGGCCCACCAAAACTAGGAAGCAGGCATTTGCACTAACAAGGTGCAATGTTTACAGTCTTGTTTCTGAAAGTTTTTTCCAGTGAAGCAAGCTGAAAACTGCTCACCTGGGTCGACACTAACTGCATTTCCCACGTTAAATATTGTTCCAATTTCAGAGAAGTCTTTTCCCTCTCTGTGTAAAAGCTAATACCCCACAAGCAACTAAGAGAAATGCTTGTGAACAAACCTAAAACAAAGCAAAACCAAAAAATCCTGCTGCTGAAAGAACTGAAAAGAAAATACAACTGTTCTGAAAGTTCAACTAAACACCAGTGTTTGGACTAGAAAGCACCTTTTTTGTTTTTTCATAACAGCCTAGTTATAAATGGTGATTGGGTTCCCAGATGAGCCCACAAAGGACTACTTAACTCACAATGATCCTGGAAACTCAATCATGGAGTCTTAGCGTTGTATAATATTTTCATACCGTTTGCTATTTTTTTCTCTGTATATGTTCACTTTCCACATACATACTTACTAGAAAAAAAAATTTAATATAAAAACCACCTCTCTAAAGCATACTACTCAAAAGTAACTATTTGAATGTAGTTTTTCCAGATGTCTCAACTAAGTCTAATTAAAATATGATGAACTGTAATGTTTAGAATGTATAATTTGGTAAGTTTGACATAGTACGTAACTGTAAAACTGTGATATCACCACAATCAAGATTATTTTAAAAAATCTACCTACCAAGGAAATGGAAAGACTTGGAAAAAATTATATTAAGTGAAGTAAGCCAGGCCCAAAGAAACATAGGTTCCGTGGTTTCCCTTATTTGCAATAACTAGTATATGTCTGAGACAAGCAGAAGAGGTCAGATAAGTTGATGTTAGGTGAAATGAACCCCAAGATAAATATTCAAATGGTTTTCCTTTCTTCCTTTTGTTTCTAACATAATTATAAGGTGATTTTTTTGTTGCTTTGTATGTCCCTCCCCCATGGTATAACCCCTGCTTTCACTGTATTTGATGTTGGTATAATTTGTGGAGGGGAAGGGAAAAAACAAATGGTTTAAATAGGGATACAGGTGGACCCCATTACAACAATGAAATGTATAAGACGCTCTGTTGAAAAATGAACTTGTTTACAACTTTGGTGGAGGTGGGTATGGGAGGGCAGGGATGGTAAGGGGAAACAAAGGAGGAGGCAACAATGCTCAAAAATCTTCTTAATAATAAAAAAAATCTACCTATCAAATATAAAGCCCTTATATAATCCCTGGCTTTGGCCTCCATTTTCAGGCAACTGATCTGCATTCTGCCTTATAGATTAGATGTACATTTTCTATAATTTTATTCAAATGGATTCTTTTTTATTTTTTAATACTTTTTTATTGTAAAAATACTGTACAGAGGGGTTACAGTTACATGAGTACATGAGCAAGGTAATGAGTACATTTCCTATCAAGCATTGTTACCTCCTCCTTTGTTTTTCCCTTGCTCTCCCTTCCCTCCCACATCCACGCTACAACCACCCCCACTCTCCCCATCCCCAGTCTAAATTGTAAAGTTTGTTTTTCAACACAGTGTTGGATTCTTATAGTATAATACTCTCTTTTGTCTAGCTTCTTTATATATTAATTCTTATTTTGATTGCTCAGTAATTGTTGTATTTCTTTATAACAGTTTTCTTCTCTATATATCTATTAATAGATATTTGGTGTCAGGATTTGGATAATGATACTCAAAAGTAAAGAGCTCAAGATCAACCCACGAAGAAAAGTTTCTTGGCCTTCTGCCCTGAAAGCTCTTACCCCTCACTTTTTCCCAAGGTAAGCCAAGGAAACTAAAATTCCTTCTCCTTTGACAGTTTATAGAAACTAGAATCCCTTTTTCCCAAAAGCCAATTATAAAACCTGAAAATATTACTTTTACTTTCCTCTACCTTTCTATGCAAGATTTTGCCATAAAGAAATTAAGAACTTCATTCCATAGACATTATGTCCTAGAAGAAGAAATACTTCAACAGAGGATCCGGGAAGAAACTGAATAGCCAAGTTTAGAAGGGTTTCCCCTTGGGCTTGTCAGTATTAGGTCACATCTTTTGTCCAATCATATGTCTACATGTTATCCATGCCTCATTACACGTAGGCATCAAAAAGGAATAGTTCAATCTAAAACTTACATGCTTTGGGAATATAGTAACTTTTATATATTCTTTTTCCTGTAAAAAAAAAAAAAGATGAATTGTTCACCTTGGATCTGTCTTTTTTACCTAAAGCTCTTATATCTAAAGCTCCTATATTATATATGGTAAATTTATTATAGTTTTCTCTTGTTAATTTGTCTTTTTATGGGAATATCAGCAATGACCCTTTATGATGGGCAAGAAAGGCATTACCTTTCTTTCTCCTCCTACATTGATTCTGTGGTGTCTTTTTCCAATGTCAACAAATCATTCTCTATTTCTCCAACACTCACTTGTGTCCAATAATTCAACTCAATTCTGATACTAAATATATAAAGTTAGCATAAATCCTGAAGGTTAAAGATTCAGAACACAAGACTGCTTAGTTCAGGTACCCACTACAAATGAGGTCTTCAAGCAACTTACATTTCTCTAGGGCTGACCAAAAATTATGGGATTTCAATCATTTCCTTCTCAGGGCCCATAGTTCACTTCAAAAATTCACAGAACTCAAGAGAGACTTTGGATTGATTACTGGTTTGGTATCAAGATATCATTCAGAAACACTAAGTAAAAGAACCATATAGGAGCTGGATAAGAAAATATACCCACCTCTGTGTTCACTAACTTGGAAGATTCCCAAACCCTACCCATATTTGTTAGGTTACTTCTGTCGCTATAATGAAATGCTGAAGCTAATAACTTACAAAAGCAACTGGTTTTCTTTGGTTTTGGAATTTCTATTCCACAATTTGGCAGACCTGTTTCTTTCAGTTCCTGGTGGTCTTACCCCATAACAATGACAGGGAGGAATGGCAGAGCAGCGCTCAATTCATGGTCAGGAAATAAAAGAGGAAAATACAAGAGTCCCATAATCCCTTTCAAGTACACACTTCTACTGATCTAAAGACCTCCCACTAGGCCCTCTCTCCTAAAGATTTCAACATCTTCCAATAGGACTGTCCAGAGGAGCAAGTCAATAACACATAGGCCTTGAGAGAACATTCACTATTGAAATTAGAGCACTTGCAATTAATAGCTTTTTTAAAAAATGGAAGTTGTGTTTTGTAGCCAGGATTGGTAGAGTCATTGACCACTGGGAACTGAACTCAATATTCCATCCCTCTGTCTCCATAGGTAAGGTTGGTGGATTCAAAGTTTGACTTCTTTAATCCTATGCTGGTCTTTCTAGTGAACAGCCCCATCCTGAAGATATCTAGGGAGTTCATGATGAGTCATTTTATTTGTGTAAACTCAGATCAAGTAGAGCTCAAAAAGACATTATAGCAAGATATAAATAACAAAGATACTGTGATCACTCAGAAATTCCAAAGATTTTAGAAGTCCTATGCCAGAAACCAATCAAGAACTCATATTGAGTGTGTATTTGTATGTGTGTGTCTGTGGGTGTTTTATTATACTACTGGGTTGTTTCTTATTTGAGATTGTTATAAGGAAAAATACTACGAACATTCACATACTGGCCTGTATCTGGCTATATGCTTTTATTTCCTTTGGATAAATACCTGAGTGGAATTTCTGGATCATATGGCAGATGTGCATTTAATTTCTTAAAAAAATGCTCAGTTCATTTTCCAATGTGGTTAGACCATCATTCATATCAACAGTGTATGAATTTGAGTTGGTCTAAATATTCACCTAACTTTGCTATGGGCAGTGTTTTAAATTAAGACATTCCATTAAGTATACAGTGTTATTGGAGTGTGATTTTGATTTGTGATCCTTCAGTGATTAATGATGAAAAACACCTTTCCATGTGTTCATTTGGTATTTGTAGAGCTTCCTCACTAAATTAACTGTTGAAGTCTTTTGCACACTTTTAAGTTGGATTATTTATTTTCAAATGATTGAGTTTTGAGTGCTTTTTATGTATTCTGGATGCATGTCCTTTACCAGACATGTGATTTGCAAACATTTTTATTAGATTATGGCTTGACTATGATATTAATAGTTTATTCTTAAGAGTATGAATTCTTAATTTTGATAAAGCTCAATTTTAAAAATAGCTTCTTTAATGAATCATTCCTGACGTACCATGCCAAAGATTTTTTTTTTCTATTCTGTTTTCAAGCAGTGTTTGTTCTCATTTTTCTTTCTTTTTTTTTCTTCTTGCCGGTCTTGGGGCTTGAACTCAGGGCCAGGACACTGTCCTTGAGCTTCTTTTGTTCAAGGCTTGCACTCTTACCATTTGAGCCACAGCGCCACTTTCCACATTTTCTGTGTATGTGGTACTGAGGGATCAAACCCAGGGCTTCATGCATGCTAGGCAAGCACTCTACCACTAAGCCACATTCCTAGCCCTTGTTCTCATTTTTCTTGTAAAGAGTATAGTCCATTTGAAAATGAGAGAATGTGTGTGCTATGGTTTGGATACAGCTAAAATGGAAACGTTTTATTTGTTTGTTTACTGTACTGGGATTTGAACTCTGATCCTCACACTTTAGGCAGACTCTCTCAGCAGCTGAGCCACATCTCCAGTTGGATATAGTTGTTCATCCCTGAAGGGTTCATGAGTTCAAAGTCAGTGCCCAATCTGAGGTATTAGAGTGGAAACTAAATCTAACTCTGATGTTTAGAATTGGAACTCTGAGAAACATTGGAAATTAGACATAGTCGTCAGGGTCAATATTCATCAACAGTCAGAATGCATCAGTAGCATTTATAAGAAGAAAACATAGACAAGAAAATACACACACACACACACACACACACACACAGTACAGGTCATGTGATGCCCTGTACCACGTCAGGACTCTCCACCTTCAAACAGATGAAGCCCTTTCAACCAGAACTATAAACCAAAATAAACCTCTCTTCTTCATACATAAACTGTCTCCAGTATGTTATTATAGCAATGAATGGACTAAAACAAGCTATGTTTTCAAAATGGTTGTACCAAGTGACATCACAGCCTCCAGACAACAAACAGGTACATTTCTCTCCCATCTTGTCAGGGATCTGGAGACCAAAACAGGTTTATATTCTTCGACTGTGGGTGTTCATGTGTATGTGCACACGGATACACACTAGAGAGTGTTTGTCAGTTAGAAGAAATGTGAGGAAAGGAAAGGAGTAACAGGAGAAAGGGGGAGACTAGAGCTGGCTAACTTGGCATGTCAACAAAGGATGGAGAGAGGAACACTACCAAGAAAAAAGATGGGAGCTGGAGAGTCCCCAAGCACAGAAGCTGGGGAAATGAAGGGACAAATTCAGGAAGGAATGTCATTTAAAATGTGTGCACATCTGAGGATCACAAAGACCAAAGGAGCAGCACAAAAGGCTAAACAAGAGAGGGAAGCCTGGGAGCAGGGGTTGAGGGGGGCGGGATGTAGGGCTCTTTCAGGCCAAGAGTAAAATGGTATTAGGACTTCAATTATAGCAACTCAAGTGCCAAGTTTACTTTTCCTTAATGTGAAATCTCTGCTGTTCTAAAACAATATGAGCAAACCCTACAATTTTACCAGTCAGGAAGAAGGTGTAGCGAGAAATCAAACCAAGTGATGCTGGAAGCCAGAGCTCCACAGACATGCATGTGAAGAGCTCCTGATTTGGGGGGTTGGGGAAGGGTCAAGGAGGGGCTGAGCTGCCAAGCGCAGTGTCTGGCAGACCTGTTTACATTCGCATGCCCAGACTTAGAGGGGCCCCTTTGGCAATGGTTCCTGGGGGGGGGGCAGACCTTGTGTTTGGTGTCCTACGGTGTTAAGGCCAGGGCAGAAGGCCCAGTCTGACAGCCTGCTGGTTGGAAGGTTGTGGGCTTTCTGGGCTGTCTTTAACCTCAGGTTAAACTGAGGTAGCTTTACCTACTACAGGTGCACACACTTAATTAATCCAGAAAGGAAAAATAAAAAGTCAATCCTTCTGGGTAATAATGCTGTGAAAAGAAGGAGAATTTATTGGAAGCATTATTGGAGAAGGCATGGTATTTGTTCTGAAGAAATATTTTAGTATTGAAATCACTTAAGGTAGTTGTTAGCACATAGCCTTGTGCATGAGGAGGCTGAGGTCATGGCGTAGGAGACGGTGAGAGGCTGCCTTCTGCTCACAGTGCTCTTCCATCTCCTGCTTAATGTCTACTGAAACTTACAAAACATTTGTCAGGAGTATATCCCCCCACTCCAGAAACTGAAGCAGAAGTCGCATCTTGTTCCTGATGAAGGGGGAAGGGTACACAATCTCCCAGAATGAAGGACACCTCTGTGGAATCCCACAGTGACGAGCTCTCAGAGTAGTAGTCTTATGAACCAAATCAATCAACCACCCAATAAAACCAGTCAATGGCTATTTGCGAAGGTCTATTCTACAGGATATAAATGAAAGCAGATGCAAACTATGGAAACACCATGATTCCCCAGGAGTTTCTTATCTAACCTGGCACCAAACATAAGCCAACAAATGGGGTTTATCATGTGTCTTCATGGCTATCATGAGTAGAGGTTACAGAACAGGGACAACAGTAGAATCAGAAGTAGTGA
The DNA here is from genome assembly GCF_000151885.1 of Dipodomys ordii. NCBI lineage: Eukaryota > Metazoa > Chordata > Mammalia > Rodentia > Heteromyidae > Dipodomys > Dipodomys ordii. The sequence goes on along the minus strand of NW_012267257.1, from coordinate 11,885,812 downwards.
AGTCTACGAAAAAGGGAAACTTGAAAGCCGGGAGGTATGATCTGCCACACAGAGAAGATAAGGGGTGTAGGGAGGAATCCTAGGATAGTACACAGGCAGAAACAAGAAGCCAAGGAAGGGCATGGAGAACATAAAATGAAGCTTTGCTCCTACTGGCATAAGACTAGGTAATTCCTTGACCTGGATGTTAAGAGAAGAGAAAGGGAACTTCAAGACCAAAGTGGCCTCTATAGCTGGACTCTATGGTGGACTCCCACTTCCAAGAAGAAGCTCACAAACAAGATGGAATGAGATGTGAGAGGAAGAGGGCTGAGGAGTTTGATGACTCTGTGCTATGCAGACAATAACCACCCCTAGGTCCCAAGTGACAAGTCGAAGATCAGATATGTCCTAGTCATAAAAATGTTACCTGATCTTAATGCAAAAATCAGGCAAACAATTAATCTGCACCCAAAGGGCAATGTCTCATTGTGACCTCTGATTTTCCCCACAAATGCTCCCTGAGTGCTCCTAGGCCTGGGGATTTTGGGGTGACGTGCCTGCTAGCAAACTCAGCCTGTTGGTATTCAGCCTCTGCCTCAAAGAGGAAATTGCCCATTCCAGTCTCGCACTAGGAATTAAGGTTGGAACAATATAGTATTTTACAATCCAGTACAAGCTTCATTTATCCGGGGCTTTTCATGCGTGGCATTTTAAAGCTCTTTATGACTTTTTTTTTAAAAAAAAAAAAAAGGAGGGGGAGAATTTAAAAGAGAAAACCTTCTAAAAACCCAAACCCTCACTAAACTAAATGAGCCATTGCAAGTGAATAGGATTTAACAGTGGCCTTCAGAATGGGAACAGAAGTCCCACTTGGATGGAACAAGAACAGCAGAATCAAAGGAAACCCCAGCTCCGAGAGGGCCTCGAAGGGATTGAAATGTACTCTCTGCCCTTGGGGCACCAGTGGGCTCTGTAATCTGCTCTAGGCACGAGTTTTGGAAAAGGGTCAGGAAAGCTGGTTCTTCCCTCTGTTTTCTCTTGATTCTCTGAATGAAGAGAAGGGAGGAGTAAAAGCCATCTTTGGGACCTGTCTCAGCACCAGCCTCAGTATTAGCTCCATCATCCTTGAATTCCCCTGGCCACAGCAGTGAGGAGGAAGTGGTCCTGCTCTGGTCTTTGGATTCCAGTTCTGGTAGCACCTAATCCTCCTCTGAGTTCCTATTCCTAATCTCAGCTCCCCTCCCTCACTCCTGCTACTCCTATCTCACCTTTTAACTAGCCTCTGCATATTCCTGGCTCCTGCCCTTCATACCATCTTCCCAGGTCCCTGGCTTATCAATGAGTCCTTTTCACTCATTTAGAGATATTAAGGTTGACAATATTTAACATGATTCTTAAATCAACTAGTATACCAATGACTTAAAGAGATTTTTCAATATTGTCACCAGAAGAGGGACCTAGCATTTCCAGGAAGATGCACAAATGTTGCCAACTTCAGCGGTCCTGGGTTGCTTTGGTTTACTGGAGATCAATGAAGGAGTTTCTTCATGCATGTGAGAAATGTAACTTGTCTTGGGCTATTGACAGAGGAAAATTAGCAAGCTTATGGTTTAGTCCCTAGGTAATTCCGATGCTTTAAATTGTTGAGTAATACTTCCTGCCACTAGGTAGGAAGAAAGTTCTAGAACAAGATGAGATGTGTTGTGAAAAGTCTCAAATTACTTTTTAATAAATGTTATAGTTGATAGATTTTGGCAGAACTGTGGCATCTTCTTGCCAGGGAATATGTGACAAGAATGACATAAAGTGGGCTGGGAATGTGGCTTAGTGAGAGAGTGCTTGCCTACCATGCATGAAGCCCTGGGTTCGATTCTTCAGTACCACATAAACAGAAAAAACCAGAAGTGGCACTGTGGTAGAGTGCTAACCTTGAGCAAAAGAAACTCGGGGACAGTGCTCAGACCTTGAGTTCAAGCCCCAGGACTGGCAAACAAAACAAAACAAAGACATAAACAGTGATGTTTCGCGCCTCCAAGGGTTTCAATAGGTGCAGATTTCTATACTTATTTTCTTTCCCTCTCTCTCCTCCTTTTCCTCTTTCCACTTAAAATCCTTTACTCCCATCCTATTCTTTTTTTGGGGGGGGTCCAGTCGTGGGGCCTGAACTGTGGGCCTGGGCGCTGTCCCTCAGCTCTTCAGCTAAAGGCTAGCGCTTTACCACTTGAGCCACAGCGCCACTTCCAGCTTTTTTTCTTTTTTGCTTATGTGGTGCTGGGGAAGCGAACCCAGGGCCTCATGCATGCAAGGCAAGCGCTCTACCACTGAGCCACCTTCCCAGCCCCCCATCCTATTCTTATCCCATGTTGTTTAGCAAGCTGTATCAATACCTTCACTCTGGGAATGGGCGGTGTAGGTAGCAAAGTGGGAAGAGGCTGCAACACAGGTTTGGTGGTCTTCACAACACTCTCACTCCAGATAGAGGTGATCTTTTTTTTTTTAGTCGCTCCTGGGGCTTGAACTCTGGGCCTGGGCGCTATCCCTCAGCTCTTCAGGTCAAGGTTAACACCCTACCATTTGAGCCACAGTACCACTTCCAGTTTTCTGAGTGGTTTATTGGAGATAAGTCTCACAGACTTTCCTGCCCAGGCTGAGTAGCTATGATTACAGGCATGAGCCCCCAGCACCCGGCTTTGAGGTGATCTTGAACAAGCATTTCACACCTCTGCCCGTGGGTCCCATTTCTGTCAAACAAGTCCATTGTATGAAGTGGTATCTTGGGATTTGTGTGGGTCCACAATTCATGGTTTGGTGAAAAGTCACAAACAATACTATCCTTCTACTATCCTTCTAGATGAGAACACCACTGTTCTTTAAACTTCTCAACACCTTCAACTTCACACACAAGCACTGAGGTTTGAACATGGAAGCCAGGAAAACACCACCAAAACAAAATGCAATGCAAGAACACCTGTGTGTGATCTGCTGCAATGCGAATTCATTGCAGCCATGTGGCTAATGCCAAAGAAATAAGACAGTGAAGAGTAATCCTTCTAGCACAGTGTGGTAATAAAAGTCTCTGGGACTACTGTTATCTCTAGGGCTAGCATAACCAAGGACTCCCTGGTGGCTAACCGTAGAGAACAAATGAAGAGAGGAAAGTCAAGCAGGTGGGACGTTGCTGACTCTGCAAATGTCCTCACTCAGTCTGACTTCCCACTGAGAGTGTCCACTTTTGCCTTAAGAGTCCATTCTGAGCTGGGCACTGGTGGCTCATGTAATTCTAGCTTCTCAAGAGGCTGAGATATGAGGATCACAATTCAAAGCCAGCCTGGGCAGGAAAGTCCATGCGATTCATCTCTAATTAAACACCAAAAAGGCCAGAAGTGGAGCTTTAGTTTAAATAGTAGAGTGCCAGCCTTGATCACAAAAGTTCAGTGATGGGACAGTGCCCAGGCCTTGAATTTAAGCGCGCACACACACACACACACACACACACACACACACACACACACACACACAGAGTTCATTCTGCCTGGCCACACATCACACTGGATTGCAAATGTCCCTACTAACTGTCCACCAGAGGCTAAAGCAAGCCAATGGACAAACACCTACACACTCCAGTGCTTCACTGTTCAGATGGGGTGATATAGATAGTGTTTGCCATGGCTCCAAGAGCTTTCCAGCAAGCGTATACCCCCACTGCCCACAGTGGATATTTCCTGCACAGGTATTCTGGATTGACTGCAGTCCCTCATTCTCTTATTTGTATTTCCTGGGATCCCTTCCCAAATGAACTCTTTTCAAGATTGTTTCTGGTGGATATGTAAACCAATATAAATGATTCTATATAACTTTGATCCAGAGTTGACCTAAGGGTTCAATCAATAGCTCAGTTATTCCACAAATATATGTTGTGTTCCTACAGGAATAGACACTGAACTGAGCTGTAAAGAGCTGCATACATATATATGAGAATTTTCTAGGGCAAGCAGTTATTTGTAACAAGTGAAAGGCATTATGGGACCACTGTGGCGCCAACCTTTGCTGGACATACTCAGCCCAGTTGTACTGGCTGGCTGAGTATCTGCAGATGAAAGACAGAGCTCTGAGAAGCCTCTCATCTGACACCCACTGACTTCCTCAACCCCCAGCAATACAAAAGCCTCTTTATTATGTGTGGCATGAGACAGTAGACCTGGCAAATTCTTCTGAGGAAAATGAGAAGCCAGAAAATAAAAGGCCATGCTGCCTTCTTTGTGTTTGTCCAGGTGTCTGTTCACATCAGAGATGCTTCCGGGGTCTGACCTGCTACAGGGGCTCATTTAGGCCTTTGAAGCCTGTGGCCCTTTTGGCCATTAATCCTGCCCAGCCCCCTGGGAAGTGGACTTTGCTTAAGGTTGGGGCCCTGCATGTCACAGATGTCACTGTGCTCCTGAGGGACAAAGAGAAGCAGGCAGACCTCACTGTGTCATTTGGGGTCCTTAGGAGAACCCACAAGCTTTTCAAAGAAACACCACATTAAAGTGACAGGACTTCAAAACTGAGGTAAGAAACAAAACAGGATTTACATGGCTGAGTAAATGATGTCCTGGATGACCCCACGGTGTCCGTGTCCATGGCACAAGAGGGGCATCCTTCCTACTCTTCAGTGCCAAGCTGCTTCCTAAGGGCCCATTTATACTTTCTGTATGGGAGCTGGTCCCAAATCAGTTCTGGAATCTCTGTGTCAACACGAGGTAAAATACACACAACACTCCCAAACTTCAATTCTAATAGGTATCTGTTACCAGGATCGTGATTTAGTGTAAAAGCTGATTCAGTACTATATTTGGGTTGGGTAACAGAAATGCCATTTTGAGTACATTTTTAAGAATTCTCTAATAGAATATTACTGTAAAATAATTATTATTATAACATAATTATGAAGCCATCTTTCTTGTTTATAAACCTTGGCATTATTTGGTTTCTCTCTTTTCAAACCAAAATGAAAAGGTTGGCCAATAACTTTATTTTACCATAATCTAACTTGAGTTCAAGATAGACGTGCAAGGAGGGAACTAGGTAGCCTGAGGGAAGAGATAGATGACATTGATCAAGAAGCATTGTACTCATAAACTGACATGTTGACTTGAAATCCCTCTGTACAACTACTTAAAGATAATAATTTCTTTAAAGCCCCATGCAGATTCCAATACCCAATATATATATATGTGTGTGTGTGTGTATATATATATATATATATATATATATATATATATGATATATGCACTGCTAGGCAGGTCATTACATTCCTCATCCCTGTGCTGGTGTCTTGCACCTATTATGGCAAATGGTCACATGACCACCTTGCAGCACAAGTAGGGGGATGCAGAAACTGAGACAAACTTGCCAGCGCTGAAGATTTTTTTCATCAAAATGAGTACACTAATATGATATGGACTGAGGTTAAGATGATCACTCCCTCTTCTAGTTGCAGAGTTAAATGTCTTAAAGGAGAAAAACAAAAGGGAAATTTAAGACACGTTTAAATTTCAGTCTCTGGAAACACAAAGACAAGACATGGCTTGATGGATTGGTTTCGAATTTGACTTTAATGACTCTTATCCTACATTCCAATCTTATGACAGGCAGCTGCAGAAGTACCCATAATCCCAAATGTGCCTAAAAGAGCCAGGGAGGATTAAATAATGCATACAGGATTTCCTGAGACGTCTGTCAGTTTTAGAACCTACAAAACGTGGCTTAGAGTCTCAGCATATGAGGAACCAATGAGTTATACCACTGATTTTCTGTATGTTACTTTTTACTTTAAATTTTATTGTAAAGGTGATGTACAAAGGGGTTACAGTTACCTAAAACAGATAATGAGCAGGTTTATCTTTTTTTTAACAATGTCACCCCCTCCCTCATTTGCTCCCAGTTTTTCCTCTGCTAACCCCCCCTCCTCCACAAGTTGTATAGTTCATTTCCAACATAGTGTCTAGTGAGTATCACTGCTGAATTGGTTTACCCTTTTCCCCACCATTTCTGTATAGGTATAATTTTTTTAAGGAAAATCTATTTGAAGTTTGAAAACTTCCATGTTCTGGTAGAATAATGAAGAGAGGACATGAGGAAGAATGCAATCATAATATTCAATGAATATCCTATGAAACTAGGAAAATTGTGGGGAGGGGTTGGGTTGGAAGGGATGGGGGATATGGATCAAGAAGCCTTGTCCTCATAAACTTATTTGCTGAATAGTAATCCATTTGTACAACTACTTAAAGATAATAAAAATATAATTTTAAAAACCTTGTACTTTCATTTTGCTGTCTTTTACAGAATAGAGCAGCACCATTGGGCGCTTGAGATGGAGCTAGTCTGAATTGAGCTGTGCTGGGTGTGTGAAAAAAAAGGTCCCAAATTCTGATGAATATAAATTGTTCATTACCTTTTATTTAGATTATCTGTTGAGATGGTGATATTTTGCCTATACTGGGTTAAGGAAAATATATTATAAAGCTAAATTTCATGGGTTTCTTTTCATTTCTTGACATAGCTATATCTACAATGCTTAAAATTCCAAATATGTTTTACATGATCAGTTTGTATTGTGTTTCAAATCTTATAAGAACCAGAAGTTTGAGAAGTCACTTGCCTGCGTATCACATGGATACCAATGGAGGCAAGAGGGCCTGGTAAAAGATGGGGAGGTTTGAAGATACTGGGCAACAGCAGTAGCTGTGTATCAGCGTATTTGCACTGGTTTCACCAGCCTTAGTCACTAGAGGCCTGATGGTGCCTGCCCATACCAAGCACTGAAATTCAAGTATGGGGCTCTGAGCTTACAGAAAACTTTTATGAAGCATGGAACACTTGCTTGTCCTGTCCTGGAGGAAGACACCTATCTCCCAAGACTATTAACTATAAAACATACTTGAAAAGATAATCTAGGAAGGACGCAAGAAGTAAGAGAAGTGCATTGTCTGTCAATACTCATTTCCACAAGTCTTCTTCGATTAGATAGATTAGACTATTTTTCCTTTTTCAATATGTCATATTTCTATAGACTAGTTTAATGAAAATTATTCAAAAGTCAACATTAGTCCCAAATTCACTATGTCTGGAGGGCTTATGAGTTCCTAATTGAATTATATACTATGATACAACTTAAGCCTTGTTCCCTTCTCTGAAAAGAATTCACTTTCTGGAAATTATGATTCTTAAATTTTACTTCCTGTACCCTTGGCACTGTTGAAGAAAGTGAAATAAAATTCCTATTTTTTAATAATTTTTTTTTTAAATATAAGTAGGCACCACCAGTGGCTCAGACTATAATCCTAGCTACTCAGGAGTCTGAGATCTAAGGATCATGATTCAAAGCCAGCCCGGGCAGGAAAGTCCATGAGACTCTTATCTCCAATAAACCACCAGAAAACTGGATGTGGTGCTGTATAGCACTAGCCTTGAGCTGAAGAGCTGACAATGCCCAGGCCCAGAGTTCAAGCCCCGCAACGACCACACCAACAACAACAAATACAAATAAAATAAGGATTTCTATACACATGCATTTCAGCGGTTTTCAGAAGCACTGGCACTTTAAAAATGTTTGTTTAACTAAATAGTGACTGGAAACTTCCTTGAAGCCTAGATTCCAAGAGTCTCAGTTCTCACGATAGAACATAGGTCTGAACAGGCTGGGCCTCGCACCTTGGAACTTAACACGTTCAAAGCATTTCATCAACAAGAAGTAATTGATTTTCATAATGCAATGGTGAGCTTAATCATTAAGTACTATTATCCAGGTTTGCCTGGCTTAATTCACTTGCCTTGGGGCCCAACAGTCAAACGTAAAAGCAAGAAATTGATCCAGTGTATCTGGCTTCCAGTCTATATTAACATCCCAGGGCAAAGTCTGGTTTTTCTGTATAAAACCACTTCTCACTTCCCTTTTAAATGTATACAGTAAGAGCTTATGCTCTAATCCTATATTTTTCTAAGCTCTTGCATAAATATGACTAATTTGCTTCCACCCTTTAAAAATAATCTTAACAATTTCCCTCTATCTATGAAAGAGAATGGTTCTAAGAATGTTTAAGTCCCTTATATAAAATGGCACAGTATTTGTTGCATATAACTTGTATAAATCCTCTTGTATACTTTTTATTAGTTCTAGATTACTCACAATAACTAATATAATGTAAATGTTATGTAAATAGTTGTTATACTGTGTTATTTAGGGACTAGTGAGAAGAAAAATGTCTGTACGTGTTCAGTATAGACACAATTTTCCCCTGTACTATTTTTTATCTGAGTCTGCTTACTCTGCAGGTGCAGAACCTGCTGATACAGAAAAATGATAATATTTTTATTTTTAGCTATTTTTATTCATTTACAATAGTTAACTGATACACATATGGAAAAGTAGAAGAGGGGATATATGTGTACTGAAAACTATTCTACATTCCTCTTCCGTATCTCAGCTACACAATTTTTCTCCCTGAGGGCAATTTTCCTTATTAATTTCTGGTGACTATTTCCACAGACAATGCATGCATATGTAAGTATGGCCTTTAAACTACATAATCAATATGCAAGCTTACATGCATCTGCTTTTCTCAGTTATTATTTTAGAGACTCTTGTATAGGACCCACAGTGCTTCATTCTTTTAAATGTACCATTTTTTAAAATCAGTTCCCTTATGGCGATCATGTAGATTGTTTCCTACTTTGTTGTTAGAATACAATATATTTTGATCCATGTCACTCTTTTCAACATTCTCACTCATCTCTTCCCTACCCATCCCTTCCCTTGTCTTAATTTTGTAGGATATACATTGGATTCTTGTCTTCATTTCCCCCCTCTTCTCTTCATTTATCTACCTCTTTCCTCTTGACCCCCCCCCACCCTTTTGAGAACCCACTTCATGGTGTTTTATTTTGCTGAACTTTGATTTTTTCTTTCTAAAGAATTACACTATTGTAGATCTCCCACTTGCATCCCTTTCCCAATGTATTTATTTATAATTTTATAAGCTAAATCTATTTGCTGATATTTTATACTTTGTATTCTTTACAGTTAAATTGTTGATTCTTATGGTCTTATTTGGAGCAAGAAGTCCACCTAATAGTTACCTAATAGTTAGGTAACAATTAAGAAAAATAGTTTAACCTCAGAGTTTCAATTTAGTAATAGTACATTTGTTTTACCCAATGTATCATCTATAGAGTTATGTGTCTAACTTGTTATTATTAAGTATTTGTCCTTAGGGATCAGAGTAAAACCCACCTGTCTATTTATTTATCACTGCACACTAGCATTTAGCTACAACAGAAATCGCCTAAGAGAGCCAGAGCCAGAAAACTCAGCTCTTCCTGGTTTCCTGATTCACAAACACTATGAGATAATACTATAACCCCTCTGTACAGTATTTTTACAACAACAAAAAAAAAACATTGGTAAGCCAAAAAAAAAAAAAAGAAAGAAAGAAAATGCAACAGGCATAGCTGAAGGTGGGAAAGTCACTGCAGGACTAGGAACCAATGGAGTTCGTCTCTACTTGTGTCTGCCTTGTCAATGAAGGAGGAAATAAGGTTATTACACAAGCATGATAGCTAATAGCTATATATACCAAGAAATAATAGAGATTTGAGAAAGGATATAAAAAAGGCATAAAATAGAAACAAGGGAGAATTAGTGGACCAGTAGGATTCTAGGAATTTCCTTAAGATGAGTAATCATAAATGCAGTGTGGAGTTCTCACAAGGTTGGGTATGTGTGCAAGCAATGAATTTCAGAAATTTAGCTGTCACCAAAACTAGGATTCTTCCAGATGAGCTCAAACAAGGAAGAAGAGGCAAGAAGACTGATGATCCGTGCAAAGGATAAATATGACATATCATGAAATATAGTCTGGGTAAATGATAAATTGGAGAAAGTGAGACTATGTATGATTAATGTAATAGGTCCTAGTAGCTCAATTTAGACAATGACCTGGAATAAAGGAAAAGGATGGAAATTACTCTGAAAAGCATTATGCCCCTTGACATATAGTTGGTCTCACATAAAAAGTCATAAATACATATACCAGAAGAAAATATAGGCTATTTATAGTAGAAGAATTAATTAAATGAAAATTATGAAACAACATAGAAAGAATAAATAAATCTGTTTTGGTAAATTCACACAGCAGAATGTTCCATGCACAGCAGAATGGAGACATTTTATTGACAGAGCAGAATGGGGAAAACGCACATTACAATAGATGATATGTAGTATATAATTATTATAATGTCGAAGAATAACTGAACAATTCAAGAATTTCATCACATGTGGTATATTAATTTGTGGAATCAAGAGAATTTGAGAACAAAAATTAGAGTTCGTGCTTACTCTTGGAAAGAATGTAATGAAATGGCTTGGCAAAGGAAGGCATGCTGGTGAAAGGAAAATAGAATAAAATTAAGAAGATGAAAAGAGGTGGGATACTTGTAGAGCTATTGGGATACTTGAACTGGAGATTATTGGTTCAGTGAAGGACAGGATATAATGGAGGATGAGTTGCTTGGAAGAGGGGTGATTGAGGTGTTGAAAGCCCAGTGTTTTACAAGTTTCATCCAAGTAGATACTGAAATCACAGGGAAAATGATGGCCATAGTGTTGCAGAAAGAGGAAGCGAGAGGGAAATGTGGGAGGGAAGGGATCGTGGGAGAACAACAAAGGAGTAGGTAACAATTCTCAACAGAAATGTACTCATTACCTTACTCCTGTAGAGCTGGGAAGAAGAACTGTTCCTCTCAGGCATGAATTCAGATTTCAGTGTTCCAAGTTAAGATGACTATGCCATCAATTAGATCCTTTTGTCTGTCCCTAGCATTCTTCATGAGATATTTGTATAAAGGTTCTGACTTTTGCAAGGAATTCAGCCCTAGAGGGCTCAGAGTAATGAGATTACACAATCCTACTGGATGGCTGACATTTTTTAAGTGACAATAATAACAGGTAGACAAAAGTTAGAAATTCATCATAGTTATTCATAGCTCTAATTGCTGTCATCAAAAAATAGCCACTAAGAAGATGAAGGTGTCACTGGTAGAGTTTGCTTAGCATGCATCCTACATTCAGCATTACATTTTTTAAATCACTAATTTCTTTCCAAAATAATAAAATGATGTGGCTATGTAGTGGCATAAACTTGAAATCTGACCATCATAATTCTATTTGGTAAACTCAACAAATGTCTCCTTGATGCCTCTTGTATATAAGAGCCTGTATTAGGCATCATGGGAATTTTTTTATAATGTCAATGTTTTCCTTGTCATCACGAATCTTACACAGAGATGGATATATAATTGATTGTCTACAATAAGGAACAGTGCTATCTTTTTCTGGGTTCTTTCAGAAGCTGATTCTGCACCAGAGATTCAAGGGCAATAGTTGAACACGAAGTAGACACTGGTAGGGGAATAAGAGGAGGAAGGGAAGACAGCCACTAAGAGTGTTCAAGCCAGATGTCCACTGTGAGAACTGACTTTATTTCCACTAAGCAACTGCTGGGTGCTACTGTTAAACAAACACCTCAAGGTTATCTTATCTGCAAAGCAAAGAAACTAAGGTATTTATACACCTATTGGTCATTAACAGAGGGCTGTTCCTGTCCTGAATAACTACACCTACTGTACCAGTGAAGGAAATGAAGCTAAATGGCTAGAAAAGCCTTGTGGCTGGGAGTGGGGATGGTGGTGAGTACCACATAGCAACTGGAAGTTATGAACTGATACAAGGATGAAGAGATACAGGACGGATGTGCTTCATATCTGACATGATTAACTCCATGGAAATGCTAAAGAATATCACAGGAAAATAACAAAGAGGACTTAATTCTTGATGCAGTTTTCAAGAAGGCATCACCGTTCAGGTCTTTTGAACTGGATCTTGATGTAATGAATGCTAAACATTTTTTTTATCCAATCACATCAAAGCTATTTGAATACTCTTCCTGTTTGCAGAGACTTCTGATTTTTTTCCCTTAGCAGTACTGGAGTTTGAATTCAGTGCATGCTTTGTTTGCTTGCTTGACTGTTGTTTACCACTTGAGCCAAGCATCCATCCCTGCTTTTAATTGGTTATTTTAGCACCTGAGTCTCATGGACTTTTCTGCTTCAGCTGGCCACGACCGTCTAGATCTCAGCTCTTTGAGTAGCTACAGTCTCAGGTATACACTGCTGGTATCTGACTAAAGACTTCTCACTTTATGTTTAAGTCTGTCTCCTCAAGACAGAAACCAAAACCTACTTTTCCCAGCTTCCCTTGCAGCTACACCTTGAGCTCCACCATGCACATATATCTATGCAAGCTTTCACCTGGAGGCTTTGATGTGTGTAACCTGTCAGACTAGTAAGTACAGTCTAGAGAGGTTGATAGAAAAGAGTACCCACCTTCCAAGAACCAGAAGTCTAGAACCTCCTAGTGTCAAAAGTGGCAACTTGTCTGCACCAGGAAGCTACTCTACTACAGAGTAGCCTTCAAGTCAGAAAAAAAAGTTTCTGGAAATACCTAATCTGCAAAAACAACCTAGATGGTTTCTGTTGTTTGCAACAAATAATTTTAATGTGATAGGAAGAGAGAGAAGAGATGTAAAGGGAGAGAAGAACAAAAGGAAGGCAGATAACAAAATGCTGAAATAAGGACACATGTAACTGTAACCCCTCAGTACAGTATATTTTTACCAAAAATATTTTTAAAAAGAAGAGAACGATTTGTGTAAGCAGAGAATTGTGGGCAAAGGATTCCAAGGTCATATCTATGAAACAGTACAAACATTGACATGAAGAAAGTGAAGATACAGAGTGTGCTCTTAGGAATAGTTACTGGCTGGTATGGCTAGGAGTTGGATGGTACAGTCAGGTTTGTGGCTGAGAGGAACGATATTTGACTGAAAGCATACTTTGAAGAATAGAGGCTTGTGTCAGAATTGGATGCATCTGTGTTTAGGAAGAACAGAGTCAGAGTGGCACTTGTGGCTTCACAGTGGGTGAGATTCTTAAACAAAGATGCTGCAACAGCGAGCCCAATGAGACAGAAGACAAAAGACCAGAATGGAAGGGATGGTAGGGGAAAAACAAAGGAGGCGGAAACAATGCTGGATAAGAAATGTACTCATTACCTTGCTCGTGTAACTGTAACCCTTCTGTACAGTATTTTCACAATAAAAAACATAATAAAAAAAGACCAGAAGGACATCTTGGAAGAGAATAAGGCCTCACGACATCTTCAACCTCAATTTGAATTCTGTGACCACTTACTCTGCATGACTCCTTGGGTACTTCATTTAACTTCTTAAGCCTCCATTTTCTAATCTTTTAAACCAGAAACACTAAAACCTACTGTCTCATCCTAATCACTTTAAGACATCTGAGGACAACCTATAGTCCAAAGAGCAGATGTGTTGCTCCATCCCAAGGACCACACACACCAGAGAACCAAGGAACACCTCCTCTAACAAAGGAAAAATTAATTTTAAAAGAGTCTGGAGGAATGGTAGAGTTAAAATCAAACAGAAGTCATTCTTTGATAAACCCAAGAAGTTAACATTGAGCCTGCACTACAAGGGGAACCAAGACCCTAGCTCCTTAAAAATGATACAGTTGGGCTGGGAAGGTGGCTCAGGTGGCTCAGTGGTAGAGCGCTTGCCTTCCATGCATGAGGCCCTGGGTTCAATTCTTCAGCACCATATAAGCAGAAAAAAGCCAGAAGTGGTGCTGTGACTCAAGTGGTAGAGCGCTAGCCTTGAGCTGAAGAGCTAAGGGACAGTGCCCAGGCCCAGAGTTCAGCCCCCCAACGAACTAAAAAGCAAAACAAAACAAAACAAAAAAGAATGATACCGTTAAAATGGATCTTTAATGCCACACCCACACCCCTTAACTGAACTATTGCACCTAAGCTGAAAAATGAAGGCTGCTTCCCTGGGGCAAAGTGACTTCACATCCTAAGAGTAAGGCAAGAGTATGTTGCTTTATTTTTAAACAATAAGGTTTCTCACTAAACATAAAAACAGTAGACACAAGAAAACTTTTGGCAATATTTTGGAGCTGAAATATGTCCTTAGAAGAAATACTTTTTGGTTAACTTTTCAACCAGCTTTTTCTACATCTGTCATCTAGATCAAATGAAAGACATAAGAGGTTTTTTATCATCCTAGGTTTTTTTGGCCTGAACTTTTGTGTTAAAGGCTAGCACTCTACCGCTTGAGCCACAGCACCACTTCTAGTTTTCTGGTGGTTAATTGGAGATAAGAATCTCACAAACTTTCCTGCCTTGCCTAGCTTTGAACTGTGATCCTCAGATCTCAGCCTCCTGAATAGCTAGGATTACCAGTGTGAACTACCAAAGCTCACCCTATGTGGTTTTTATTTGGTTAAGTCCACCTATGGTCAAGCTGATAAGATCAGCTTGTGGGATATCGCTGGTGAGTTTCCAGTCTTCATCATTGTCCAGGTTCCACTGACTAGGTGGCAATTTGGAAAGTTGAATAAAGGCACTAAGACAAGATAGACAGATTCTTTGGATAGTGCAACACCGATGTCAAAAGAAACATTTAGTCAAAATCTGTAGAGGTCTTGACTTGGAGGTGAAACCTGACATCACAACATATGTACATGCTGACCTTACATATGATCAATGGAAAATATGAGGCCAAAAAGCAAGGGTTTCCATGGTGAATTTTGATAATATCTGAAATTTTCCTTTCCACTTTGGTTACATATTTAGGTGTCACTTGGAGCAAAAGTTCCTTGTATATTTCATATTTTAAAATTCAAGAAGCCAGTTGAACTTTTGAGAATTAAATGCAACAATAATCAAGGAAATTGCATGTGTATATATATGCATTTGCCAATCCATACACTGGAGATAAATTCATTTTGTTTATTATGCTGCAAAGAAAATATTTTTAAAAAGAAAAAGAAATAAAAAGTGTCAGAGAGGTCATGTGCCATTCTCGGGCATCTATCTGAAAGAGAGCCAATCACCATACAAGAAAGATGCCTTCGTATCTATGTTTACTGTAGCTCTATTCACAATAGCCAAACTTTGGTGCTCAATGAATAAAAAAATTAAAGTGAAAAATTATTCAGTCAAGAAGAAAAATGAAATCATACCACTTGCAGGAAAATGGTGATCATCATTTGATGATCATCACTAATGAAGATAAGCCAATTCAAAAAGCCAAATTTCATGTATTCACTCATATGTGGCATATAAGCCTAAAATAACAATGTGATGATAATAACAATGATGGTGGTGGTGGTGGTGGTGGTGGTGGTGGTGGTAATGATGGAGATGTTAGATGATAATGATGTTAGTATTGGTAATGGGACTTGAATGAAAAGAGGAACTGTCCAAGAGAGATTCAGTAGGAGAGTAAGGGGAAAAGGAAGGGCTACTGATGAGTGGAAAGATCAAAGTTACAGATGTAATGGATCTGTAACATATATATGCATATACTCATACACATATACACTACAGAGACTGAGTCACTGGACATACTCAGGAGGCTTTATGTACTGCAGAATGAAGTCAAGCAGTTCATGGAGATGGAGGAAAAACTTGTCCAGGTGTTCAATGTTGGCAA
Organism: Dipodomys ordii; assembly: GCF_000151885.1. Classification (NCBI taxonomy): domain Eukaryota; kingdom Metazoa; phylum Chordata; class Mammalia; order Rodentia; family Heteromyidae; genus Dipodomys; species Dipodomys ordii. The sequence goes on along the minus strand of NW_012267257.1, from coordinate 11,870,213 downwards.
GAGTCTGTGTGATCTAGTGTTCCTGGCAGACATTACCAACTACCCCTGATAGATGAACCTTAAGCTGTAGGACTGCAACCAGCTTCTCAGCTCCCTGCTTTCAAGCGTGAAATCATTTGAAGTTAAATTAAGGCTGTGGAAAGTACAATTTGAAAGGAATAACATAAAACATTTCGCTACTCTGAGTGGACAAAAGTCTTCTATGACACTTGAATGGACTGGTGAACCTATGAAACTAATTGAGGCATTTAATGAAAGATTCAAGGAACACAGGGAGTAAACACGTGGAATTGAACATCTTTGCTACCCTGTTCAATGTCAAACTAGCTGATGTGCCTGACAACCTACAACCTGAAATCACTCAGCTGCGAAACCATGATGAGCTGAAAGCTAGGTACACCAAGCTTCTGCTGTATGTATCTGTATTTAGAGCATAAATACATATATCTGCTTTGAGAGCATAATATATTTAGAGCATAAATACAGACATCTGTATTTAGAGCATAAATTATTGAACACATTTCTATCTTATTCTCTGGAAGTGGAATAGAATTTTCATAGTTACATGGTGAGAATGTCTTCTCACCATTCTCATAAGTAGGGCCAATAATTAGAAGCTATCCGTCCTTGTTCATTTCTAAGCTGTGTGATTCTGTAGAGCCTTTAACATGCTAATATGCATCATGAGTCAGAACCACAAAACCCTGTTTTCCTGAAACTAGATTGGGATTTCCTGGAATGAGGGTCCCCTGGCACACAGCTTTGGAAATGCCATGGGGTCATATATCATTGTGCCTTTTCAGAAGCTCCAAGGGCAAATTCCATGGTGCTGGGAAAGTACTGCAAACCTGGACAAGGGATCAACAGCCAGTAATGTGTCTGTGCCCTGTGTCAGCATTGTCTGTGTGTCCCAGCTCCCCTGCATTTCACCAGGGCTCACCTCTACCAAACTTACAGCTTCTCCACACAAGTCTTTGAGATAGGAGCAACGAATCTTTAAAATGAACACTGGATTATTAAAACAAGCAATGATATGTATGAGCAAATGAGATGATATGTATATCTTCTAGATGGTCAAGATCCTGAGAAATAGTAGGGAATCAAACTCTCCAATGGGGCTAGGAAGCAGTCAAAAATTGTAAGATTCCATACTTCCTCTAATTCCAAGACTTTGAATCATGCATTTATCTACTCATTTCAAAAATATTTGTTGAGGCCTTGAGACATATTACAGTTAACATACAGAATCTCTGCTCTCTGAGAACTTCAAATCTAGTGGTAAAAAGCAAAGAGTAAGTCACTCATCGATATTAGGAAGTACTGAGTGCTATATGGAAACAAGGGGAAAAAAGGCGAGGGACTTTCAGAGATGTGTTTTTAAAATAGTGGACAGGGCATGTCGAAAACGAACTTTACAACTTTGGTGGGGTGGGGGAGGATTGGGTGTGGGGGCGGGGGGAGGCTGGGAAGGGATGGGAAGGGGAAACAAAGGAGGAGGCTACAATGCTTGATAAGAAATGTACTCATTATCTTGCCCATGTAATTGTAACTCCTCTGTACAGT
>NW_012267257.1:11837757-11866333 GCF_000151885.1 Dipodomys ordii | reverse complement strand
GGGGGGGGGAACATACAAAGCAACAAAGAAATAATCTTATAAATTCGTTAGAAACAAATTCATGAAAGAAAAAAACATTAAAATACATATCTATGTTTAAAACGAACTTTACAACGGCGGGAGGAGGAAGGAGTTTGGGAGATGGGGAAGGAAGGGATGGTAGGGAAAACAAAGGAGGAGGCAACAATGCTCGATAAAAAAAAATGTACTCATTACCTTACTCATGTAACTGTAACCCCTCTGTACAGTATCTTTGCAATAAGAAAACATATTTTAAAAAAAGTTCGGCATCCCACCCCATGGCTTTGAGCAGTTGCACATGGAGGTCCCTGGGCATCTTGTCATTGCCCATTGCCTGGAAAGACTTGCACGGGAACAACAGACCTTTTGGACCCCAGAGATATGAGCCCAGATGGCCACCCAGTCGGAGGAGTTACATAATGCATAGAGAGACGGTGTAGGCTATGTGGAGCCTCTGATTGGCTCTGGGGACTGGTATGGCCCACAAGCTGCCCATTCATCTCTGAGAGTCATGTAACAAAATCACTTAGCTCTCTCCTAGAGATGCCTTATTCGCTCCTGCACAACCCACCCCGGGAGGGTACCCTTCCTTGGGACTCCTCCTGTCTAGTAGTTGCTATGTTTATCTTTTTCTTCAATAAATCTTTGTTGTTTTACTTCTTCCTCTTGTATCTATGGACTCATTCTTCAGGACCTTAGAAACAAAGGACCTGATAGAAGTGTTGCAGATTTTTTGTTTCAATACTTGTTAAATAAATGAAGTTTTGTAAGAGTTCTACATAGTAACAAAAAAATGAAGATATACAACAGTCTTTAAAATTACAGGAAATTACTAATAAACAAAGTCTTAATAAAAAAAATATAGCTTCTTTCCCCCTTTCTTTTCTCTTTCCCCTCCTCTTCCTCCTCTCTTCTTCTTCTTCTTCCTCCTCCTCTTCCTTCTCTTCTTCTCCTTCTTCCCTCTTCTTTTTTATTGAAATATAGTATGTATCCAAAAAAACTCAAGTCCCAAGCAGAGTTTTTAAAGAAAAAAATGTGAAGTTTCCATTCTGACCACTGACTTGAATAACTTTGCCAAATTGAGGGTCATAAATTCTTGGAAAGATGTTCTTTTGGGTACACATGAAACCCCTCATTAATTTTGCTCCTGGGCTTCCAGAGTTAGAGCTCAGACAATGTTCTACACAACACAAAAAATGACCACCAGGAGACATTCTTTGCAGTTCAGCAATTCACCCCAACCCTTGCAACTAGGACTAGAAAGCCAACTGATCAGAACATTTGGGTTGCATTTAAAAGAAATATTCGGAGTTAATTTTTGGAAAAGCAATTTTTCTGGAGAGGTACACTCTGTTTTTTGTTTGTTTGTTTGTTTGCTCATTTTTTGTTGGTCATGGAGCCTGAACTCTGGGCCTGGGCGTTGTCCCTCACCTCTTCAGCTCGAAGCTAGCGCTCTACTACTTAAGCCACAGAGCTACTTTCGCCTTTTTTTTCCTGCTTATGTGGTGCTGAGGAATTGAATCCAGGGCCTCATGCATGCAAGGCACGCACTCTACCACTGAGCCACCTTCCCAGCCCCACTCTGTGATTTTTGAATACTGAATCTACTTGGAGATACCACTCTGAGCCTGAAGGTTTAGCATCAAGTTGTAAAATAAGACATTGTTAGAATAGTTTACACATTCAAATAATTAAATCAGACAAAATAACAATAAATAGATGCTAAAAATCTAAGAAAAAACTGAAACAAACTCATATAAGTCTACATCAAACTTGAAATATAATAACATGGGAGAAATAAATATTCTAAGTAAATTTTAAGCACAATAATGATTTTCTGTAGGAATGAAATATATCTCAAAACAAGAAGAATGGCAAATTAATCTGAAACTTCAGTCAATAGGTTGAATGCTAGTCAAAATGCTATCGTTATTTGAAATTATTTTGTATGGAATAAAGAAAACAAGTTAATGAAATGTAATGAAATATAAGCCAGTATATCATAGCAAGAAAAAAAATATAAATATAAAAGCAAAGCTAAGTAAAACAAGTAATAACTGAATTTAAATTGGAAATAGCATGAACCAATATCTATGTTTCTGGCTCTGTATGCCGAGGAATGAAGAAATAATAAGAACATCCCATCTAGACATCATTTCCCACTAAAAGAACCCAGGGTCCTTAATAAAAAGAGATAATTCTATATCTGAAACAAGTTGATCTTCACCATCTTGTTGGGCTAGGAAATATGACTGCTATCAGAGATCAATTAGAATGTGTGCAAATACATAGATTAAGAACTACCACTGCCAAATTTAAGAGATAAAAAGAAATCTGGTTGACAGTAAAATATTGAAAGAGTAGGATTAGTAAGCCTGTAGTAGCATGCAAAGAGGAAATAGATAACCACCTTTGGAAGTGACAATGCGCTGATATGCTACTTTAAGAGCTAGCCATTGGGAGGAAATAATGAAACATCTTACTTCACCTTTTAATGAAGCCATAGTTTACAAGTTTGTCCACCATACATGAACAAAAGCTTTAGTAAAACAAATGTAGCTAGTAAGAGCAGAGGGCTGATAGACTATCACAACTTCACAAATGTCAGTGAAATTATTGACTGGTAAAAGAATTATTGACAATATTGAAGTTGGTAAGGAAAAGTGACTAAGAAGAGGGCATTCACATATACCAAAATATACTCCCACAGATTTATTGCTAATTTGCAAAGGAAAAAGTATACTTTTACAATACAAAGACTTAGAGTATGTTATTTTAACTGTGTGATCCAAGTTAACATCACAAACAGACTATTTTGAAGTTAGGAGCCTCTTGGTTGTGTGTTATTACTATGCATGCAAAATCACCTATGAAATAGCCGTGCCAAAACTTTAGCCTGAATTCAACCAAATCTTTAGAGTTACTTTCAAATTTGGAGAAAACATAAAACATAAAGGAACAAATTAAATGTCATAAGAAAGGAATCTGACAAGTCCTGGCTGGAGGATATTCTGTAAGACAATTTGATGAGTCTCTTCAAAAATGCCCAAGGATAAATGAAAGAAAGATCACCATCACTACTCAGCAGGAATATTTATTTCAAAAACATAATTATATATCACCTCACTGCAGTAATGACTATTTAAAAAGACATTGCAAGTGCTAGCAAGGATGTGGAGAAAAGGGATCCCTACACACCTCTGCTAGGAATGTAAGTTGGCATAGCCATTATGGACAGCAGTATGTACTCTCCTCAAAAAATTAAAATACAACTAGAGTATGATCCAGCAATCTCACTACTGGGTATTTATCCAAATGAAATGAAATCAGTATATATATGGAAGAGATATCTGCCCTACCATGTTTATTGGAGTACTACTCATAATTACTGAGATATAGAAATAACCTAATTGTCCCTCAATTGATGACCAGATAAAAATTAATGTGGTGCATTCAGTCATACAAGAAAATGGAATGTCATCTGCAACACGCACAGAACTAGAAGCCATGCTATTCAGTGAAATAAGTCAAGCACAGAAAGACAAGTTCTACATGGTTGTCAGTGGAATAAGAAATTGATTTCATGGAAATTGACAGCAAAATGGTGGTTATGAGAGAAACGAGCAAGTGGCAGGAGGGATGGAGAAAGGTTGATCAATGGGTTTTAATTTATAGTGAGATAGGAACAAGAAGTTCTGTCATTGCAGAGTAGGGTGACTATCCACAATGATAATGTTCTATACATTTCATAAAGCTAGGGAAAAGAATTTTGAATGTTCTTATCATGAAGAAATGACAAATGTTTAGAAGAGATGATTCACTTCATTTAAGTATTACACAATGAATACATGCATTGAAACATTACATGCTACCCATAAACATGTACAAGTTTATGTTTGGTGCATCAAATAGATTTAAGTAAATGGAAGAAAAAGAGAAAAACATGAAGTCATTTTTTTTCCTGTCATGGGGCCTGGGAGCTGTCCCTGAGCGTTTCAGATCAAGGCAAGCACTCTACCACTTGAGCCACAGCTCCACTTCCACTTTCCTGGTTTATTGGAGATAAGTGTGTCATGGACTTTCCTTCCTGGGCTGGTTTTGAACCACAATCCTCAGATCTCAGCCTTCTGAGTAGCTAGGATGACAGGTATGAGCCACTGGCGCCCGGCTGAAGTCAATATTTTTAAAGGGAAAGGGCCATTTTAAAGTTAACAGATTAAAAACATTTTACCAACCATAACACTTAATGTTTTAAATGAGCTATAGAAAATATTTTCAGCAATTTGGGAAAATGGAATATAGACTGGATATTGGAGGGAATGATATGACCTTTATTAACATTCCAAGATGTGATCATGACATTGTGATTATGCAAGAGGGTGTCCTTACTTTTAGGAGGATCTTAAAGCGTGGCGGGGGGGGGGAGGGGAAAGGGGGGATGTCATCATGATGTCAACAACCTACTTTCAAATACCTATATGAAATTAAGCAAGTATGGTAAAATGTCAGGAAAAGTTTGATTTTAGGTGACAGGTTTAGGAATGTATGTTGTATGCCTTATTCAAATGAAAAAAAGCATACATGGTAGACCTTTGGTATCCATCAAATACATGTTTCCAAGGACACTATAACTGGAGAAAAACTGAATACTCAGGATGCAAAGAATTCACTACTCTGAAAAATTACCCAAATTTAACTACATCTTAAGTACATTCATTCTGAACACCCAAAACTTGAAAATGTATAAAGAAAGCTACATTAGGGTCACAAAAAATACTATTGTACAGACTAATAATGCATTAGCTCTTATTTCATGCTTTTACCTCAAATACTGTGGAGAGTTGATTCATTTTTCCTATAAAGCTGCCCCATTTCCACTAAAGGCATGCTGCCTTTCAATGACTCTGGAACTTTATCACATCAACACACTAGCTTTTACTTTGCTTTTGGAGCATCCTTTGCTTTTGGAGAAGCATATTTTCAGAAAAATTAAGCGCAAGGAACCACTCCTCAGATCTCACAAGGATTTCAACACTGTTTATGCTAACATGAAACTGAGAGTTCCTTCCCATCAACTGACTTACATGTGTTTGAATTTAAAATTTTTGTTTAGGATTTAAAGTTATTAGGATTAAAAGTTATTTAAAAGTTGTTGGGGTTTGGCCATGCTTGGTCAAGACCATTTGTGACAGATTTGTGAATAAGGCAGGCTTACTCTGCAGCTCAAACAATATCCATATATACAACTTTTTGTGTGGGTGTTGGGGGTCGTGGGGCTTGAACTCTGGGCCTGGGTGAAGTCCCTCAGCTCTTCAGCTCAAGACTAGCACTTTTGAGCACCACTTCTGGTATTCTGGTGGATAATTGGAGATGAGAATTTCATGAACTTTCCTGCCTGGCTGGCTTTGAACTGTGACCCTCAGATCTCAGCTTCTTGAGTAGGTAGGATTACAGGCTTGAGACACTGGTGCCTGATACAATATATATCTTTAAAAAAAAATCAAGTACTGTTGAGGAAGAAGAGCATGTGTGAGGAAATAAACAGACACAAACAAGCAGAGGAGCCACACATGGACAAGAGCAATAAAATGCAATTAGCTAAAGATTATAATTGACTCAACCCTCTGCACCTTAAAAAATGAAGAAAGTGAAAACATGTTTCAAGTTCACTAAATGAGACCCTTCTCTAGCTTCTGGTAGAGGGCAGAGCTGCGGGGTGGCGAGCGCTATCACTCGAACATCCAAACAGGCTGACTCCCCAGCACTCCACCCTGTACAAGCTGTGTCTGGATGTTTTCAAATCCACCTGGTGAGGGGAGCTGTCTCCCTTATGTAATGAGGGCCTTATGTTATTTGATTTACAACTTCTTTCAGGGCAAGAGATTTGTTCAACAATCCCTGGCTTAGAGCTAAACCCCAAGGACATATTCATCCACTTCTTACAGTCAAGGCCCCTATTCAAACATCTCCATCTCCCCCTGAGTAGGTAACCATGATTCCTTTTATTTGCTTAAGGTGTCTTATCAGCTTGCAAACATTCCAGGAAAAGTCCTCAGTGGGGTCTCCTTGTATATCAAGCAAAGAAGGTTGTAATGTTCCCGCAAGCCTGGTCCATGGTAGGGAAAGTAAGGGACTATGGTGCATTTTGCCTGATCCTTGGAGAGATTATGTGCCTAACACATGGCATCATCACCTAGTGGTCACATAATGGCCATCACTTCCCTGCAGAGGAGATGCTACGAGGAAGTGCAGCCCAGTGGAAGCTTCCATGGGCAGGAAATACACCTTTATCTCAACCACTTCCACAGCTCTGAGAATACAGTCAGTACATATCTGTTACCTGAATGAATAGCTGAATGGATGGTCAGATAATGCATACATAGAGCTCAGACTGGGAGGGAAAAGCCAATAGGTAAGAAAACAATGATTTAAAAGAAAACCTGAATGATCAAACGACTGAGGTTACAAACAAGAAAAATTGTAAATGGACACTTATTCTCATCTATCCATTTCTTTTGTCGAGTTGAAGTAATTCTTAAGTAAACATAATAAATGGGAAAAATATTGTCCACATAAATATGTTGCTAAAACATGATTAAAAACAAGTTGTTCATTTGTGCTCAGAACCAGCGTTAGATTAATTACAAGTATCTAAGGCTGAGGACTCTTAAAATTCTGGTAAGCCACTTTTCTGGTAGTTCCAGTCTAAGAGTAGCAATCCTTAGTCTTGCATTTGTCAACCACAAGAATTTCTATTTCATGCCCCTAAGCATCTCCAAATTCTTCCCTAACTTCTAAAAACTATTATAATTTACCACATTATTATAAAAACAAGGTAGTAATGGAGCTGAACGTACTGTTGAATCAAAGAAGGAATAATAATTCTAAAAAAAAAATTCAAAACTCTACCCGGACCATGAAACATTGGGGGAAAAAAAACTTCAATGTTTTTGTCCCATTTTTGTGCCTTTTGAATATTTTCTTCTCCAAAGCAAAAGAAGTAGGTCTTACTAGATGAGGGAAGCCAAGCTCGCATGAGCTGGCACAGAGCAAACATTTTTGCTTTGCTTGAATTATTTTAAATAACGGAAAACATCCCTGATCGCCAGCACCACAAGGCACTGCAGCGTGAACTCAGGAAAACTCAAAGGCTGTGACTTGACCTTCAGATCTGGCCTGAGCAGCTGATCATGAAAGAAGGAAAGATTAAGCTGGGTGCTGGTGGAAGTGGTCTAGTGGTTCAAGTGGTGGAGTGCTAGCCTTCAGCAAAAATAGCCTAGTGACAGCACCCAGGCCCTGAGTTCAAGCCTTACAACTGACATTTAAAAAAATGAAAAAAGAAAATGGACGATTAGAGATTCTAAACTTGCCTCCATGCCGAATATAACCCCCTCCTCCTTTCTGCACCATTAATTGTCTACCTCCAATGAGGCTTTTTCTCCAGGCTCCCTCCCAGAATCTAGTGGTCTTGAATCTGACTCTGCTCATTACAAATGCTAGTTTCTTTTTAAGCTCCATCTAACCAGGATACGCTTTTGTGGCTTCTAATAATGATGGTGCTGGTTTGGTTCAAATTTCAGTCCAACTCCCAGGGCTGGGCTAGTATCCAACTCTAAGTCAGGTACAGCCCTGGAAAGTGTCTGTTCTTTGTCAGTGTTGAACATCCATGGACATTTGTTCAGTGCTATAATCCTAAACTTCAGGCTGAAGCAGAATATGCTTCATAATTTTCCCCTTTTTTGGAAGTATATTTTATCTTACTCTGAACATTAGTTTCTTCCAGATTTTCAAGTTAAAGCCAACAAGGCCCCACTAGGTGCCTGGTAGTTATTGGAAAGTAAAACAGACCCAAATTAATCCTATTTCACAGCACCATTTCCTAATGTTTTATATCCTAACTTCTACATTCAAATTCTGTTGGAAGCAGGACACTGAGCCTCACTGATGAGGCTAAAGCTGAGTCATAAAGAGGTAGTTCTTATGGTGAAGGGTTAGTTGTACTCAATCCTGAGTCTTACCCCAGTGAGTGACAAAGAAAGCCTTCCCTCCCAGCCTACATTTCAGGGTAGCATTTCAGAGTAGCTTTCCCATCACTATGTACATGTCATATTTTTACTTGGATTCATGGCACAGCAAAATACTAGAATAAATTCACCTCCCTAATGGGAGTCAGAAATCAGCCAGAAGCTCATCCCCCAGGGCCAGAAATCAGGGACCCAATCACCAGCTGAACTGCTCTGGTCGAACCCAATGGAGCCTCTCCATTGGTCTCTTCACCTCCTTCCCCCTTAGCCCAGCACTAGTTTGATAGGGTTGGGCCTCACATAAACACATGGCTCTGTCAAACTGACACCTTCAAAGTGCTATCACTATGGTGAGAGTGTCTTTTCTTTTTGTTTGATGTGGGAAAATAACCTCCTCTTCTATCCTCAGGAATCAACTACACAAGCAAATGGGAAGGCACCGACTGACTGATTGCCTAATGTCTTACAGTGAATCAGGAAAGACAATGGATGTCAGATAACAAAATTCACATGAACACACTCTTCAGAATGTATCATGAAGTGTTTTCAAAAGGGATTACAGACCAGTACTTAAAGCTACAATGCCCATCAGTTTTGGAAGACTATAGATAAGATCTGAGATGAATTGAATGTATGATACAGTATTTGATGAGCAACCTACAGTAGAGCATGTCACTGCTTTTGCCAGTGAGGACAGTAGGATTCTTGTATAATCTGTGTATCTAGTTAGGAGTAAATAATGTTGGACTAAAAGAGAAAATTTAAATTTAGTTGATTTTTTTAAAAGCAATCAGGATGGGTTAGATTCTGTTACAATTAAAAAAATCTTAAAATCCTTTTAAAGAAGAAAAGGTCAAGTAAGAAAAGAAAGGAAAGGAAGGGAAAGAGAAGGGGGAAAGAAGAGAAAAAGAAAAACAAAAATATATTTGAACAACAGTAATGATGGCGATAGAAAGATTCAAATTTGTTTCCATTTTTTTATTCCATGTGACTTAAACTTAAGGCACAAACATCTAAAAAAAAAATCTTTTCTATGCTACATTTCTGAATGATGGGAATGTCCCACTCAAAGGTAATATGAGACTGAAAACTTCCCTCTAACTTCTATCACAGGCACAGTCAGTGGACTGAGTGAGAGAAAGAGGAAGCCCAGACCCTATCAGTGGACAAAGGAGCACTGCATTCTGTTTGGACATTTGACTGGGCATTAGATTGGGCTCTATGTGGGCCCAAATCAATCATGGAGTAACATACATTTCAGTTATTTAAAAGTATTCCTATGGGCTGGGAAGGTGGCTCAGTGGTAGAGCACTTGCCTTGCATGCATGAGGCCCTGGGTTCGATTCCTCAGCACCACATAAGCAGAAAAAAAAGCCAGAAGTGGAGCTGTCGCTCAAGTGGTAGAGTGCTAGCCTTGAGCTGAAGAGCTGAGGGACAGCGCCCAGGCCCAGAGTTCAGGCCCCACAACCGGGCCAAAAAAAAAAAAAGTATTCCTATGTAGAAGGCACGTAACTGTGTTGCCAGAAAGATAACTTCGCCAGTAATTACAAATGATGATGAGATTCTGATTCTGCAAGGAAAGGAAAAGGGAACCCGTATGAGTTACAGGATGATCCAGCACCCAGAAAGAATATGATTAAAAACAAACACTCCCTAAATATTAGGGGTGATGGTAGTAGTTAAATCACTACTCTAGCTTGTTACCTTTGCTTTTCTTTCTTTTCCATTTTGATGGGCAAAGGCAGAGCTACCATGTTTGTATGCTATGATGTTTGACTGCCTCCACCGCAGATATTTTAAGCAGTGACATGACCACTGATCATTTTCTATTTTCATCCCAATAGAATGCAGGATGGACTTTAGGATGCGGGGTCAGAGCATCCCAGTACCTTGTAATAATGCCTGGCAGATAATTACACATAAAAGTATGTGGTCTCTTAACCCTGGTCCAGATGAGTTCTCCGCAGGATTTTTTAGATGACCTGGACCTCTCTCCTCTCCTCTCCTCTCCGCTCCTCTCCTCTCCTCTCCTCTCCTCTACCTCTTCTCTTTTATTCTCTCCTCTCTTCTCCTTTCTTTTCCTCGTTCTTCCCCTCTCCTCCTTCCTCTCTCCCCCACCCCAGTGTGTGCTCTCTCTCCCTCCCTCTCTCTCTGTCTCTCTCTCTTTTCTTTCCCACATAAAACTCTTTTCTTTCCTCACACCAAACTCTCAGCCTCCTACTCTGAGTCATAGACTAGATTTTAGAGAGTAGGGAGAGCCAGTCCTGTGGTTGTGGCTGCCACAAATTTTAGTCTGCCATAGGCCAACCCATATGTTAAGATCTGCCAGCTTTTCTTCACTTCTGCACATCTCTTCCATGTAGGAGAGTCTGACTTTCCTCCCACCACACCAGACGTTATAGTCCTCAGAGGACATTAGGCAGGACCCCATGTCTTCAGAGTCTGTAAAGAATATTACTGCTCTGGAACTTAGCTTCTTTGGACACTTTGTGTTTTGTATCTATACAATGTCTTCTTTTCATTATTGTTTAAAAGCATTTCCACTTTTGTCTGTCTGTGATAGAAAAAAGTAATGATCTGTCTCTGCTCCCGACATCCTAAAAGCAATGCCCATTTTGAATACAGAAGCAGAGCAGAAAACCAATAATCTAATGTCAACTGAATGAAACAAAGGCTTCACAGGCAAAGGTGAAGTTGAATGTCCCCAGTAAGAGACCAGTTTCATGGTCAAGAAAAGGAAACATGAGCCAGGTGCCAATGCCTCGCATCTGTAACCCTAGCTCCTCAGGAGGATGAGTTCTGAGGATCACAGTTCAAAGCCAACCTGGGAAGGAAAGTCCTTGAGACTCTTATCTCCAATTAACCACCAAAAAAGCTGGAATGGACCTGTGGCTCAAATGGTAGAGCACTAGCCTTGAGCTGAAGAGCTCGGGGACAGCGCCCAGGCCTTGAAATTAAGCCCCAGCATCAGAGCGCGTGTGCGCGCGTGCACGCACACACACACACACACACACACACACTGAGGAAACATGAAACAGTTATACCTCATGTCCTCAGGATTTCTATCATGGCCATCTTGCAGATACCAAAATCTCTGGATGCTTGAATCCATTACATAAACTGGCCTACTGTTTATATACAACCTTCACACATTTTCCCAGATACTTTGTTATCTCTTGGGTACTTATAAATACCCAATATAATGTGAATGTTAGGAAGTAATTTTTCAATACAGTCATAAGTTTCAAAGTATGTTTTATCTGTTAAGGTCACAGACATGGCAAGCTGACTGTCTTCATCTTCTCCTCTGCCTATTGCAGAAGCGGTTACCAGTTGGACTGGAGTTGAGCTGTTTACCTTTCTTCTAGAAGTCCCAGGCCTTTAGGCTATAGAGCTAATCAGGCTGTTGGAGGTGCTGTACAGGCCCAGGCATAGACCTGGCCACCAAATGGACTTCTAGGTATTAACTCCATCAGAGGCTTAGTACTACAAGCCACAGTTGGCTTATGCTAACCCTAGATGCTGATCTGCACTCCCCAAGAAGGGAGTCACTTAACCCAAATAAAATTAGATGCTATTTCAAATACCCATTTGACACTGGTGTTTTAAATTTATGCAAATTATTAGGAGCCATTCTGAGTAGACATAACCAACCTCCTAAACTCCCTCCCCCCCAGTATCCATCATTGCCTTTAATGATTTTTTTCCCTATTCTTCCATATTTCCTTTCTTGATATAAGGATTTCTAGTCTGGGAGAACATAATCACATTTTTAATGGCATCAGAGCTGGGTATTGATAATCCTAGCTACTCAGAGATCTGGAGGATCAAGAGTTGAGTCTATCCCTAACAAAAATGTTCACTACATACCATCTCCAAAATAACCATCAAAAAACAGGATTGAGGCATGGTTTGAGTGGTAGAAAGCCAGCCTCACAAGCATGAAGTCCTGAGTTATCATCCCAGTATTAAACAAAAAAGCATCAGCAGAGTTCTGAATAAGAGTCTATGACTTACTACATCCTTGAAATGGCAGCCCAGCATTCACATTCTCTCTTTCCAGTCTACTTCTTTGGAACTGCCAAAGTCCGAGGGACATAGCTATCCCAGTAGCTCAGGGCCTGCTCTGGGATACCTCTTCCCACTGCTCACAGGAGCCCATACAGATTTCATAGCCGTGTCCTGCTAAACATTACAAATCACCTCTGTCTTTAAAAAAAATAATCTAGCTTTCTGGAATTGCTCCAATTTACTTTCTTGTTTGGTATTCACTACTTCTTTTGATGTTTATCAATATATCACTCCTCGGTGCTTTGTGCCAAGATCATGTCTAGGTTGTGGCAATAGATCATCTCCCCACAACATATTCCAAGGAACTTCCCACCCCTTTCAAGGGGGCTGAAAGATCTGTGAGCAGCATAAGGGTGGCAAGAAGCCAGTAAACAAGGCCCGGCTCTCCTCTGGACATCTTACTCACCAGCACAGCACTGCCTTTGAGAGGTTGTGTGTATTAGGGAAAGAATCCAAGAAGGTATGTGACTTTGGAATAATTACAGAGGCCGCCGATGCAAGTTAGGAAAGCCTAGAAATCATAATTGTGGCTAACTCTCTAGACAAGGTGACCAAGTTGCAACATTTTTCTCCTTGGCTGCCATCCAGTCTCCCTTGAGAATCTTTCTCTCATTTGTCTTCCTGTCTCTTTCCAAGACTCTCTATCTTGGCTTTTCACCCCCTCAGGGAATCTCCTTTTGAGCTCTTTTTCTCCCATGGAAACATAGCTCCATTCCCATTAGGTTTTGCTGGTTGAGACCAGCAAGTGAATGGGAAAAACTAATTTACTTCAAGTCTGCATAGTCCTTCAGTCGGGTCTGAAGAGGGATTTGTAGGATGAGGATGCTAAGATGGCATGGATGTGCATGCCTAGGTTTTAGGGGAAACAGTCTGCAATTCTGCTAGAATCTGGAAATAAATCTAAGGCGCTGCAAAAGGTTAAAGCCACTGCTGATCACAGTAAGACTGATTAGCAGTACAGGTCTTCTTCTCAGGGAAGGTTCTGTGTTAACTGCAGTGTGGTGGAGAAATGGCTATCTGTTGAATATCCTCCTTGGGAAATAATAATGGCAGGAATATTAGTCCAGGAGTAAGGAGCATATGAAAGACTCTGTAGGACAAAAGACAGGAGACAAGAGGCAAGGTCTTATATTGCCTTTACAGTCATAACCAACCATCTTCACTCAGGAGCAAGGGCAGCTGTATTTCTTCTCAGGGACAAGAGTTTTTCTTAGAACATAAAACCCTTCCACTCACACCAAACAGGAGCCCTGTTCAGCAACTCCTAAGAAATCAGGTTTCATCTGCCTCCCATCTTCTTCATTGCAGATGAATTCTATGATGAACTAACAGTCACTTGTAGCAAAGGATCAAAAGACCTGATTTTAATCCCAGCTCTACCAAAGATTTGCTGAGCAACATTTTGAGAATGGCGCAGCTTGTCTGGGTCTCCGTGTATTCATCCAGAAACAAATCTGGGCAGTCCCCTCTAGTCCTGTGATTCTAAGGGAGCTGCCAAAACGTCTACTTTAAATAAAATATCTTCACTGCCCTGTGATCGATATGGAGAGGCTGTTTTCATATTTGAAGAGGAAAAATATCCAACCAAACACTGGGTTGTTTTCTTCCTTTTTAATAGGTTAACATCTTGTCCGAAGGAGCAAAACCTACTCGTGAAAGCATCAGAACAGTTTGTGGTGGATTGCAATTCTTGTCTCAGAAAGATTAATTGGAAACAAAATCTAAGGAAGAAAATTCAAAGCCCATTTCTACGCTTCCTGCCTTTTAGATCTTCTAACATGTAAATCGACCGTTACAAAGAGGATTAGTTATTAGAATGGTCTGCGTGAAGAGCCACATTCAGCTCCCAGTCTAGTCCCTGCCAGATAGTCCCCACTGACCAGCAGCTTAATGACATCCTTTTCAGCTTGAAGAAGAATGAACTGCATACTAACTGCAGGCCCTGTGTTTCCCAATGTTAGCTTACCCACAGCCTTACCAAACTGGACACTTCCCCCACCCTCAAACTGTGCTCGAAGTTCAAACACAACCTGGTCTGACAGTCATTCCTGACTAGGAAACTGGAATTATTTTTTGAGAACTAAAGAAATGATACCTTACTTCTGGGGCGTTGTTATACTTGTTCTTTTACATGTATATATATATATATATATATATATATATATATATAATATTTCTTGTCAATTTCATCCTTTTATGCTTGAGGATTAGAGAGTTGAATTTTTCCCTTGAAAAATACCCTACTATATGTTTTCTGATTGTTTAATTCTCTTCATCACAGCCTGAATTTTTCTGCTTCTTCTAATGCAGAGATACTTCTTTACCTAGCAATTACAGCTGAGTAATAAGAAACAAATAAGGGAGGGGGGGGGATGGTGGAAGAAGTGAGTCAAGAACCACTGTTTACATAAATGTGTGTGTTAAATTAAACCCTCTTGTACAACTCCTTGAAAATAATTTTAAAATCTGAAATGAGACAAAACAAGAAGCATGATTGAGTAGCCAACATGGATTTATCATCCAAGTTGTGATCCATCATCCTCAAAGTAGTTTGAGAAAGCCAATTTAAATGCTATAAGTAATTATGCATTTCATATCATTTTATCTTGAAAACAATTATAAGTGTCAAATATCTAAGCAAAAGTTTGTGGAGAAGGAGAAGAGCCAACAAGTTTGGAAGAAGAAAAAGCTCCAAGGACTAGACCATCAGTCAAGTCAGGCCAACAATGAGATGGGAAAGCTAAAGCATGGAAAATAGGATACAAGGAATTGATCTCTGCAGTCTGAGGTATCTCGCAGGGAGATAAACAGACTCAAGGAAACCCATACATTATAACATATCTAGAATCAGACGAGAATGGAGGATCAGTCTATGTTGGAAATAGGACAACAGTGATAAACTAAGAGGTGGCATTTCGCCTAAGCTCTCAATTGCTCCTCTTCCTTTTCTTTTTTTTGGTCAGTCATGGGGCTTGAACTCTGGGCCTCAGCTCTTCAGCTCAAAGACATGTGCTCTACCACTTGAACCACAGCACCACTGCCAGCTTTTTCTGCTTATGTGGTGCTGAGGAATCGAACCCAGGGCCTCAGGCATGCTAGGCAAGCACTCTACCACTGAGCCACCTTCCCACCACTCCCCACTTCCTTTTTTATATTAGTAGTAGCTGAGCACATGGCTCTGGTTGCCAGCTGCCTTTGCCCAAATGACCAGTGGAATGTGAATGGTGGCGATATGGATGGCTTCTGGCTCAACTGGTCAAGAAAAGGCTCAAACTCTCCACTGTCCCCAGCTGCTGGTGCAGATGTGGAATGATGGAGCAAGAACAACCAGTCACACACTAAGGATGATAGAGCAAACAAGGAAGACTCTGGGCTTCAGATGTATTGGGACCACTATTCATGTTATACTGCTTGACCATGAACTTGACTTGGGAAGCCACTTACACTTTGGTTTTCAGCAAAAGAACCTGTGCCCCAATTAACTAGTGAAAATTTGTTACTTCTAAGAGAGAGAGAGAATTTTAAGGGTTCCAATGACTGTGCCCTGAGTTCTACTTTCTCTTTCTCCTTTGGCGGTGACTCCTTGGTGGAACAGAAAAGGATAAATAGGATTGGAGTCAAATCTTGGTTTCAATGACTAATAAGTTTTCTCTATTCATGAAATGTAAATCATGAGTAAATATTTTAAGTAAATATTTTAGTACCATTCTTGCTCGTGTGCATTATCTCATTTAAATTATTTAAATCATGGTTACTTCCTCTTGTAAGAGGCAAGCCTTTGCTTTTCCAGTGAGAGACAAAGCTGTGATCAGGACCAAGGCAGTTTGACTTGAGAGTTCATAGCTTTTAGCCATATCCCTTCACATCTCACTTTCTGTGTTGGTGGAAGGTTGAGGTTAAATGCAACCAGAAGAAGCCAGAAACCTTCACAAACCAATGACACACCTGGATGACCCTAACTGTTCTGATACTCCATGACTTTGAGCTAAAGCACTATATTACTTGATGACCACCTCATCTCCAATGAAAGATTCTTCCCGGAGGTATGGAAAACAGTCTTTAAACCCCTCTGATTAACCAAGGAACTTTTCTTTCTCCTCTCATAGCTTGAGTGTTTAGTCAAAAAATCTCAAAGTCTGAGGTCTCTCCAAGGTCACAATCCATAATGAGAATACTGAGTCATGAAGTTTGCATTCTGTTCAGAATGATGTCTTGGTGGTAAACCCACATCCTGACCCTGACTCTCCTCTGCAGCTGTGTGACATGGCAGACTGCTTGCCTTCCCTTTCCGCATAGGAGGGAGAGAGAACACAGAAACACCACTTGATGCCAAAAAGGAGGCTCTGGAGTTTAAGCCCTGTTCCTGCTCTCAAAAGGGAAGAAATTAAGAGGAAATACATGTGTGAGGAGAAAAAGGGAAAGGAAGGAGGGACTCATATTATATATATACATATATATTTCATCAATTATCTCCCAAAACTGGGACATTGAAAATTTGAAATCCAAGTGCTGTAAAAAGTAGGCTGTCATGTGTGAAACCTCAGATTCAATCTCTAGCACCAAAAATTAAATTTAAAAAAAAAAAATCTGAAGGTCTGTTCTGTTTATCTGGGAAGTTTTCTTCTAAGGGTGATTCTGCTCCCACCCCTCAGAGCATCAGTGAGATGATTGGGCTCCAGGAAAGTAAGGTGAGATACATGTCGAAGCCTCTCAAGACTGATACGCGTGTGCAATGCACACACGTGGGCTTCAAGCGTGCATAAGCATTTCCATCTCTGTCTCTCCTCTTTTTCTCTTTGTCTCTATCTCTTATTCTCTCTCTGCCTCTGTCTGTCTGGCTGTCTCTCTCTCTCTCCCTCTCCCTCTCTCTCTCTGTCTGTCTCATAGTGCTAGGAAAATACTTTATTCTCATTTCACAGATAGGAAACTTAAATCTGGAAAACTCATTCAAGCTTACAACACTAGTTAATGATTAGTCTATTATGGAAACTCACTAAAACAATGAAAGGCAGCCAGTGCTCTCCTTAGATGAATTCCCCTACTACCCAGCTATTGTTTGAAAGACTTGTTTTCTTTTAGGTTTTTCATTGTTTGATATTTATTATGCACAAACTGTGTCCAGTGGCCAAGATTCAAAGAGATGGCTCCTCTGGCATTAGATTTACACACTTATTGAGAAAGCAAAGATGAGCCACGTATGGGTAAAGTGTTAAATTGTTACAGGTACACCAACAGCACTGGCTGAATACAATAGTAATAAAGGTTCTGAACTGTCATCAGGACTTGTTATGTGCTAAACTCAATGGTAAGAGACTTGCATGTAATATTAGAGAGAGAGGGAGAGAGAGAGAGAAGACATTTTATATCTCCAAGGATAAGATTAGCTTAGCAAATTGAACACACACACACAAAGTTGACATTTAAAATTGAGTTTAAAAATTCTTTTTAATTTAAATACATCTTTTGCAATATTTGAGACATATTTATACTAAAACAATATTCACAGGTTACCTGATATGCAAATTTAACTGGAAATGCAGCATTTTACCTGAAAATTCAATCAAGGAGAATGAAGGAATAATAGAAGAGAATAATAGAAGGAGAGTCTGGAAAGTGGATTATTTTGCTTCTGATTTGGAGTCCTGGGAAGGAAGGACTGTGAAAATTTAAAATCATAGGAATTATGGCTATGAGAAAGTATAAACTTGATCTTAAAAAAACAATAGAATTGTTTATATAAAGATGTGTTAAATCACCTGTCAATTATTCCACTTTTGGAAATAAGTGTGAAATTAATTAGCACAGTGTATTTTACTACTTCCTAACTATAAAGTCTCCTGTGGAGTTAGATAGAGATAGAAATAGATATATGTCAGCACAAAGCTAGTTGCAGAGCAACTACTTAAGATACAGGCTCCTTCAGTCCTCGTGTAAGAAGCACTCCCTGCTCCCTCAAAGAAATGGTTAGCATGAGAGGAGGTAGTGTCATGGAAATGTCATTTGCTGCGTGTTCCCGTGATTGGCCATGTGATCTGGGCTAAGCTATTTTCCCTCTATTGACTACAGCTTCCTCATGAATGAAGTCACCAGGCCTCTCTGACTGACATCCAAAGTTCCTCCCAGTACACACACATTGTGCGCACATACACACACACACACACACACACACACACACACACACAGAGATCCAGTTTTAATAGTGAGGATAAGTTGTTGTGTCAGCTATCACGTCAGCAGGAGGAAGGTAGCTGGAGTCTGTAGCTTTCATGACAATTCTGTTACTTACCAATATATCTTCCAGAAAAAAAAATAATAATTTTAGCTAGAATTGGTTTCTGCTGATTTCAAGAAAAGAAATGGAAAGAACTCCAGATCACTAAGCCGTGGGGTGGGGTGGGAAGGATCTAATTACATAGATCAATTACATCTAGGAAACTTGGATTAAACAAAGCTATAGCATGTTGCCTACTGTGGAACTTCTCAGAACCTTTCACGCTAATGTGTCAACTTGAAATGAGAAAGTTCTGTTTGGGGTTTCCCAAACCATCATGTTGCTGTGGTTGTTTTCCTAGAGCAAATTGGAGGACCTTTAGCCTGGCTTCTGCATTCCTGAAATTTATAACTTGAGGTGTTCTGTTGCATAAACTCTGACCAGTTTTAAGATCAAAGGTGAAGAAACCATACCTTCTGCTTCTCCCTCACCTTCACATAGTACCAGGCCTGTTAACCAGAATGATACTTTTTAAACCAGAATGGCACTTTGAGCTCACAGCAACCAGCCATCTTATAACCACAGAGTGGTTTAATGTGATTATAGCCGCAATGGATTGCAGAATGTTCTTCACGAAGCCAAGAGAGCTGACCGGTCTCATCTTGCCAGAAAGCAATTTTCATGATTACTTTCAGCCAGCCAAAGATTCCTGTGGTCCCATTGGTAAGGTGATCCTTCACTTCCTGACATTGTTGCTCCCTTCTAGCTATTGCCTGCATTGTATCATAGCACTCCTGGAGAGGCTGGCTGCCTGGGGATGTAGCTCTAGGCCTGGCCAAAGGTTGATTATGCACAGGAGGCCCAACAGTGAATCCATCAGCAGACTGTGGCTATCAATGACATGACTGCTACCACTAAGGACACTGCTCAGTCCAATGTTTTACTTAACTCAGAGTGTTGTCAGATACATACTGTGCCAAATCTTGTCAGATCATCTCATGTTTCTGTTTTCTGTTCTATATGATCATGTGTTAACTGTTTACAAACTGCTGGGCTATACAATTTCCTCCAAAATCTGGAACATTCATCTGAAAGAATAGTTCATTCCTATTTACCACGGTGTCCATTGTATATAGACAACAATCACACATGGGCATTGTGTGTTTGAATTAGAGGGGGAAAAAGATGCACAAAAAGAGGTAAGGTTGGGGCTGGGAAGGTAGCTCAGTGGTAGAATGCTTGCCTTGCATGCATGAGGCCCTGGGTTAAATTCCTCAGCACCATATAAGCAGAAAAAGCCGAAAGTGGCACTGTGGCTCAAGTGGTAGAGCAGTTGCCTTGAGCTGAAGAGCTAAGGGACAGTGCCCAGGCCCAGAGTTCAAACCCCATGACTAACAACAACAAAAAAAAGATGTAAGGTTAATTATTCTGATTCTTTTGAAAGAAAAGCAACAAAAATATGGACTGGTTTGGAAATCAAAGTTGTTCATTCCTCTGTACACTCTTCAAGAAAGAAAATTCATGTACTACAAACTAACTGTTGACCAAGAAAAGTAGAGCGTGTTTACTGCCTATTAAATGAATGATGGAATATTTCCAGATGCTTTCACATATACTACATACATATGAATAAACTACACTCACCATTTTAAATGTGAACTGGACATTATATGACTGGACATTATATTTATTCATATCTTCTCCTCTATAGATGGAAATTAAGACACAAGATTAGAAGTCTTGCTTAAATTCATTTCATTGGTTAAAAAAGATGTAAGGTCCGCTCCTGGATGGCTAGCAGACTCCACCCTCCTCGCAGCAAAGTCTCCACCCAGTACCTGCGTTACCTAGGCAACTGGGACACCTGGAAGAGGTCACATCTGCATCCGCTGAGGTCACATCTGAATTTGATGTGGCCATACCTTTCCCCGCCCATACCCTACATAAGGCCTAGCCCAGGCCCAGACGCTCTCTTGCTCTTGCTCTTGCTCTTGCTCTTGCTGTTCTTTTCTGGGTCTCTCTGTTCTATTCTAGCTCTCTCTCTCTCTCTGTTCTTTTCTTGCTCTCTCTCTTTCCCAGCCACGTGGAGTGCCAACCTTGCCTGGTCCCCCTCTCTGCTCTTTTCTGGCTCTTTTCTCTCTCTTTCCTCTCTTCCCAGCTCTCTCTCATTCCCAGGCCTTCCCCAGCCACGTGGAGTGCCAACCTGGTCTCAGCAGGTCTACTAAATAAACCTACCCCTTACCTGAGTACCACGTGCGTGCCTGGTGCTGTTCTTACTCGGCTACCTCTTTTTAAAAACCTAACAAAAGAAAACAGCAAATCTAGGTTTTAAAGAAGAAAATGTCTTACTCCAGTACTTATTATGCATAAAGCTACTGTGTTCTATTTCTAATAGGTTTGTTGGGACACTGAACCCACCAGATCTCTGGGCCCCAATTCAACTTGCCTCTGGCCATGAGCAAGCATATCTGCTCAACTCCCCCCAACCACAACCCTGAACTGTGCAAACTGCTATCATTTTCCAAATGGGCCATGACATGGAAAAATAATGGAAACATTCATTTTGCCATTCTAAGAAATTACTTCCTGCTTAAAAAAATTTTTGTGTAGGTGGAAATGCCACAAATAACCACAAGACCAGTCTTGTTTAAACAAGGACTAGGATAGAAGATCAGAAGGTAGATTGTGAGAAGGAGTACAGCGAGCTTTCGTCCTCACATGAACATTTCTTAATTATTACACTGCTGGTGTTTGAGCTAAGGGATTCTACCACTTGAGCCACACTTCTAGCCCTGATTAATACTGACTATTTTTGATATTTCAGAGGCTCTGCGTGTGTGTGTGTGTGTGTGTGTGTGTGTGTGTGCGTGTGTGTTACCTGTACTGGAGTTTGAACTCAGGCTCTGGGTACTGTTCCTTAGCTTTTTCATGCAAGGTTGGCAACACTCTACCACTCAAGCCATTTGACCTGCATCTGCAACTTCACTTTCACCTTTCAGGTGGTTAATTGGAGATGAATCTCACAAACTTTCCTGCCCAAGCTGGCTTCCAATGGTAGTTCTCAGATCTCAGCCTCCTGATAGCTAGGATTACAGATATGAGCCACTAATGACTAGAAACCCATGTCCTTTTTTAAAAATTTCATTTATCTTTTTTGTATAATCCATAATCTAAGAATGCTTGATATGTTTGTATAGGATTATTTAGAAAAATAAACAAATGGAAGGAAAGACCCTTCATGACCCTGAAAGCCTAAAGTATTTGTTATCTGACCTTTACAAAATAAGCTCACCAGTTAGCTCTGACTCAGAACCCATCTAAGATCTCCAAAAGAAAGCTCTGCTTCAACAAATGTGAGGCCAGAATTTAAAAAAAAAATTTGCAAGATCGCAATTTCTTTACTTATAATTTTATGGGATTTGAGAAACTCTTTAAGACAGACTTGGCCTTTGGGAGCAAAGATTCAGTATTAGATTTGAAAAAAAAGGAAGGGAGAATAATCTCTGGGTCCTAACTTTCAATGTGATAAATCTCAGGTGTTTTATGAGCTTTTTCCAAGCCCCGTTTGTAATAATAAATAGCTTCAAAGAAATATTTCCAATGTTTTTAATCAGAAAAAAAGAAAGAAAACAATTAGTTAATGCCTACTGCATACCAGAAACTTTCACACTTGTTTGTATGTGCTCTATCTTCATCTTACACTGTTCTCTAAAAGGTTAAATAAGTCTATCTAACATCAAACCACAAGTAAATGATCAACCTGGGATTCAAACATGTCTTCTGATTCTAAAAATACTTCTTTTTCTATATCGGACTGAAGGTAGTGAATTTGAAAATGTCCTAGATGGAGAATCCAGAATCCTGGTCAGGCTCTAGATCCTTATCTGATCACTGAAAATGTCATACTAGAAAATCGAAAGACCCTGCTGGGCTCTAGCCATCTATGACTTGTTCGGGGGAAATGATATAAAGAAGAAGGAAACTCATATATATAAGTTTTATACCTTAGCTTGCCCAATTTCCTTGGGATAAGAGGTGATATGGCCAAATTCACTGAAGTGGACACATGTATACCTATGTGTCATGACCAAAGCTTAATCATGGGTGCTAAGGGCAGGGCCGATTCACTTGACCAAGTCTCCTTTCTACTACAACCACGTGCAAGTGCTGGATAAATATTTTACAGCTATAAAATACATCTCCTAAAAAGAAAACCATGATATTTCCCAGGAGTCAGAAACAAAACAAAAGAAATTTAAAACCAGCAAAGTAAGCTCCAGAAAAGAAAAAGACCTAGACATGGATCCAGGGTAAATGTGGCCTGAAGGTTATTTAAGTGGGAAGGTTATTTAAGACTTCTGTTTACAACTTGGACTCTCAAAATTCCTTGTAGGACTTGAAAGAAGAACTAGGAGAACTTTGTCTACTGCCTAGAGAAGCAACAAGAAGCCTTTTCTGGAATTTAAGTAGAATACACACACACACACACACACACACACACACACACACACACACACTTACACATTCTGTGAGAAGCCTTAAACCCACCCTCAGTGTGGCATATGAATTTAAGCTCTCTATGTGCTGGAAGAATCTGAAGCAAGCCAGGTGCCAGTGGCTCAGGCTAGCTACTCAGGAGGCTGAGATCTGAAGATCGAGGTTCAAAGCCAGCCCAGGCAGGAAAGTCCATGAGACTTATCTCCAACTAACCACCAGAATGCTGGAAATGATGTCATGGCTTAAAGTGGTAGAGCACTAGCCTTGAGCAAAAATATCTCAGGGACAGCATCCAGTCCCTGTATTCAAAGCCCATGACAGGCAAAAAGAAGAATCTGAAGCAAAAGTTAACATACGTACTGGTCTCTGACCAGTAGAAGCTAGAACCTAGAGAGAAGTAGACATATAATTATGGAAGAAATTCTCCACAGTGCAGGTACAGGAGGAAAAACAATAGCTTATTGTAAACAATTACTAACCACATGATTTTTAAAAAGTATCAAGAGGAAATGTCGCAATATATGTAAGAATAATCAGTCAAGAACTAGAAATAATAATAAAACAACCTGAAAATGGTATATAATAAGTATATACTGAGACAGTAAAATAATGTAATCAGAACACCAAAATCATAGGAATTTTACAAAGTAAAAGAAGACTTTAAAGAATAATCAAACAAAATAAGAATAATCATTAAAAGTTTGAACTCCTGTTAAATATCAATTATTACATTACTGAAAAAAGGCCTAGTAAAACTGGTATATTGATTTGAGAAAAATTAGCCAGAATGAAACACAGCAAGATAACACAGACAATACTAAAGAGAGATTAAGAGACACTGATGATTAACTGATAAATTGTAACTGATATTAACTATACATTCCAGAAGACAATAGAAGGAATAGGATTAGAAACAATTCAAATTAAAAATGGTTGATAATTTTCCAGAGTTGAAGAAAGCTACTAAATCCCAAGTAGGATTGAACAAAATAAAACAATGAAAAACTCATTCTTTTTTATTATTATTATTGTGGGAATACCATACAGAGGAGTTACAATTACCTGGACAAGATAACAAGTACATTTCTTATCAAGCATTGGGGCCTCTTCATTGTTTCCCCTTCCCATCCCTTCCCATCCTCTTCCTCCCCCCCCAATCCTCCCCCCACCCTCCACCAAAGTTGTTAAGTTTGTTTTTCGACATAACTACTTGTACATCTCTTTGTTACAATGGGTCCACCTGTATTCCTAGTTAAACGATTTGTTTTTTTCCCTTCCCCTCCACAAATTATACCAACATCAAAAACAGTGAAAGTATGGGTTATACTGTGGGGGATGGACATACAAAGCAACAAAGAAATCATCTTATAAATATGATAGAAACAATTTCATGAAAGAAAAAAAACAAAAAACATTTGAATACTTATCTTAGGGTTCATTCCCCTAACATCAACTTCTCTGACCTTTTCTGCTTGACTCAGACATACACTAGTTATTGCAAATAAGGGAAACCATGGGACCTATGTTTCTTTGGGCCTGGCTTACTTCACTTAATATAATTTTTTCCAAGTCTTTCCATTTCCTAACGAATGGGGCAATGTCATTCTTTCTGATGGAGGCACAGAATTCCATTGTGTATATATACCACATTTTCTTGATCCAGACATCTACTGAGGGGCATCTGGGTTGGTTCCATATCATAGCTATGGTAAATAATGCTGCAATAAATATAGTTGTGCTGGTAGCTTTAGTGTGGTCTTGTTTGTGATCATTTGGAAGCCCACAGATTGGGAGAAGATCTTCACTAGCCATACAACAGACAAGGGTCTCATATCTAAAATATACCTGGAACTCAAAAAATTAAATCCCCCAAAAACAAATCTTCAAAGAAACACCTGCCCAATAAATAAGTGGGCTAAAGACTTGAAGAGAAATTTCTCTGAAGAGGAAAGAAGGATGGCCAATAGACACATGAAGAAATGCTCAACCTCTCCAGCCATAAAAGAAATGCAAATCAAAACAACATTGAGATACCACCTCACCCCAGTTAGAATGGCTATAATCAAGAACTCTAATAACAACAGATGCTGGAGGGGATGTGGACAGAAGGGAACCTTACTGCATTGTTGGTGGGAGTGTAAACTTGTTCAACCACTTTGGAAAGCAGTATGGAGGTTCCTCAAAAGACTCCACATAGAGCTCCCCTATGATCCGGCAATCCCACTTTTGGGCATTTACCCGAAAAGCCCATTTGATATGCAGGAACCAAACTCTTAACCAAAACAACAGCAAAAGAAACAACTAAAATCCCCTCATAAGGGGCTGGAGGTGTGGATTAGACACATTGGGCCATCCTAACAAATACAAGGTCCTGAGTTCGAACTTTAGTACCTCCAAAAGTTACCTGAGAAGAGATATGCTAACGAGACATGACTATTAGGCTGCCCATTGATTCTCATTAGCAGCAGCAGCTTCTCCCATAACCAACTAAACTCTTGGTCTAGAGTGAGGGAAAAATATTATTTAATAAGAATTTTTGTTACCACTGACATCCAATTAAAAAAAAATACTTCTAATTTAATATACTTCAGGGAAAAAATAGAGAATTTAACTTAAAACAATATGAAATCAGAAGAAACAATGAGCAGAGAAATCACTAACTGTTGCCTTAAAATAAAAGGAAGATTTAGTTTGAAAAAGCCAAAAGCAAAGTAAAATATTAAGGATCACTAACATAAAAGGCAGCAGGAACTATTTTTAATCTTTTTTTACTTGTGTGTTTTGGGGGAGTAGAGAAAAACATATTAAATAGTGAATTATGTGATATAATTTTATGGTGATACAGTTTTATGGTTATTAAATGATTGAAATTGAAGGATTACCTTCAATAGAAGACATAGTCTAATAGTCTAAGAATACTCTAATAAGAATAAATAATACAATAAAAGGTAGGAAGGAGGAAGAGAAGGGAAATCAGGAAGGAAGGAAAGAAGGGAGGAGGGAAGGAGGGAGGGAAGGAGGAAAGTACATAGACAAAAAATCCTAGAGGAGCTGAGCTTTGGTGGCTCACGCCTGTAACTCTAGCTACTCAGGAGGCTGAGATCTGATGATCATGGTTCAAAGCCAGCCAGGGCAGGAAAACTCTTTGAGACTCTTATCTCCAATTAACCACCAGAAAACTGGAAGTGGCACCGTAGCTCAAGCAGTAGAGCGCTTGCCTTGAGCTGAAGATCTAAGGGACAGCGCTCAAGACCAAGTTCAAGCCCCACAACCCACAAAAAAAGAATTCCTGGAGACCCAGTTAGGAAACAATTCTAAATTTGATTCTGGGATCATAGTTCTTTTAATTATTTTTAATTATTAAAAATAATTATTTTCAATTATAAGAAATTTCTATATGGTTTCATGTAATGGTCATACCAACAACTTACATTCCCAAAAACAGCATACAAAAGCTACCTTAAAAGTGAAAAAGAGCTTCTTTTTCTCCATACTTTTTCCAACACCCCATTTTCTAATTGTGTGTGTGTGTGTGTGTGTGTGTGTGTGTGTGTGTGTATGTACGGCACTGATAACAAAACTACAGCCTGAAGCTTGCTACACAGGCATTCTACTCCTTGGCCACACAACACCCTTTAGTTACTTTTTGCTTTAATTTTTCAATAAGTGTCTTGCATGTATGCCTGGCCTAACCTGGTTTGCAAACCTATTTATAGTTCCCACCCAGCTGGGAAGCAGGCACATGCCTGCCTTGATCACCTGAGATTGGGAGTGTCACAAACTTTTTGCCTATGCTAGCTCAAACCATCAGCCTCCTGGTTTTAGTTTACTGAGTAGCTAGGATTGCAGGCATGATCCTCTGCACCCACCTTTTTTGCTTTTTGATAAAGTCATTCCACCTGGAGTGAGTGGTGTAGTAATATGCATTTGTAATAATGCAGATGCAATAATGTGCATTTCCTGATGCTTAGTGATGTGAAATATTTTTTCATAGACTTGTTGGTCATTTATAGGTCTTCTTTGGAAAAATTTCAATTCAGACCTTTTGCCCCCTTTTAAATCTAGTTGTTTTTTGTTATTGAGTAGTTCCAGTTCCTTATATATTTTGTATATTTATCCCTTATCAACTGAATGACTTGCAAGTATAGGCTCTATTGTTTCCTTTTCTGTGTAGAAACTACTAGGCACAAGAAAGGAAATCAATATTTTCAAAGATATTTCTGCTCTCCTATGTGTAGTGTCACATGTCACAATAGCCAATATGTGGAGTTGATTTAAGTGTTCCTCATTAGATAAGTTGTTGAAAGAAACATTATAAGAGGGGGTGGGGGAGGCAAGGGGGAGGTGCTGGGAAGGTGGCTCAGTGGTAGAGTGCTTGCCTTGCATGCCTGAGGCCCTGGGTTCGTTTCCTCAGCACCACATAAGCAAAAAGAAAAAAAGCCGGAAGTGGCGCTGTGGCTCAAGTGGTAGAGCGCTAGCCTTGAGCTGAAGAACTGAGGGACAGCACCCAGGCACAGAGTTCAGGCCCCATGACCAGACCCCCCCCCAAAAAAAGGCGCAAGCGGGCACCCCCCTACACACACACACACACACACACACACACACACACACACACACACACTGGAATAGTATTCTGTAATACAAAGAATGGAATCTTGTTACTTGCAGAAATATTGATGAACCTAGAAGATATTATGTTAAGTGAAGTTAAGTTAGATACAGAAAGACAAATACTTCATGATCTCACTCAAGGAAATCTGGATAGTTTTACAATAGAAATAAAGAAGAGAATGGTGGCTATCAGAAAGGGAGAGAGATTGGTAAAGACATATAAAGTTACAGTAAGATGAATGAGTTATTTTACTCTGATATATAGTAAGATTATTGGTATTAACCATAGTGTAGTTTATATTCTAAAATAGCTAGAAAAAGGTTTTAAATGTTATGATTCAAATAAATGATGTCTGTTTAAATGTGGATCTAGTAATTACTAAAAATTTGATCAACACACAATCTACAGATGTGTTTTGAAGTCAGATGATATCCCAGAAATATATCCAATTATCTGTAAACCATTCAAAAAAAAAAGTATCCTATCCCTGTTGAGGTTGGGCGCCACCTGGTGGTGACTATCTATTTTTGACTTGATATGGACTGAGAGGTCTAGAGACCACTCTTATCTTGGTTGGCCACCATTTCATATCTGCCCACATCTAGTCTGCCCACATCTATCCCACCTGCACAAAAGATAAGAACTTTAATCTGCCTCACGGATAAGAGCAAGCACTGTCCAGCAATGAGTGCTCATCACCAACTACATTCTAACAAAATTTCTTTGAGTATCAGGATTTATTACATTCCCAAAGAATAAATGCTAATACATAGTGGTTGATTATTCAACCAAAGGAGTTAAAAAAAAAAAAAAAAGAATGGACGGTCTAAGCCAAAGAAAGTAGAATGAAGAAAATGACAGAGATAATTAAGAATTTAAGGAATTAGAAAATGAACACTAAAGGAAGTCAACCAAATCTAAGGGGTTTTTTTTTTTTATTTCAAAGTGAATAACATAAACACTTAGCTTAGAAAAATATACCTTAAAAGTTTTTTGTTTTTTGTTTTTTGTTTTTTAATTTTATTTTATTTTATTTGTGAACAAACTGTACAGAGGGGTTACAATTGCATGGGCAGGATAATGCGTACATTTCTTACCAAGCATTGCAGCCTCCTCCTTTGTTTACCCTTCCCATCCCTT